>NC_050465.1:17268591-17580876 GCF_903995425.1 Onychomys torridus
TAAAAGTTGTTATCCACTATAATCAGATGAGCCTCACCCAAGAGATTTGGGGATGGTAAAACATACATAAATCAATAAACCCACCACATAGACTAAAAGAAAGAAACAATTTGGTTGCCTCATTAGATGCAGAAAAGGCATTTGGCAAATTCCAACATCCCTTCATGATAAAAGTCTTGTGGAGCCCAGGATATACAGGATCTACCTCAATATAATATGGGCAACACATAAGCAATCAAGAGCCAACATCATTCTAAATGGTGATCCTGCCAAAAACAATATACAGATTCAATGCAATCCCCATCAACATTCCAGCACAATTCTTCACAGAAATTGAAACTGTGATCTCAAATTTTATACAAAAACATAAAAGACCCAGAATAACAAAAAGAATCCTGAACAGAACCACTATACTGTAGAAGAATGAAACATGATCCTTATCTCTCACCCTGCACAATATTCAACTTCAGATGGATCCAGGCCCAGTACCCTGAAATTGACATAGGAAAAAGTAGTGGATATGCTTGAACCTATAGGCACAGGAAAGGACTTTCTGAACAGAGTCCTAGGAGTGTAGGCATTAAGACCAACAATTAGCAAATGGAACCACATAAAACCAATATATTCTGTATTGTAAAGCATACACTGGAATGAAAAGGCAGCCTATGGAATGAGAAAACAAAATATTTACCAGTTACACATCTTACAACTGGTTACTATATGTAATGTACACAGAACACACACACACACAAAATCAAACATCAAGGAAACAACACAAATTTAAAATGGTCGTGATACTAAACAGAGTCCCCAAAGGATAAAATACAAATGGTTGATAAATGTTTGGGTTTTTTTTTTAATGTTCAACATTCTTAGCCATCAGGGAAATGTAAATTAAAACTACTTTAATATTTCATCTTACCCCAATCAGAATGGTTAAGATTATTTTTCTTTAAAGTGATGACAATTGGCTGAAATGGATGTACAGAAAGCAGAACACTTCCTCACTGAGGATAGGAATATAAACTGGAGCAGCAACTATGGAAATCATTGTAGTGCTTTCTCAGAAAGCTGGAAATAGGGGCTGGAGAAATGACCCACAGGTAAAAAGCACAGACTGCTCTTCCAGAGGACCCAGGTTCACTTCCCAGCACCTGCCTAGTGACTTAAAACAGTCTATATCTCCAGTCCCTGGGAACCCCATATCCCCTGTGGCCACTTGCAAATAGCAGGCATGCACATAGTGTTCAGATGTACATACAGCAAAAAATTAATTTATTTTTAGCTAGAAATAAAGCTACCTCGTGATCCAGCTATACCACTCTTGGGCATATATCCAGGGAACTAACTCTGTAGCTATCATAGATATACCAGATCATCTATGTTCATTGCTGCTCTCTATTCACAGTAACCAGGAAATGGTAACAGCCTACATGCCCATCGATGGGTGAATGAATGATTTAAAAGGTAACACATTTACACAATTGGATATTACTCTGCTCTGAAGAAAAATAAAATTATGAGATTCCCAGGGAAACTGATAGACCTGAAATTAATCATTCTGGGTAAGGTAATGCAGACCATTTGTAGATGTTAGTTTTGAATATTTAGGTATGTGTGTCTCATTTTGAATACCCACATATGTCAGGGTATTAGTAAGGAGCCATAGGGAAGGAGTCTTTCAGTCAAGGGAAGAGAGAAAGCAATAACAGGAAGGGAAAGGGGAAATAATCAACTGAAAGGGTCTAAGATGTTCTACTGTCTGACAGGGTAGAGAACACAGAGAGGATAACCAACACCAAATAACTTCTGGTAAAGTCATACAAAAAAAAAAAAAAAAAAAAAAAAAAAACCTACTGTAGAATCTTCCTAAAACAGAAACCTCTACATTTACAAGAAGAGCTTCAATGGACCACGCTAAAGGGGCAACAATACCCCTATTTGATACCACAAAGCACCAACTAAAAAGCCTAGTGTCATGAATGTGGTCTAAATTGTAGGATTCCATCGGGTCCCTCCCCTTGGAGATCAGGGAACCCCACGGAAGAGAGGGAAGAAAGATTGTAAGAGGCAGAGCGGATGGGGAAGCAGGAGAACATGGCCCACCAAATCATCCAAGCAGGACTACCATAGGCTCACAGAGAACGAAGTGGCAAGCACTAGGCCTGCAAGCGTCTGCAACAGGTTCTCTGCATATGTTATGGCTGTTAGCTTGGCGGTTTTGTGGGACTCCTAACAGTGGGAGCGGGTGTATCTGACTCTTTTGCCTGTTCTTGGGGCTCTTCTTCCTTCCTTCCTTCCTTCCTTCCTTCCTTCCTTCCTTCCTTCCTTCCTTTTCTTCCTTCCTTCCTTCCTTCCTTGACCAGTCTTCATATGAAGGGTTTTTGCCTTGTCTTATTGTGTCTTGTTTTGTCCTGTTTGTCTGTCATCTTTTGGAGGCCTGCTCTTTTCAGAAGAGGAAACAGAGGGCAAGTGGATCTGGGGCAGAAGGGAGATGGCAGGAAACTAGAAGGAGTGGAGAGAGAGGGAACTACAATTGGGATGGATGTATTGTATGAGAGAAGGATATATTTTCAATGTAAAAAGAAAAATGAGTTATCTCTATTGGAATTGTTGGGCAGAAGGGTCCCACAGAGTTTCAAATGTTTCAGACTAGTGTCATTGCTCTTGGTTACCCTCCAGTACTTGATGGTTTATACCCTGTTATTGTTGAAGACATCATACACTTGAGTCACAGAATGTGGAGAAATCAAGCTGGTTTCGACCTGAATGCTTTATCCCCACTGACTGACTAGCTTTCATGGGGCTGAAAAGTGCTGTGGATGTAAAAGGAGGAGTACATGAACCACCAGCCTTATCCAGCTCTGAGCACTGAGAGGTATAACAATGACCAGCCTGGAAAGATTTGTCCACTGGTTCAATAGTGGCAGGATTGTCATGAGAGTAACCAACCACTTTCTGATTGGATGTAAGGTCCATCCCACAAGACAAAGCTCGTATTTATCACAATTGTTAGTGCCAAGAGCCTAGACAGGTCATGGGTCCTAAAAAAGGACCTACTATTAATATACCACTAAAGGGGAATAGTATTCAAACAGCTCCAACAACTTCTTGATATTAATTAATTAATCCATACCCATTGATTACTGTGCTACTCAAACCCTAGATGAGAAACTTCTTTTTACCAAAGATGATGATTTACACAGAATGTCACAATTGGTCAAAGTGTAGAGAATAGGAGGTAATGGAGTACTCATCCCTAAACATCTATATCACACTAAACTGTCAACACTCAGGAACTATTGCAGAAGAGGGATGAGAGACCACAAGATCCACATGACAATGGACGAGTGTTTTCAGATACAATAGGCTGGTTGTACATATAAACTCAGTGTTTATGACAGCATACACAAGTCCTACTCAAGCTCAAACCCCAAAAGATCCTAGCATGAAGGGGGGAGTTGGACATAGAATCCCATTCCGTGTTCTTTGGGCAATCAGTAACTGTGTGATGGAGATGGCTTTCCTTTGTGGCCTGGTAAGTCTAACACACTCTAGTGCATGGTCACCCACCTGAGAGTATATAGGTGCACTGGAGGGATGCAATGGGCTTTAAAAATTAGGTCCTAATATTGGCTAGGTATGGAATGGGTGGTGGATCTGGGAGGAGATGGGAGAAGGGATGATTATGATCAAACGAGAATTCATGAAATTCTCAAATAATTAATAAAAAGTAATACATGTGTGTGCGTTGTCTAAAAAGTTATAAACACTAGAAGGGAAATGAAAGGTTAAAATGGGAAGAAAGAAATCCAGAATCTTCTTTGGATCATTTCTTTCAACTATGAAACTCCTAAAAAATGAATCACTTGTGCCATTTTATTTAATTCAGGACTTTCCAATAGCTGATTAACATGGATTAACTGATTAGTCATTTCTCAGTTTATACTAGATTCCTGTTATCAAATTAAGAGAAACCAGATTAGGAGGGATCTAAATCAAGCAGTTAAAGCATCACATTTACTCAGAAGGAAATTCCATTTGTCTGAGCTTTATACTTCACTTACACTCACTCACAACAGCATCTAAAACCTTTTCATCAAACATCCCCAACCCCTGGCTTCGCTCATTCTAACCTTCCACAGTGCCTTTATCCTTGAAACATGATTGAGTGCCAGCAACCTAAACACTCTGGGTAAGAATTCCTGAGAAGCTTTACTTTCTACCCTGAAAGACTAAGGGTCTCTGTGAGCTAAGAACTGAGTTCATGTCTGTAACCACCACAAGAGAGTACTGGAGAGTAGCCACACATCTGTCATAGAGGCTATGCTCAACACAGCAACCTTCTGGAACTTTCATTTACTTGGCGACTGGAAATAAATGTACTTGGTATGCTTTAATGAGTCTCAAGCATTCCAGCATGATGAGCTGTGAGATTTTTATCAGGTGTAAAATAGGTTTGGGGTGTGTGTGAGGTAAAAGACTTTTGTAAACTTAGCATATTTAGGAAAAAAATTATTACAAAAATTATAGATTGCAAATAGGGTCTAGGACATTTTTCTTCTCAATTCATTAATATTACCCAGTTTTAAATTCCACTTTGGGTTAAGAAGGATCAGAAGAAATTCAAAAGATCTATCAACAACTCCATTTTTGACTCGCCAGTGACTTTTCCCACCAGAGCCAGCTACTTAAGCACCAGGTTCTTTTCAGTCTCCACTGACTGAAAAGAAAAGAACTGTGTGTTTTGAGTACACAGTTCTTCAACTTGCTTAGGAGAAAACAGCCATCAATGTAAGGCTTTGGATATAATTTTAGTATGTTTCATGTTTCTCCTTTTCTTTCAGCTATCCATTAAAAATGCTAGTATTTTAATAAGCTAGGGTAAAATATATAAACTTCTATCTCCTGTCCTCTTTCTCACCGAAAACCACTCTGCTAGACTTTCCCCTGTTCTCACCTCCCACACATCTCTCCCCTGTTGAAACCTTGCCCACCCTACAGAGCTTTCTGGATTACCCACAACCAGATGTGCCCTCGTCTCTCTTTGAACTGCACACTACTTTGTACTTTTCTTATGGCCCTTCCCACTTTGTGTCTCATATTCATATTCTGGCACATGGTCTCCTACTCAGGACAGCACCATCCTTGAAAGCGGGGCAGCGTCTCAGGTGTCTTTCGCCTCCTCCACCAACTGCTCTGCACATATTAAACACTCTATATTTTTCTAACTAGTCTCTAAGGTTTGGGGTAGCAGATGATTTGTTAGTTTGCTTAGTTTTATTGGTTAAGGGCTTTGGGGCTTTGTTGTTGTTGTTGTTTTTTATTTAATTTTCAGTTCTCATTTTTGCTTTCTGACAGTTTGTTTTGTTGTGATTTAAAACAATGTCTTTCTATTATATCCCTGATTGGCCAGGAATTTATTGTGTATCCCAGGCTGGTCTGAATATTTTCATGATCCGCCTGCCTGAGGATGTAGGTATAAGACAATCTACCTGGCCTCTCTAGTTCTTGAGGATTTTAGGGTTTTTTTTTTTTTTTGGTCTTCTTTTCTTTCATTAAAAATAGATTTTTTATACAATATATTCTGATTATGGATTCCTCTCCCGCAACTCCTCCCATTTCCTCCCCCACTTCACATATCGACCCACTTTCCATCTCTCATTAGAAAACAGACATTTAAGAAATAGTAATAATATAAAACAAAAAAAGTCAGAATAGGACAAAACAAACCAATCAAAGAAAAAGAGTCAAAGAAAAGCATGAGAACTACATATAGATGGAAAAACATACCTTCACATACAAGAATCCCACAGAAACACAAAACCAGAAGCTGTAAAATATTTACAAAGGACTTATAGAGTTAAAATGTAACTAGTTATTATTTAATTAAATAAATAAAAAAATTCTGACATGACATTATGAGACAAGGAAACTCCAAAGATGCCATGAAATTAGCATTGTGTTGGGCATCTACTGAGGGCATGCTGGTCTACCCTTAAGAGTAGTCTGTTTCCCCAGTGAGACTCCCTTGGAGAAAACTCAATTTTTATTTGCAAGAACATAATGATTTGGAGATATCATCTGGGTTAGGGATGAGGGTATGCGACCACCTCTCCTTTCAGCTTTAGGACTCCATCGGGTACAGACCCATGCAGGCCCTGTACACGTTGCCTGGTCTCTGTGAGTTCATATGTGTGCAGCGCTGCTGTGTCTAGGCCTTGAACCTTGCTGTTCTCCACTCACTCTTGTCTTTACACTGCTTCTGTCTCCTCCTCCACAAAGTTCCCTGAGCCCTAAGGGGAGATTTGATGAAGATATCCCTTTGAGGACTGAGTATTCCAAGGTCTAATACTCTCGGCACATTGTTCGGCTATGTGTCTCTGTATTTGTTCTCATCAACTGCAGTAGGAAGCTTCTCTGGTGATGGCTGAGCCAGGCACAGATCTGCTGCCCTGGCCTGGGTCCCTCTAGGCTTTGGACAGAAGAATAGAAGGATGCTTTTAAAAGACAGCAACAGGCTAGAAGCTTCAGACTCAATCAGATCATTGACATCTTTGTTTCATTTTCTTGACAGCAAACCAAATGGCTTTCATGGTGCTTATTTCTGGAAGAGAGGGTTCTTCTGTGAGGACCTCAGCTACACCTAACACCTCCTTCTTCCACATCTATCCCTGACTCCTAAAGATTACCCTGCAGTCACCCCTGGAAGTATGAATCAAAGGAAAGTTCCTTTGCTTTTCTGTGTCTTTATCTTTAAGAGAAATGTTAATGATATTAAGACACATGCACATAAATAGATCAATACACACAGAGATGAATGAAGAGGGCTATTACATTGATTCCCTCTCCCCTAAGGAAAAATATTCTAGACTCTAAAAGATATGAGTTAATCATCAAACAGAAGCAAATACCCAAAATGTAGTCTGGTCTGCCCTTTGTATGCTAGCCATCATAAATAAGTCACTTAATTGTCTATGGACCTCATCTTCAAATTATCAATTGTTTCTGCGGTTTGTCTGTTTTGTGTTGTTATGAGGCTCAAGTGGGGTAGAATAAAAAGCATCACACGAGACTGTGTGCAGAACTGGGCATAAAACAGGTCAGGATTAAGCGTTAGGAAGTGGCTCTGGAATCAGGCTCTGGGTTGGATCATCGCTCTGCTCTACACTCCCTGTAAACACCGATCTCTGACACCTTCTATGTAAGAAGAGAAGACAAAAGAACATGACTGGAGATTTTGAGAAGAGTAAATGAGAAAATCTGTGAAAAGCACTTGGCACTGTGTCTATTATTATTGTAACACTGTGGCTTCAATAAGAATTTTGTTCGGATCTTTTAGTTTCTCAAATAACTTGAAGCTGCATGACATGACTCAGGCACATGGTTTTTATATATAAATCTCCTTGAAGGACTGAAAGACTTAGAAAAATTTATGGAAAAGAGTTTGCATTTAACTATTGCATCACACACTCCAAATCTCTTGCATAATGCTAAGTACAGAAAAAATAAAAAAGGTAGACTACCTTCAACACTCAAACTAAATTCTTGTTATTCAAAAGTAAATGTGAGGTAGGGCATGGTATATCATGCCTTTAATCTCAGCACTTGGGAGACCGAGGTAGGTGGATCTTTGTGAGTTTGAGGCCAGCCTGGTCTACATAGCAAGCTCCAGGCTAGCCAAGGCTACCTAGTGAAACCCTGTCTGAAAACAACAAAGTAAATATGATTTTTAGCCCCATGAATGAAATTTGATTTTCAACTGATTTTTATGTTCTCATTTATAATACAATATTCTCCCAATGCCCAACACTTTTCTTATCATCTCAAATGTTCCACATCTGCGTACTAGAAAACAAGAAGATTATGTGTACCCTGCAACATGCTATTCATTTTTGGTTAACAAACTCCACAGTAAAGAATTTTTCTAGTAGCCTGTTTTGACAATTCTTATAATTTGCGGTGGTGTTTTCATTACAGTGTGTCATGCAGGAAGCCACAAAGGATTAGATGTAGACCAGCTCATCCACATTTCATCCAGCTAGTAATCACAGTGCTTCCCACCAGCATCCTCAAGTGCCTTAGTGCCCACTTCCAACTTGCCTGATAGGACATCCCTAAACTTGGTGAGAAATAGATGGGCCTTATGGCCAAAAAATTTCATTATCTGCATTTTATTAGCTTCTATGATTCAACCCTTCAGAAATACCATGGCCCACAGCAAGATGAATATTGTGTGGGTCTAAAGTGTGGGATATAAAAGCCTCAGAGAAACTTTAGAGGAAGCATTAGGAAAGAAGAGGTCAAGGAAACATAAGCTGGAGAAAGACAGAGCCTGTGCAATTGGATCCATGCTGTACCTTCCTCACAGCATGATAGACTTGTTTTTTTTTAAATCCGTAAATCATATGTTCTCCATCCAAACCTGAACTGGGCAGAGGGAACTCCTATCTTTATTAGACTAATGGAAACCAGGTGATATGGTTGTCACCATGGTGGAAAGGCCACACCCAGAACTTGTTACCTGATTTATTTCCATTTCCTGAGTTATTTTTGGCAGGATACACTAAGGAGTAACAAAGTCATTTTAGAACTTTGAGCCTTCTCATCAATTAAAGAAACTATCTGCAGCGTTCCCTCTCGCCCATAGTACTTCAATGCCATCATTCTGATTGATTTCATGAGTCATTTGACAAGGTTATATATAATTTTTTGTTTGTTTTATTGTTGTTTTGTTTTGTTTTTGTTTTTTAATTTCCTCTTCTTGGCATTCTAATCCATCTCTAGGTTCCGCTTTAGATTCTCTCCACATTTTTCCTGCATTTCTTTCCCAGGTTTCTGTCCTGACACCAAAGCAGAAATGATTAGCCCTCTCTTCACCTTGACTCTCTGAATGATCTCATTCATGTTGATGGCTTTAGCCATTTTCTACAACTCCTCATATCAAAATAGCACTGTCTAACCCTAACCTTTGCCCTGAACCTCACGCTCAAATTTTCAACTATTGAACATTCTCCTGTAAAGATGCTGTATCTTTTATGAATTCAACTATCAAATTAGACTAATTTAAAATGGTACAAACCTATATTTATGTTAGGATTGCTATTTTTATCAATATGAGATTATACATATATGTATAGAGAGGCATGTGTGTGTGTGTGTGTGTGTGTGTGTGTGTGTGTGCGCGTGCGCACACAGGAAACCATGAAGACTGCTTTTTTTCTTCAAATGCTGTCTCTTCACATTTATATTCTAGATACTACATACAATATCCTTCTGTGATTGATTAGATATTTCATTCTTATTGCGTCCCACAGAAACTTTTGCATGGCTCTATCATATTTTTACACAGTAAGTAACTATTAATTCACCTACCTGTGTATCCCAGTTGTAAAGAGAAACAGTGAGCATTTTTTAATCTTGTTAGCACTATCCAGAACTGTGTCTGGCACAAATGAAAAATCCAATCAATATTTACAAATGGATACATTAGCCAAGCAATTCAAAGGCTGACTTTATTAACTTCATGTTTTTCAATGTGACAATTCTTTAGACCAGATAGTACACAATTACAATATTTTCCACTTACACTTCATTTGTTGTATTATAAAGCACATCTCCCTAAAGCTTATGGCTCAAGTTTCAGCATTACTGAATTTTTCAGGACTTGAAGAAAGTGATGATGCATGATGTCATATGATTCTCAGTTATTACCTTTTACTATATCAGAGATCTATAGCCAACAGGTCTCTGAGCCCTTCCAACAAGCCATAGACTCTCCCCAGCACCCATGTTTCCAAGGAAGAGACGAAACTCACATCAGTGGCAGGACACATTCCCTCCCCATCCAGGACAGAGGTGTCTGCGATGCTTCTTTTGACCAGGTGTCATCAAAGCTTTCTGTAATCTCAGTTTTAGCATTTAAAAATTTACAATTGAATAGCTTCTTTGATACTTGATTATTTATGTAATGAATCTTAAAGTGTTTAAACACATTTTGTAGATAGATTCATGTGAAAATATCTGCCAATGTTCCACCTCAAGAAAAAAAAATTCCCAGCTGGGCAGTGGTAGTGCACAACTTTAACCCCAGCACTCCGGAGGCAGAACCAGGTGGAACTCTGTGAGTTCAAAGCCAGCCTGGTCTACAGAGTGAGAAACAGGACAGGCCTCAAAACTACACAGAGAAACCCTGTCTCAAAACACCAAAAAAATCCCTATTTTAATTTTTAATTTTTTGGTTTTAGCTTTATTTCCCTGGAAATTTATTCTTTCAACAAACATTGAGAAGAACTGGCTATGAACAGTGTGTGTGTGTGTGTGTGTGTGTGTGTGTGTGTGTGTATACCATATACTATATATACTTTCAATATAACATTCTAATGAGGAATATAGAAAAATAAATAAAAATATAGAAAAAAATAAGTAAGTTAAACAACAAGAAATGTTAATCATTGGCTTGGAAAGAAAGAGAGAAAGCATGCTTATATTAAAGAAGCCAGTGGTGTGGTACAGGGATCAGGTGGTGGGTTTGTAAGGGTGTGTGGATGGGATGGGAGAAACAGAGAGATGACAGGCTGTGGAGGTTTTTGTACATGATAGAATTTTACTCCACTCAAAGAACAGGAGGAAATGAAAAATACTAAGAAGCCTGTTCTTATATTTTCAGAGGAAATCATTGGCAATAGCATTGAGAATAGTTTACAGACAGCCAAAGTAGAAATATGAAATCTAAAGAATGCTATAACAATCTAGACAAGAGTAGATGGTGGCTTGGTGTGGAGCAGCAGAGGAGAAAGCAATAAGAGGGCCAGTGGATTCTGAAAGTTCTCTGAGGGTGAGGGTGGCTTTGTTCCAGAGATTGGATGTAAAATAAAACACTGTAACATTAAATTCCTCCCCACAAGATCTTTAATAGCATCTTCAAATCTACACAGCATTATAGAATCATTTTTAGACCTTCTCTGTTTCTGTAAGAACAGGTTGTTACAATATTCTGTCTTTTCCAACTCTAAAACATCATCTCCCACTCCCTGTGTTGACCGTTCTACTTCATGTTTCTCATTGTCTCTTACCTGGAGACTGCTGTAACCTTTTATGCACTTCAGCCTTCCCAGTTTTTCTCATCTCTAATTCATCAAGGCTAGCAGAATGGTACTTTCAAAGCACATGCTTGTGTCTCTCCCCTGTTTAAAGTCTTCATTGGACTTGTCCAACAAGCCCCCCAAATCTGTCTGTCTCCAACTTCACCATCTAAGAGTCCTAGTAAATAAAATGACCATTATCCAGCTTTCCAACCTGGCACGCCCACCTTGCTTTCATATAATCTCTCTGTCTCACGCTCACAGGCTTGAAAATGCTCTGTTACACAGTGCTGTGCGTCGACAACTTCTTCATAAGCACTTCAAGACATTCAGGACTATGCTGTAGCTTCTGGCACGGCTATCTGCCGTCTTATCCACTTAACATGAAAGACACTCAAAAGGCTCATACTCCTGTTACAGAACAATGTTCCACGCCCAAATATGCCTTACACCTCTCTAAGCATTCTTTAACTTTGCCTAGGCTTACATTTGGCCAGTGAGTGACCACTTCCTTATTGTTATATTGTAGTAATATATAACTCCATAGCTATGATGCAGAGAAATGATCCCAGGAAGAGATCCTGAGAGAAAATACAAATAAGCTTTTCTTCTTGCTCATTAATCACTTATCAGCAAGCATATTACTTAACAAACCCTCTCCTAGAAACAACCGCCACATTTCTTTTTCCTCCTACTTGTGCGCCCTCCCCTCTCCCACCCTGCTTTCTCCAGACACATAATGATCTGCTGTCCACACACTGCTTATCTACCACGACAATCGCTTTCTCTACCCCTGTTGATGAAACTAAAACTACACCCTGATTTCTACCCTAACATCTCACGGAATTTCTCCAAATCTCCATATCATTCAAATGCCAAACAACATCCCCTGTGCAAATATCACAAATTTTACAGACATCACTTCCCTCCCCTCGGCTCTCTCCAATTATCCCTTTGGTCTGCATAAAACTATTCTCTTTGGTCTGCATAAAACAGACTTTTCTAGATTCATATTTTATATCATAAGTAATAAAGATTGTATTCTCATTTTTATTAATTTAGTTCCTTGACAATTTCATTATATAGGTAGATTTTCATTATATAGATAAAATAGATTTATATTACTCTCTCCCCTTACCATGTATTACCTCCTTCTTACCCTTGTGACGCCCTCCAATCCCTACCTATCACTTCCCCAGATTCATGAATTTGGTGATGTTTTATGATCCATTTTTTGACCCAGGGCCAAATGTACAACCATTGGATTGGAACTTCCCATTGAAGCCTGACAGGGTCACAAGTGCATACTGAACCCATCAGTAGCAAATAGTTTAGCAATGGGAGGTAGGGCCACTTAGGCCCTTCTCCATCCATGCCTGGCGTTGGTGGGCCCATTTTGTGCAGACTCACCATGCACATCTGCAGTTGCTGGAGGTTTGTGACTGCAATGGCTGTGCCAGTTCAGAAAATGAGTTTCCGTTTGCAGTCTTTATTTCCTCAGCTCTAAAATCAATTTCCCCTACTTTATCTCTGCAACAGAATTTCAAATGGCCCTCTTCACTCCAGGTACCTTCTTCCCATTCACACTAGCTATGGCTAAAAGATTATAATGTCATCCACTACACACACACACACACACACACACACACACTGGGGAGGGGGAGATAAGGAGGGAGACGGAGGGAAAGTCAGGTTGTACACTAATACAGATGTTCCTGGCTGAGGAATTCCTCTTCAGGAATTTCAGATCTTTCCATCCTGAGGTGCCATCTCACAATGCCTGCACTCAACCAGAGAGAAGATGCCTGTTTCTTAAGCACTAAGCACATTAGCAACAACTTGATACATATCAATTCATTCAAATTTCCCCAGCACATAATTCAGACTCATCGTCTTAAGTAATCAAAAGAAGATGGGGAAATCAATCTAGTTATGTGACCGCAAAGACAAGAAAATGAATGTTAGTGAATGCATAGCCTTCTCTGCTGTATTCATGTTACTAAAGCTGGACTCCACCCCTTGCCCAAAGACATAGTTTTAAGAGAATTAATTTCAAGACCCAACCTGAGTGTCAGGCTCCTCACAAATGTGATGGCACTGCTGTTTGGATGAAGGATAAATTGCCTGGACTCCTCCAACTTAAGGAATGAGGATAAAGGACCTCTCTACTAACTTCCAAATCCAAACCTGATGAGTGCAACTCTTAACTTTTATAGCATTATGAAAACAATCAGAGGATTATGCCATCAGGTCTATGACAATTTAGACTTTTCACTGAACATCACAGGACACTTGAGACAAAACAGATCTGCTAAATGCTGCTAAGAGAAACACCAGTCCATTGACTATCATCTGTAGCCAATTAAGCAGACCACTTCATTTTCAAGCCCATTCTTGAGACTCAGTAACATTAAGCAAGACCAACTGCAGACTTTATTGTCAATGCTTGGAGCAAGATGACTGGTCCAATCAGGTTGGCACAGCCATAGCTTATTATTTCCATTCATCAATAGAGGAACCTTGTTAAGGAACTATGTCCAAATCTCAGAAACAGATTAGCTCAATTCTTTGATGCTTCAGGAATCTGCTTTTCTTTTATAAAACAAAAGATCAAATCCCCACTAGCTGTCACTTGTAAAGAGGAACTACCGAACTGTTGGCTGAAGATGTACACATTGAAGTAGGAGATGTGTCCAGACTTACAAATCTGTCAGACTGTCAATGCCTTGTGCCTTACTCCACCTTCTCCTTGAAGCATCAAACCCGAATGTATTCAACACAACAGAAGTTGAACGGAAGTATTCTGAAGGTAAAATGACATGCCGCCATCCCCACGATCACTCAATTGAATGAATAGACATACAGGTCTGTAAGTGAAAGGCTGTCACTCAGAGGGACAACTGGCCTTCGGCTCATTGGATAGTCCATACATATAATATAATAGCTCCACCAATTTTCAGGGAGAAAAGAGCAGACAGTGAAGGCAGCTATTGGCTACATTCCAAGCAGTGAGAAAACTTCAGGATTGAGTTCTGTCATTTGAAATACCAGTGGCATCACAAGTGAAAGTTAAATATAAAGACAATTAGAAGGTAAAGAGATGAGAGATGAGCTCGTCCTAATTGCTGGTATGGTCTCCATTGTCGTTTGGTGAAAATTGAGAGTTAAGAATCGAGGTGAGCATACCTGGAATCCCAGAATTTGGGAAGTAGAAACCAATTGAAGATTGTCAGAGGTCACTCTGAACTGCATAGCAGAAATCTATCCAGAAAGAAGAAAAAAGACCCAATGTGGTTTCCACAACCACACAGCTCAGATTAAAATGTTTGTCTCTGTAATCTAAGAAAATTAGAATGAGTGCTGGGCAGATGGCACAGGAGGCCAAGTGCTTACCCTGCAAGTGTGAGGACGTGAGTTCAGGTCCCAGCTGGCACCCATGGAGAAGCCTAGTGTGGAAGCGTCCACCTGGGACCCCAGAATTCTGGGAAACAGAGACAAGTAGATCCCAGGACCTCATTGACAAGCCAGCCTAGCCAAACAGGAAAGCTCCAGGTTAAGGAAGAGACCCTCTCTTAAAAAAGTAAGCTGGAAAATGATTGAGAAGGCTAAAGTCAACCTCTGGTCCCACATGCACATGCAGGGAAAACATACACACACACACACACACACACACACATACCACACACACCACACACACACACACCACACACATACACACCACCCTACTTTATCTCTGCAAAGGAATTTCAAATGGCCCTCTTCACTCCAGGTACCTTCTTCCCATTCACACAAGCTGTGGCTAAAAAACTATAATGTCATCCACTATACACACACACACACACACACACACACACACACACACACACACACATGCACACACACACCAGGGAGGGGGAGATAAGGAGGGAGATGGAGGGAAAGTCAGGTTGTACACTAATACAGATGTTCCTGGCTGAGGAATTCCTCTTCAGGAATTTCAGATCTTTCCATCCTGAGGTGCCATCTCACAATGCCTGCACTCAACCAGAGAGAAGATGCCTGCACACACAACACACACATATACCATACACACACCACACACACACAACACACATACACAACACACACATCAATACCACACACACACACACACAACACATACACCCTACACACAATACACACAACACACATACACAACACACACATCAACACACCAAACACACCACACACACAACATACATACATACCACATGCATACCACACCACAACACACACACACACACACACACACACACACACACACACACACACACCACATGTACATACTTTAAAAACAATAAGCATGACATAAGCCAAGATGTATGCACATGTTTGTGTCATATGTTTGAAATATTCCTTGCAAGTGAACTGAAATCCACTCCTAAAACACAGAATGAAGCAATACATGTTAGTAAGACTACCAAGGCTTCAACTAGTTGTAAAGTACCAACAGCACCAAGCTTAATTCATAAAGGATGATAAGTCATCTGTTTATTCAGTGAGTGGTTACTGAATGTCTGCCACGACACTCACACATAGAGTATTTTCCCCACCAATGAATGTTGTGCACTATGCTAGCACCAGGAAGTTAGTAGTAATTATAACTGCAAAATAACTTCCTGAGAGAGCTTATATGTTCAAATTAGGAGAGCTGATAATAAACAAAATAAATAATGAAATTATGGGTATATTATTAAGTGGTAAATGTACTACAGGAACGAAATGCAGCCATTTCTTAGACTACCTTAACTTGATATATGAATACCAGGACTGTGATGGATCATAAATAGGGTGCTCAGTGGCTGAAGAGATGGCTCACTCAGTGGTTAAGAGCACTTGCTTTGGCAGAGGACTCAGGCTCAGTTCCTAGCATCTACATGGCAGGTCTCCATAACTCCAGTTCTAGGAGATCTGGATCCCTCCTCTGGCCTTCACAGATAGATACCAGGTAGCTTCCTCTTCTGACCTCCACAGTGCATATATGTACACACATACAAAATACTTATGCACATAATATAAAACTGAATTAGATTTAATAAATAAATAAGTAAAAAATGGCCAAAGACTTTAAAGTAAGAAGATATAGTTGACAGCCTTTGGGAGCATAGTTTTGGAGGCAGAGAGAAGAGCTGCTGTAGATACCCTGAGAAGACTGTGCATCCTGCACTTAAGGGAGCAAGTGTAGCCAAAGACTGTGAAGTTAGAAAAG
Organism: Onychomys torridus; assembly: GCF_903995425.1. Classification (NCBI taxonomy): domain Eukaryota; kingdom Metazoa; phylum Chordata; class Mammalia; order Rodentia; family Cricetidae; genus Onychomys; species Onychomys torridus. Next base: position 17,284,903 of record NC_050465.1, read on the forward strand.
CAGAGAAGAAAAGCTGTCAAGACCTTTTACTGGCAACTTTGTTTTTTTAATGTATTTACCTTTCTCTGAATAAAGTGGGAGCCACTGGATCTTAGCTGCATTTCAAATGGATCCTTCTTCTTCTTCTTCTTCTTCTTCTTCTTCTTCTTCTTCTTCTTTTTTTTCTTTGTTGTTGTTGTTGTTGTTTTGTTTTGTTTTTCGAGACAGGGTTTCCCTGTGTAGCTTTGTGCCTTTTTCCTGGAACTCACTTGGTAGCCCAGGCTGGCCTCGAACTCACAGAGATCCGCCTGGCTCTGCCTCCCGAGTGCTGGGATTACAGGCATGCGCCACCACCGCCCCAAACCGATCATTTTAAGCATCCATCGTGTTGACAAAGATTGGGGTGCGCAAAAGTGCCAGCAGTGAAACAGCCAGGAGACGATCACAAGAATGAAGTTTGCCGGGCTGGTGGAGCCGCTCGAGGGCTAAGCATGCTCGCTACTCTTCCGGAGGACCCATGTTTGATCCCCAGCACGCACACCAGGCAGGCAGCTAACAACTGCCTGTAAACTCCAGTTTCTGAGTAGACGTCTTGTTTATCATTCTGTAAAGGGACACCATGTCTAAGGCAGCTTATAAAAGAAAACACTTAACTGAGAATTTAGTTGAGGGCTTGCTTACAGTTTCAGAGGGTGAGTCTGTGAACATTATTGATGGGAAAGATGGCAACAGGCAGGCAGACATGGCTCTGGAGCAGTAGCTGGGAGCTTACATATGATTCACTAGCAGGAGGGAAGGAAGAGGGGAGAGGGAGAGAGGGAGACAGACAGACAGAGACACAGAGAGACAGAGACACAAAAAGACAGAAACAGAGAGAGACTGTGCCTGGCATGGGCTTTTGAAACCTCAAAACTCAGCCCCAGTGATATACCTTCTCCAAGAAAGCCACACCTCCTCCCACAGGCCACACCTTCTCCAAGAAAGCCACACCTCCTAATCCTTCCCAAACTGCTCCACAAACTGGGAACTAAGCATTAAAACCAATGAGTCTGTGGGGATCATTTGCAATTGAACTACCACACTAGGAATCAGGTACCTTCTTCTGGCCTCTGTAGGTAAGTATACACATGTGGCATTCACACATGTGACATAAACACACAAACAAAAATTTAATCATTTTGAATGAATAAAGCATGACCTTGGGTTGCGGCAGGGGAACTAGTAAGAATTAAGATTCTGGAAACACCTGAAGATCAAGTAGAAAAGAATTCTGAAAGAATGACATGAAGCATGAAGGGAAAAAAATCCAGAGTGATTTAGGTAGTATGGGTTTTACTCATTTCGAGTTTTGCTTGTATAACATTTGAAGACAGGCAAGACTGCAGGTACAGCATATTTTAGGAGAAAACCCGAGTGTTCTGCTATTAACATGATTAGTTTAATGTATCTATAAAATATCTAAGTGGAGATGTTAATAGGCAATTGAATATATGAATCTATAATTGAGTTCCAGTTTGGAGATATAAATTTGTGAGTAGACAAAGTAAATGTGATCATAAAAAGAGATCCCAAGAGAATGAGTACAGATAGATATCCAAGAATTCATCCCTGGACAACTTAATAGTAAGAGGATGAAAAGATGAACAGGAACTAGTACAGAAGATTAAAAGAAGTCCCCAGGAGAGAAGGAGGGAGGACAGAGGCAGGTGGAAAACTGGGTTCAGAAATGGAGGACCATCACTTCGCCCAGTGCCGTCGGTAACTCTTGCCTGAAACAGGGTGTTATCACCATAAAGTGCCTACTGTGCAAAACAACCTGATTAATTAAAACCGACACTAACAACCAGAAAAAGAAATGCTAATATTAACAATAGGAATATGTCACATCATGTCTTAATTAGGGTTTCTATTGCTGTGAAGAGAAACCATGACCAAAGCAACTCTCATAAAGGAAAACATGTAATTAGGGCTAGCTTATGGTTTCAGAGGTTTAGTCCATGATCATCACGGTGAGAAGCATGGCAGCAATGCAGGCAGCAGAAGGAAAGACCACAACCGTGTGCCACACTGAGCATGGCTTAAGTATACAAGACCTCGAAGTCCGCCCCAACGTGACTCACTTTCTTCAACAAGGCCACGCCTACTCCAACGAGGACACACTTCCTTATGGGCTAAGCATTCAAGCACATGAGTCCATGGGGGCCATACCTCTTCAAACCACCACACAGTACATGCTTAGTCCACATTGAGCGAGACATCATCATCATCATCATCATCATCATCATCATCATCACATTGACTACTCTAGAAACTCTATTGCAGAAAAATCCTCTGACTCTGAAAACTTCTGTGGTTTCTTGAGCTCAGGCAACTCTTCAAGGTCACACTCTGTGGTTACAGTCACTATTCAGTATTCCAGAGTAATGACATCTCACCAGATCACAGTCTTCACTGGTCTGAATTGCCAATTTTAAAAGAGTGGGTTTTGTTGTTGTTGTTTTTTTTTTTTTTAATTTGGACAAAGATAGCATGAAAAGGACAAAGAAAAATAAAACATGCCTACCTAACAATAAAGCTTCTAGGGGGAAAAAGAACTCTACTATAAAAAGCGTTGCAATGTTTTTATAAATTATGCACTAAAATTAACCAGACCCAAATACACTTAAAATTAATCAATTTGCGTCCCTAATATAGAGGGTAAGCCTCATGGGCCATTTTCTACATGATGCTACATTCAAAGAAGGAAAAGTCTAAGTCTTGACATTTTGATGAACAGCATAGATATTTATTCATTCTTTCTCAGGAATAAAATATGAGGGTGTCAGGATAGAGCACATGTACCATTTGCTACTAAATACTTTCTAAATAATCTTATTTGATATATTTCCCTTTCACCCAATATAACTGCCTTTCTCTTAATTAACTACACTAGCAGTCAGTTAAAACTTTGATGAATAAAATGTAATGTCTCATTTGTGAAATAGAATAACAGTTAAAAGTTAAATTCCAGTCCTACTGAGGTCTATTAGCTACTATTTTTACCTCCCCATTTGCACAATGACAGCATTTCACCCTCATCTCTGTAGATGACTACTTGCAGATACCCTCCTCCCACTCTTTCTCCCCTTTTCTGGGGAACCCACAGAAACTTGAAGTGGACCCAGCTTTCCATTTTCCTGTGGACCTTCTCATCCCTCCATTCCAGCCCATTCCCATTGCTTCATGTCAGCCTCAAATTGTTTTCTACCTGAAACACCCAATGGCCACGTCAGATTGGGACTCGGGTAGGCAGTTTTCCCTGTCCTTCCAATCCTCCATTACAATTGCTCATCTCCAGCCCTGTAATGGACTGCTTGCAGGTATCTCTTCTCCCACCCTTCCTCTATTCCCTGGGGACTCCGTAGAATTTTGCTATAAATGGGTCATTCCTCTTTTGTATAGATCTCTCAACTCTAATCTCACTCCTTTGTCTCAGCCACCGATACCTAGAAACACTTTCTACTTGGGACACCTAGCACAGGCCGGGACTCAGGCAGGCAATATTCACTCTCCTTCCTGTCCTTCATTACAGTCTCTCTAGATTCATCCCCAAGCCAGCAGCAGACTACTGGCAGGTGCCTCTCTTCCCAACTCTACCTCCAAGTGAAAGGTGTTTATTGGTATAGATAGCTAATACAAAAGAGTGGGAAGAGAGGGTCTAGAGTGTCCCCACAAAGGAGAAAAGCTTGGGTTTACAGCAAACCTCACCAACAGAATACACGAGATGAAAGAAATAATCTCAAATATTGAAGATTCAAAAGAAGAACTTGATACCTCAGATCAAATAAAATGTTAAGTATAAAAAGGTCCAGACACAAAACACCCAGGAAATATGGGATACCATGAAAAGAGCAAATCTACAAATAATAGGAATAGAGGATGGAGAAGAACTGCAGGTCAAATGCACAAAAATGTTTTCAATAAAATCATAGAAGAAATTTTCCCAAACCTAAATGAGGTGATTATCAAGGTACAAGAAATACACAGAACTCCAAATAGGCAAAAACCAGAAATTCCCCATGACACATAACCAAAACACTAAATGTACAAGACAATGAAAGAATATTAAAAGCTGTGAGGGGAAAAGAGCAAGTAATATATAAAGGCAGACCCATTAGAATAACAACTGATTTCTCAATGGAGATTCTAAACTCCATAAGGGCCTTGAGGAATGTTCTACAAACTCCAACAGACCACAGACTACTATATCAAGGAACATTATCAATCAGAATAGACAGAGGTAGAAATACATTACATGATAATACCAAACTTAAAGAGTTTATATCTATCAATATAGCTCTATAGAAGACCCTAAAAGCAAACGTCAGTCTGAAGAGACTAGCCATTCTAAAGAAAACATATGAGTAAATAATCCAAGACCAGTAATTCAAAGGAAGAAAAAGCCACATAGTAACAACAAAATATCAGGAAATCAATAAACAATTCCAATTGATAATTCTCAATATTAATGGCCTCAGCTTCACAATGAAGACACAGACTAAAAAATTAGATTAGAAATCACAATTCATATTTCTTCTGCATCCAAGAAATACACCTTACCATCAAGGATAGACATCACCTCTATGGATGTGATGGAAAAAGATATTCCAAGAAAATAGACCCAAGAAGCAAGCAGGTGTAGTTATTATACTATTTTGACAAATAGACTTCAAACCAAAACTAATGAAAAAAGATAGGGAAGGTTACTACATGCTCATCAAAGGAAATATCCACCAAGAGGATATTGCAACCCTAAACATTTATACACCAAACACAAGGGCACATACTTCATAAAAGATATACTATTACACCTAAAATCATATATTGACCCTCATGTACTGATAGTGGGTGACATAAATACCACACTCTCAACAATGCATAAGTCATCCAGACAAAAACTAAAACAAGAAATAGTGAAGTTAAATAAAGCCATAAACCAAATGGACATAGCAGATATTTATAGAACATGTCATCTAAACAAAAGAAATATATCTTCTTCTCAGCAGCTCATAGAACTTTCTCTAAAATTGACCACATACTTGGACTCAAAGCAAGATTCAACAGATACAAGAAAATTGAAATAATTCTATGCATCTATCTAACCTCTATGGCTTAAAGCTAGATACCAACAACAACAGACAGTATACAAACTTGTGGAAAATGAACAACTGAATGAAAAATTGGTAAAGACAGAAATTAGGAAGGAAGTTTAAAACTTTAGAAATGAAAACACAAAATACCCAAATCTATAGGACACAAAGAAGGGGAAGTAGAAGAGGCAAGTTCTTACCAGTTTCTAGAGAAAGAGAGATATCTCATATTAGCAAGCTAAAGGCAAATCTATAAGCTCTAGAATAAAAAGAAGTTACACCCCAAGTGAGTAGAGAGCAAGAATAATCAAACTCAATGCTGAAATCACAAAAATAGAAACACAAAAGTATAAAAATCAATGAAATGAAGTTAGTTCTTTGATAAAATCAATAAGATTGATAAACCTTTAGCTAAATTAATTAAAAGATAGAGAAGATACAGATTGTTAGCATTAAAGAAAGAAATAGGAAGCATCACAACAGACACCAGGAAATCCAGAGATTCAAAAGGACATACTTGAATAACCTGTACTACACCAAAATGGAAAACCTAAAAGAAATAGGTAAATTTCTTGATCTATACAGCCTACCAGAGTTAAACCAAGATCAGACAATCACCTTAAACAGATCCATAACCCCTAGAGAAATAGAAGCAGTAATTAAGAGTCTACAAAAAAAAAGTCCAGGGCCAGATGATTTCAGTGCAGACTGTCAAAAAAGAATTAATATCAATTAATATCAGTGCTCCTCAAATCATTCAACAAAATAGAATCAGAATGAACATTGCCTACTTCTTTTTATGAGACCATAGTTACACTGATACCTAAACCACATAAAGACCCAATAAAGAAAGTGAACTTTAGATCAATTTCCCTTATAAACATTGATATAAAAGTTCTCAAAAATTATCAAATCAAAGCCAAGAATACATCAAAAAGATTATCTACCATGATTAAGTAAACTTCATTCCAGAGATGCAGGGATGACCCAATATATACATAAATCAATGAGTATAATCTGCTAAATAAATTAACTGAAAGACAAAAACTACATGATCATCTCATTAGATGTACAAAAAGACCTTTGACAAAATCTAACATCCCTTCATGACAAGAGTTCTGAAGAGCCTAGGGATACAAGGAAATATCTCAACATAATAAAGACAATATACTACAAGCCCACAGATAACATCAACACAGAGAGAAACTCAAAAGCATTTCCACCTTAACCAGGAACAAGATAAGGATGTTCACTCTCTCCATAACTATTCAATATAGCACCTGAAGTCTTAGCTAGAGCAATAAGACAACTGAAGGAGATCCAGGGGATACAAATAGGAACAGGAGAAGTCAAAGTATCTTTATTTGCAGGTGATATAATAGTATATATGAAAGACCTCAAAAACTCTACCATGAATCTCCTATAGCTAATAAAAAACTTTCAGCAAAGTAGCAGGATACAAAATTAACATCTCAAATCATCCTGAAATGAGGTGACCCATCCCCAAAAAGACAACATTGCATATATCCTCTTATATGTGGATATTAGCCTTTAAGTCTTCAGTGGGTATGCTAGTGTCTAAATGACCACAGAAGTTAGGTAGAGAGTAAGGAACTAGGGGGAAGGGGGAAGAATTTGGCAAGGAAGGAGAAAGAGAATATATAGCTAAAGTGAAACAGTGTTGGGGGACTGGGATGGGAAGAATAAAAAGGGAAGGGAAGGGAAGAGAGGGGAGGGAGGACATTTGGTCGAGGACTGCTAATAATAGGGGCCATTTGAGGGATCATATAGAAAACTTACAATTGTAGAAACTTCTTGAAATATATGCATGGATAAAACACAAGAAAATCCAATGTTCTTTTTGTGTGTAGATGTGGGTGTCCTATTATTTTTTTGTTTGGGTATGTCTTTATGTTGCTGATCTTTTGCTTGTATATTATGGTTCCTGATTTTGCATTTTATCAGTTTGTGTGTGTGTGTGTGTGTGTGTGTGTGTGTGTGTGTGTGTGTGTGTGTATCTGTCTGTCTGTCTGTTTTTGTGCTTATTCTTTATTGTTGTTGTTTTTAATTCTGGTTTTTTGGTTTGTTTTATTGCCTATTTCTTTCCTAAATAGAGAGAGGAATAAGAGGTGGAGTTGGGTGAGCAAGTGGGAGGATCTAGGAGGGAATGGGTAAAGGGAAACTGATCAGAATATATTGTACAAGAAACCTTATTTTTAATAAAAAAAATGCAATAATATTAATAGATCACTCTATAATTTTTACATGGGTTAAATATGTTAAAGGGTTAAATATATAATCATTTTGGACAGTGTTATATACATAACGAATGTAAAATAAATGTTCACTAATATACTTTTTAAATATTAAACACTTTCCACAAATACATATCACCATTGCCCAGGCATATTTGGTGTTCAATTGAGCACTTGGCTATTGACAATTCTGACAGTATCTCCCTGGTCATAACTTGACAGATTTTTAAAGACTAAAATGACCTCTCTGTGCATGCCCAGGACTCCTCTTACTCATGCTTTGATACCTCAGACCAGGTTTTATTTCTTTTGCTTTACTGGCTATTACAGCATGAGTCGTCTCTCAAGTACCATGACCCTCAAAACTGCTGTCAGCAAGTCTAGGGGCAACACTTGTCGTAGTTCTGATGGGAGGTCAACCCCCTCCAGTCTCTGTCTCTAGTAGTAATAACATCAGTTCAATTATGAACTCAGGAGAACATGCAGGAATAAACATTCCCCAGTGTGCAAACGTGTTTAACTACACATCTCTGACCTAGAGTATGTTCCTTTGGAATTTTTCCACATGTCTCTGGAACATTATATTCCCCTCATGTTCTGTTATTGATCTATGGCTCTGTAAACTACTTTTGTGATTTTTTTATCTGAAAGATCAGAAAAGACATAGAGACTTAATGATTATCTTCATGGAGGACAACAGTTGCTAAAACAGCTAAGGCCCTACCAGGGATGTCTCTTGCTCTTAAATTTCTCCATAACGTGGTGACAGAAGGTCTTCAAAACACTAAGGAGCCAGTTAAAACAGAAGCAAAGCACTGTGCGTATGATTTCTCCTGAGACGAACTAGGAAGCGAAGTGTCCAACCCACTCATACCCAGCTCTTCTTCATTTGCTGGAGGATCAGATGTCACAGAACAGAAGGACACCCTCATGGGGCAGCTTCCCAAGGTGTGCCTCATCTCAGGTACAAAGTTTGGTCTGTGTCCTGAGACTTGACAGAATTCCCTCCTTGTCCTCCAAGCAGAAATATTTAGCTCTGTGGTTTGGCCATTAAATCCCAGCGGCTGCCTAGAAATGGGGTATCTGCTTCAGCAAGTTCTGGCAGACCATGCTTTAACCTACTGCCCCCTGGTGGGAGGACCGGTGTTGCAGTTAGCTTAATTCTGAGCATTAAGGACTAAGTTCATTTGATGCATAGTTGTCAATTCAAACCCGAATCTCAGTTACTCTCCGTGGCATTTCCTGTTGAGCATGGATCTGTAAATGGACTGAAATGTCTGTAGACTCTCGCTTAACTGGTAGCATTTCCCTGCTCTGAAGCTATTTATCTTTGTTCCGTTCCAGTGGCATTTCTAACCACTTTTACAGACCTTTAGTCCAGTCCCTGGCATAATACCTCCTACTAATTTCTCAAGTTTCTAGGAGAGCTGGCTTCTACCTATGGGCTCAAAGCCGGCTTAATTCCCACCCCACACTTGCAGCCAGGACCCTGGAGATTTGTTCTTGTCTAGTGAAGTAAGGCAATGGCAACAGATTAACCAAAGCATGGCTGTCACTGACCTCCTCTACTTCTCCAGGAACGACTCCAATTTCCTCTGCTCATGGCTGCCTACTGACTTTGTTTTTTAAAAAAAAGGAAGAAAATGTTCAGTCCATTGTTCACAAGGGAATTTTTAAGGCTTCCTTAGTTGACCCCCAGCCATTAATCTCCAACCAACCAACAGAATACTACAAAACACAGCCTGATCGGTCTAGATCCACCTCACTAGGAACTTCTCCTTTAGAAGCCAGAAGCAGCAGCCATCTTCCCAGTGAGAGAACTGTACCATCTTTGGAACAACGGGCCATCTGTAGCCTTTAAAAGCTGTCTTTAATTAATTATAATCTAGAGAATCAGAGACATGGGAAGGAATCTGACTTTCACACAATACAAAGAAGATACGTTTCTCCTCTTCTCTCATCTTTTGACCTGCAGTCTCTTCCTTAGCATCTCTTTAGCCCTGTTGATCTCAACTTCTAATTGCTGAATACACTTTACTTATTGCTTTTTTATTGATGTCTTGTGGCCCCCTTCCTTAATGTAGGAGATAAGATCACCTAGAGATGTGGTCTCTTAAGTGATAAGAGATTGAGTCCATTCAGTCAGCTCTTGTCTGGACACTTTTGATCAATTCATAATCTAAAAATGTACTGTAGACTCCAGGTTCTTCCTGGACATTTTATGTAATTTTTAACACCAATCAGTTCCTCCTGCTTCAATGCAACCCTAAAGCTCCGTGGCTTCCCTCTAAATCTCATCCAAACATCTACAAGTATCCTCTGCCTCAATCCCTATTTATGTATATTTTATGGAATGCACAAATGTACTGTAAGACATCACAGGGAACTCCCCTTTATGCTCTTACTTTGTGAAATTATATTGTGCGAGATGTCTGTTTCTTACTTTGAAGTAGTGGTACACTGCAATTCTCATGTTACTCATTTCTGTTTAATTAGAAATCATAGATGCTACTGAGGAACAATTTTAGCTTTTTTTAAGGTATTAGAATTCAGAACTCCAGCTACCCCTGCTCAACAACTAAAACATAGCTGAATCTCATTTAGACTTCTCTATATTGTATCATTTATAATAAAAAGCAGTCTGACTACAGGATCACCAAAGCACTATATAGATCTTGATTATGAATGGCTTTACCATGTTTGCACAAAGCTCTACAGAAACTGACCTGAAGGAGTACTTGAGCATCTCTGTTTCCCCCAGGTTTTTTTACTTTTCCAAGTTAGTATTCTTGACCACCCTGACTCCTTCCCTGCTTCCTTTCTCCTTTCAGCATGGCAAGCAGAACGACACATGGTTCTCCACATTCTGCAGCCTCCAAAGTGCAGATTTTGTCTTTCTGCCCAGAATTCTTTCCTCCTATCACCCAGCTGTCAGAGGAATTCTACTGAATACCAATATGAAGTCCACATCTTATTAAATTTTCACTTTATAAAGTATTCAATCATTTGCTAATCACCAATCATCACAATTGTTCCACAAATATAAATTGTTTTTGGTCACTTCCTCTAGACAACTTTCTGATTTTAAGCTACAAAATCAATTTAAGGTGGTCCAAAAAGGAGAAAGAACCATAACAAACAGGTGGCAACAGATTTGTTGTCTAAATGAGGACACTTTTAAAACTACTTTGGGTCCATAAACCATATTAAACCAGAGTGATTATACACCACTTACTGTGTTTGTATTTTAACAATACAGAACATTTCTTGCCATACTGAATCTACAATTGATACTTGTTCCCTGACAGCAGTACCTACATGTGGTATTTAGAGATGTCTATCCTGAATTCTGTATTGCTACTCTCAAGAGAGTTTCACGGCCCTGAGGGTCAGCTTTCAAAGACCAATGCATCTTGTCAGACTGGGCTAAGACCAGGGTCTGAGACGAATGCTATTGATGGATTATCACTGAAACTGAACTGTGCTGAAAGTCATAAATCATCAGCTTCCTCTAGGCTTAGATGGCACTGATTACCAGATAGATCATCAAAGTCGCCAAGCTGTCCTGAGCCCTAAATGGTACATTTTTTAAAAAGGCATCATCAAACAAAAATGTAAACAAGGCTAATACACATTCCAGGATAAGAAGTTTGGACACTACTCATCTCAGCTAAATGATAAACAAATAATGAGTTACATGTAAATCAAGAGTGTTGTCAAAACATTGCCCTTTTAATCCCAGATAAATGATGAAGTTTATAGAAGGAGGTTTTTGAGGGTCATGGAGGATTGTTTAAACATACATGGAGAGTGGTTTAAGTGCTAATCCATTGCCTTTGTGTATACTGCATTGCTATCACCAGCCTTTGCTGCATAAAACCGCCCCATCATTTTATAAATCTGCAAACCTAGTCAAAATTCATCCTTACTGGGAACAAATTTTTCACATTAAGCTTGAAAGCTTTAAACTCTCTTTTACATACACGTACTGACACAGTCTTGAAACCCTAGGCTCAAGACATGAAGAAGTTGAAAGCACTTCATAACTTTCATGAACGTCACCCTCTACCCGACACTCAAAGATCTAACGGTACAGAAATGCTTCCACGTCAAGATGTTTCACAAGATACTTTGTAAATGGATCTGGATTCTACTGAAAGCTGTTACACATCTGCTTTGCTTTTCCAGTGAAGAACACAATATGTTGATGGTCTTGGTCCAAACTCGTTTTGCAAGCAAGAAGGAAATGCAAAATGTTCGGCTAATTGCTAAGAGGAAATCCATATGTGTTATTTGCTTTCCATGAAAGGACAGGTCCTCTTGCTGCTTAATTGATGAAATGTTGTACACAAAACTGACAGTGATGAATACCATTCCAAGATGCCATTTTAAGAGTTGTGAGTATAATGCTTTAGAATATGTTCTTTGACATTTACATTGCTATTTGCTGGGTATAAAATCTAGTTCTTGCCTTAAGCATTTATATTGGGGGAAAATGTTAAGTAATTTTAAATGGCAATATCTTCCTAGGGAACCAATCTTTGAGAAACCAGGAGCCGATTGCTTTTTGCCCCCAGTTTCCTTGTTAAAAACAAACACTATGCTAATGCTAAAAGTTTACCTAGAAACATTTATCTAACACCCAGAGAGTATCTTATGTAATTTTTCCTTGATGATCTCTTCCCACAGAAAGACCTGAGGCACAGATTCCAAATAAGCCACAAATCTAAGGTGCACACAGGAATTCTCAGCACAATCTTCCCTCTATGGTCCTGCCTCCACACATGTAGAATGTAGCTGTACTCCATTGAGTCCCAAGACGATACACAACGGTTCTCACATGTCCTTATTTGGGGAGGAGATAGGGTTCAACTCTAGGTTTTCCCTTGTAATTTCCAACATTCTTCAAAGAATTCACAGTTTATTACAAGTGAGCTTTCCATACTTCCCAGGCCTTAACGCAAGACTGCCATCCTGGATCACTTTATATGCATTCTCTTACATCTGCTTTAAACATTATTCCTGATATTACCAATGTTCAGAAACCAGACATACACACACACACACACACACACACACACACACACACACTCAGACACACACACACACTCAGACACAAACACACATACAGAGAGATGTACACACACTCAGACACAAATGTACACACAGACACACATGCACACACACTGAGACACAAACACACACATGCACACACATGCACACACACACACACACACACACACACACACACGCACGCACACACATGCACAAGCACACGCACATGTAGTAACCCCAAATGCCCTTTGATAAGAAGGATCCCTGTGTCTTCCTGGGAGTTGAAGGCAGGCAATGTACAGACCCGCCGTACTTTCTAGTGGACAAGCAGAGGACAGTAACGAAAAGAGAAAGCAAGATGGCATCGATCCAGCCTTAGGCAGGCGAAACTACTAACGCCATGAGTGGCAGCTGACACTGGCTTCAGTGTCGTGGAGTCTGTGGTCAAGCTGCTCTGTTTAAAAGGGCCGACACTTACTAAATCACAGGCAAGACTCTAAGTCCAAGAATTTTAATTTAAGAATTTTCAAGACTTCATGGTTTCCTAAGGAGCTAGAAATCAATATTTTTATGTGACATTCCTCAACTTTTTAAGTGATAACAATTAAATCAGCTAAGGGGGGAGGGAATATAACCATTTAGTTTTATAATAAACAGTCACATCAGAGAGCCAGATCTAGGCTCAAGGCTGAGAATTTGTACTCACAGTTTTGGCTGGCTTTAAAAATATGGGTTTCGTTTTTCTAACTTTAGTTGGAGCACAAGATTCATTATTATTTAAACTAAAGTTTGGGGCTTGGTTTATTTATTTAGCCTCTCTCTCTCTCTCTCTCTCTCTCTCTCTCTCTCTCTCTCTCTCTGTGTGTGTGTGTGTGTGTGTGTGTGTGTGTGTGTGTGTGTGTGTTTATGGTTCTGTGTGTATGCGTATGGTTGTACACACACACACACACACACACACACACACACACACACATACCCTTGCATGTACATGCACACACGCACATATACCATGGAGCATGGAGACCAAAAAGATAACTCCCAGAAGTCATTTCCCTCCCACCACCTTGTGAGATCGAGGGATCAACACTAGCTCATCAGGTTTATAGGCAAGTACCTTCTCTACCCACTGATCCATTTTATGGATCTTACAGGCTCCAAACTAAGCTTTTACTGCTGTGAGGTTTTAGATTACGAAATATATAGTTTTGTTACACAAATGTGCCTTGATGTTCCTTGCCAAACTCTACACAAACTCAAAAGAAACTGACCCCCTTGTCACCAGTCATCCATCCTGAACCCTGGAGAACTGAATCATGATATCCAGCGTAAGCACATAAGCAAACTGCAGATCAGTGTATCTTCATTCACTAATTGCTTCAACTACCCAGAAGTCCTTCAAGAGAGGTACTAGCTTCTAAGGAAAGACAAAAGACAACTCCAACTTTGGTGATAGTAAAAAGTCAGAAAACACGCTATGATGGCCCATTGAGCGCTTTAAGATGAGTAGATGGGCAGATGGTTCATGTATGAACAATAAAAAGCAGTGACATGTTGGAGACTCAAACAATTAAACAACTGTGTAGGTTGAGGAAATTCTGTGTTTTCATGGACTACCAACCAACTGAAACTTCCTCCTCTTCCTGATGTCTGGATGCATATGACTACTTAGGAACCACAGTGTGCTTTAGTTTCCTGCTGTACTCTACTGCCTACTTTACTACCATAATGTCATTAATACCCCCAACCCCTATACACACACACACACACACACACACACACACACACACACACACACACATACACACAAGCACGTGTGCATGTGATTTCACCCTATACACATTCTAAATTCAAGGAAGGAGCAATCAGCTTCTCAAGAGCAAAAAGAACTTCTCTGTGCTAGTTGCAGCTCACTTCTAAAGATGCTGACTAAGGAGAAAAGTCAAATCCTCCATTCAAAACTGTTTCCTTGCTAAAGGGAGGGCCAAAGTCTGCCAGCTTATTGTGGCAGCCCCTTTGTGGTTTGTCTTTGGCAGATCACTATCAAACCAAATAGTTATAGACCAACTTTTTTTAAAAAATGGAGACCAAGAGCTTCATGCCTGCTGGTGAAAACTTAAGCAGGCATGTGGGTAATATGAGTATGACAAGCTGGCAGCCCATGGTCTTTTTGAAGTGAAGAGCAAACAAGTTGAGGATTTTTATAATGTAGGCTTTGTCCAGTTAATGCAGCCAGAAGCTTTACCAATACAGCTGCTTCCAAAAACTAAAACACATGGGAACGAAAGCATTGCAATTTAAAGCAAACTAGAGTCACAGCCAGGACCAGCATTCCCAACAGCTGAAGAGTAGACACGCTCTGCCACTAAAAATAAAGCAGCGGCTGGATTCTGAATGCCTCCCAGACAGACCAAAGGTAAATGACGCTGGACAATTACAAACTGTCAAAAGAACAACTGAAAACTCCCCCATGATCAGCTACAACCTCTCGGCGGTGGCGGGGGGGGGGGGGGGGGATGGGGGATGTGGGGGACATAATGGCAAGTGGCAGAGAGATGCCGGTCATGAATGTGATGATTAAAATAAATAAATACAAAGTACATGAAATCATTCATGTGAAATACATAGAGCCTTTAATCCTCTACTCCTTATCCTGGGCACCCATAAGCATGTGCACATGTGAATAAATTCATCAATCTATAAAGGTCGAAAGCTGTCTCCAGTTTTTGTTGTTCTTCACACAACTGTGTGTCTATCTCACCCCCTTTCGAGAATGCATTGTTCTAGTTCCACATCAGCACACAGCCCAAGTGAGTTCGAACCCTCCTCAGTAACCACTACAGACTAACAGACTACTGTCCCCTTTCATTTCCATGAAATTAAAAAAAAAAAAATCATTCTATTTTAACACTAGATGACAAATTGTACAAGTACATGATCAATATCATCTTCAATGGTATCTTGTGAACATACAAAGTCTAGAATTCTAGCCACCACCACCCCCAAGCTAAGACAGTGCTCTGAGTTCTCCCTGTGATGTGGGCCAGTGTTCTCTATCACTGAAAAGAAAAAGCCTCAGTTCTGGGTTCCAGGGCTTGAAAACCCTTCAGTCTACTGGATACCTAAATGATATATGCTAAAGGGTAGGTAGATAAGGGGGGCGTGAAGAGCCATTTCAGCCAGAAGTACATCCTTCAACCTGGGACGTAATTTGTGTTCCTACATCTATATGATAGATTCCCCATTACAGTAATTACTATGAATTATAGATAAGCACTCTGGGTATAATGTTCTGCTCTCCATTTCCTACAAATCAAATTACCGAGGCTTATATTGGATTGTGGACATATTTAGAAAATCCTTTTATGGTTGTTTGTTAATTTTCCTCCTGCCAAAGTCTCCAATCCCCTTCTGACCAGATGGCCCATGAGGGAGCGCTTGCTACAGCGAGGGATTGGTACACGGTGCAGGACTGGAAACTCTAAAATCACCAATGAGGAAAATAATCAATGGCCAATCAAGCCATCCTGACAGGGAAATACTTAAGGTTCCCTGGATGTAAGCATGTGTCAGGTGCTTGGAAAAACAGAATGTCCACTCTGGGTTTTATTCCAAAGAGGCAGTAAAGAAAGCTTGCTTCTACTGAGCAACCTCGCTAATCTCACGCACTTACAGTGACTGCTTATGGCCCCCGGTGTTTGGTTAGGTATATAAAGGTCACCATTGTCAGCAGAGAAGTGGGTGGAGCCACAGATTGTATCTACACATTGATCCTATCGAGAAGATTGAATTCTAATGTAATTCTAATGGCTTCATCCACTCCTCAGGCCTGATTCTGAGTATCTTGGCAGCCATAGCTCACAATGATAGGTTACGTTTATGACTGAAGGTTGGAAGTATGTAAGTAACATGTGATGCTTTCAAGGATACAGAGTTATAAAGACCAGAACTACAAAGGAAAAACCTGCAGGCTCCCCACTGTCCTACCTATAATTACCACACTGAAGACATAATGTATTACCACACAAATTTTTATCCTTTCCCCCAGGATTATTTCATAAGGGACAGCTAGTTGTGACAGGAAATACACATTGCTGTATTATTAATGGCTAGTAAAAGATCCTTATAATTTTTTCAAAAAAAAAATGATAACATTTATTGAGCATTCACTGTGGGGCTAGGCCTTTTGCCTTTGGTTGTCTCAAGAATCTAATGAGGTTAGTCGTACTTATCACTCCCATATGACAGGTATGGAAATTTAGGCAAAGTGATAGAATGCTACTGAGATGGTGAGGCTGGATTATTAACTTGGTTAGATTGAGAATTGCCTAGACTTATAAAGCATGATCTTGAGCCTGGAAGGATATTTCTAGTGTGGATTAACGATGGGGAGGAGCCTACCCTAAATGTAAATGGTTCCACCCAATAGGTTAGGAACCAAGGTGAATTAAAGAGAATGATGAAGAAAGCTTCTGAGTCCGGGTTTTCTCTCTGCTGTGTGGTCACTAGGAGGGGAGCAGCTCATTGCCACCAACACAACACCATAGCCACTGTCTTAGATTTGCCCTTAAAGAGACTCTAACCCAGGGAACTTCATTCTGCTAACATACTCAACCCCTTCCTATAGCAGTTTATACACCATAGAGTATAATTAAATATTATTCTCATTTTTCTCTGAGCATCCTGTCCATTGGCTCTCCATGTTCAACTTTGAGACTACTTAGGGCAAAAGCACATGGTGGTCCTTGCTCCTTTTTCAGTTGGAATACATCTGCTTCTGGCTTTTTGCATGCCATATTCAGCCACAAATTTTCCTCTGCAGTATAACTCTGAATCTTTATGTACTTTGAAATCTGCTAACCTTGGAACACAGATCATAAACTGATCCATCCTGAATGTAGCCTGAAAGTCATTGTTTGATCCCAAATATTCATTTTGCTTTGCTTTCATTTAAATTCCTCATCGATACTTAAAATTAGGGATCTTCTGTGTAAGCATTGATCCCCCTTTGAAAGATTAAATGTGTGGGAAACGATCCCCTAACAACCACTGGGCAACTAGATCCCTACATGGTCCAGTAGCTCATCACAGCATCCGCCCAGCTCCTGTCATTCAAACACTTCCTTGACTCCAACAAATGTCTGAATTTACAATCTCTAGATTATCTTCAACATTTGTTTTAATCTTACCTATTTCTACATTGTGCTGTAAATCTCTAGAAACTTCGTTTTCTGTGTTACTCAATGTTCACCAGATATCCCTGCCTACCTTCAGCCCCATTTTCACTAGGTCATATCACTGTATGTGTGAATGCCCAAGATAAATGTCCATTACATAACTGAGTTTCAATAAGTGCTCTTCAGATTTGAAAATGGCTTCCTATATTGTGCCGCACACAAATGCTTAATCTTACCTATCTTTCAGTGTATCTGTGTATGTAGTGTATATGTGTATACATGTTTATGTGCATGTGTGTGGATCCACATATACATGTGAGCACACACAGAAGTCGATGTTAGCTAGCATCTTCCTCAATAACTCTTCACCGTAATGTTTTGGCTTGTTTGAGAATTTTATATATGTACATAAAGTATTTTTTAAATTCCATTCCCCTTTCCCTCCCCTCAAATTTCTACTTTGTTCCCTCAGCACTATTCCTTCCCCACTCCATGTGCTCTTTATTTAAACCCACTGAGTCTCCCACTGCTATGTCTATGTGCATGGATGCAGGACAATCTATTGGAGTGCAGAGTAGCCTCTTGGGGTTGCAACCCTGATGAAAACTGACTCTCCTTCCCCAGCAGCCTGATTCCTAAAGGATTTCATTTCATATTTATTTATGTGTATGTGTGTCCATCTGTTTGAATGTATGCTACATATGCACAGGTATCCTCTGAGGCCAGAAGAGGGTGTCAGATGCCCTCGAACCAGAGCTATAGGGAGCCACACAATTTGAGTGCTGGGAACTGAACTTGGGTCCTCTGGAAGAGCAAAAAGCACTGTCAACTGCTAGGTAAGACTTCTCTCTAGCCCTACCTGTCTTCTTTTGTGAGACGATGCCTCTCACTAGACTTGAAGCTCACCAGTTCTGCTCAACTGCCTAGTCAGGGAGCCCCAGGCATCTTCTTGTCCTGCCAAGTGTTGAGTTGACAAGAATGCACTGCCATGCCCAGCTTTTTCAGTGGATGTTTGGGATCAAAACTCAATTCTGAGGGCTTTGACAGCAAGCATTTCTATCAACTGATCCATCTCCTTGGGCCCCATTTTATTGAAGATGCTTGAGCCCTCAGTATCTTAACCCAAAGGAATACATTTATAATATTTTGTTATCTAGCATCTATCTAGGTAGGCATACGAGAAACTTAATAGTTGTTGGTGGACCCTTTGAGTAAAGAATAGTGATATGATGGAAACTTCATGCACTTTGAAGTCCAGTACACTGGGGAATAAGAAAAATCCATTATGGTTGCTGCAACACTTATGGGCCCAATTCTACTAGGAACAGTGTTGATTTCCTGGCTGTGACTCTGGTCTTCTGCAATATTTCTCCCACTAGTACTAATTAGCCACCTCCCATCTTTTCCTTGATGTTTCCTTCAGTTCTGCCTGCTCATAAGTTCTGTTTACTTATGCCATCAGTTTATTCATCTTTCTTGCCGCCACAAGACCTCTTCTTGTGGTTCTTTTCTAGCTTATGCTCCCTCCCAAAACCAACTAATTGACTCCCTCCCCAGATGCCCTAGTTCAAATTCCTGAGCGAGGACATCTGACCTCACTAATCACCATTTTGCCTGTTTGGGCAGTTTCTATGCCAAACCATCTCATAGGACACTGGCCAGCCCAGAGGTTGGTTAAGATAGGACCACCCTGGACCAGTCAGATGGGTCTGGAAGAAGGGGACTCCCAGCCACCCAGTGTGGCTGCCACAGCCCACTTGTGGATAAGAAGCTGCCATTACGTGAAAGCTACTGGGATGTCACACACCAGGAGGAACCTGCCCAATAGAATCGTTCGGATTCAAATCATGACAGTGTCTCCACTTCTGAGGGTGGTTTCCATCTGGAAGAGAAACAAAAGCTACAGTGACCTTGCTCTAACATTCCTGTTGCTGTGAGCTTCTGAGAAGGCAACATCAGAGGACCTCTGTGGTTCTTCCATACTCTTTGATGACAATTTGCTCTAACTCACTAAAACAATCCCTCATATACATGAACCTCAATTGTTTGGGGGCTATAGCAACAAACTCTTTTGATGCATTATTACTGAGGCTTAATTCCAGTAAATTTGTACCAACCCCCAAACTTCTTCATCCAGACCATTCCCAGGGCTTAAAATGTCATCTAACATGATAAGGATTCTCAGTAACATCAACCTCGCCCAACTCTCTCATCTGAATTCCCTGTCGATATTACCCATTTCCACATAAATATTTCATAATAGTTTCATACTTCTTCAATGCCACTAAAATTTATCATGTCCCAATTAATTTCACCTGCCTTCTCCGCAGTGAAATGGCTCTGCCTCAATTACCTACTTGATCACATAACAAATTTGGCTGTCACTCCTCACTTTTACCTCTCCGAGGCCTACAGCCAATTGATCACTGCCATTCCTGTTGAACATTACTTCAAAAGGATCATGTAACTTTGCCTCTACTGCTCCTGCTAGCATTAAGTATTTTCAATTCTGTCCCTTGTATGACAAAACTGTTTCTTTTGACAACATCCTTGGACACATCCAAATCAGAAATTCATTTTGTCCTTCTTCTACACATTCTTCAAGTCTCATATAAAGGTCAATTCCTCAAGGAAGCTATTCTGAGGGCATAAAACCCTGCTATTTGCCTTAGTCCTCCCATTCTGTTCCTTCCTACATGGTGTTTGGATTAATCTGTTCCTCTGTATTTGATATGAATTCACAACATGCCCCCACGGTTGGGCATGCCCTGCGGACCTAGACACTTCCACCTAGTTATTTCTGGTTCAAAATACCCATTTCTGGGTCAAAACGTCTCATATGACCAGGACCCCATGGCATTGCATGGTTGCATAAAGCACGCACGTGCAGCCATGTGATCTACATGCATATGTGGCCCATCCTTTATAAGCCAGCGCCATGTTCCCCAGACTCACTCTTTCCGTTGACCACATGTGTTTTCCACAGGCCTGTTCACATCTGTCTCTTTCTCTCCTATCTTAATTAAAAACTCTTCTGTGTATTTGTCATGTTTCAGGACGTTTCCTCGAAGGGTAAGAGCGCCGCCAAATAACTAACAGTATTCCCACCTAACCAGTTTGCTGTTTCTGATACTAGGAGCACACCCACCTTTTCATAGTCTGTTTACCCAGGGCCAGCACAGGAGCTGACTTATAGCAGATCATCAGTGAACACTTGTAAGACAGAATGGTAGCAAACACCTGTTAGCAGGAGAATCACAGTTTCAAAGTAAGCATGAGCTACATATCAGAATATGTCAAAAAAGACAAAACAGAAACAACAAAGATTTGTTACAACAAATGCTTTACCCAGCAAGATTTTTATGCCTTTACTTTTCCTCAAAATCCACCCAAAGGAGAAGATTATGATTCTGATAAAATTTCAAAGACAATTGGAAACAGTCAAAGACATGCATAATCCTAAAAAATGAAACAGTGAATAATTTACAAAAAATATGCAAAACTAAAGCTAAGATTCAAGTCACACTGAGACCTATAAATTTGTTCAAGCAGAGTAAAATTTCTTATTTAAGTGTGTTTCCTAACCTATATTTCTGAAGACAGTAGCATGGCATGCCCCTGAGAGTTACAGAATACCTTTTCCCCCCGTATTGTACACTAATTCATACTTTGAAACTCAAATATTCCAATAAGGAATAACAAATAACCAAGCATTGGAAGAAAAGTTACAAATTATAGTCATATGTAACAGTCCAAGCAAATGGCAGCCAAATTTCCCTATATAAATTACAGAATTCTCTTATGATTTCACAAGAGGTAATAAAAAGAAAATCAGCAAAAAGAAAATTCACTTCTTCACCCAACTAATATAGTACCTTGGAAAAGGACTCGTGTTTAAATGTTTACAGATGAGTGAGTTTTTCTATAAATGCAATTTTAACAAAGCATCATGCCACTGGGATATTAAAACTAAATTTAAAATTTTGTGAATTGGGTTAACCCCCTCAGTGTAAAATGATGCTAGCATCACATACTTTAAATAATGATACTCAGCTAGCAACAATAAAACCTTTTAAAAGAAGACAGTGGGAAAACGAAGCTAGTCAACAGGATCTTTAGGGGAAAAACCATTTCAATGCATTAAATCTGTAAACCAATAATGAAGAATGTTCTATGGGGGTGATGATTTTGTTGCCATGGTTATTGCTGTTAATTACCAGTGATTCCAAAGTTATGGCTTTGAGAATAAGGCACAAAGTGGCAAACTCAAGTTTGGGGTCAGACTTTTGCATTTTACTGGCGAGAACAAATCTGATCTTCCAAGATAAAATTGTGTTTGTCTTTAAAGTGACACTCATTTTTAATCCTTGCCATCTTTCTGACACTTTCACGGAGGAGAAGAAGTCAGAGTTAAACACTTCTAGGGTCCAGCTTAAAGAGAAAATATGAAGAGACCCTAAGTCTGCAGCCTGAGGTTTCTGTGAAGGACAGGTGGGCAAATAAAATAGAGCATTGCCTTGGGCCACCAAAGGGTAATTATTTGTGAGGCAGTGAAGTGAGGCTTTCTCTTGCCTCTACCCTCCCAAGGTCAGGCACCTGGCCCTGACACAGCACAGGTCCCCAGACACTGCCACTTCTCATTTCCCATCAAAATAAATTCTGAAGTGGCTCCTGCTTACAGGATCCTCATGATAATGTGGGTTTGTCATTTGCATAGAGTTTTGCACTGATCTCAAGTTCAAAAACATAAAGTGTATTTTGCTTCAGTCTGATGTAGAAATTCTAAATGTTCACATAATAAAAATAAACTTGTTCTGGAAAGGCTATTTGGGGTTATTATTTGGCATCTTTGGGCTGTATTCAGAAATAAGTTGAGCCATCCTTATGACACTATCTCTGTCTGCATTGTTATTATGCTTATAACTGCTTTCGGGACCCATTCTGGTCTTTTTCATTTCATTTTTTAAAGGTCCATCTAAGACCTCTTTGGTACTTCATTTTTTCCTTAAATCAAGGAAAGCAAAATTCCAAAAGTAACATTTTCACAGACTAGACAATAACATGAAAAACTCTCAGTGTAAGTCCTTGTGAAATGTACTGTGATCGGTGGAGTTAGACCTCTTCCGAGTCTCCCAGTGGCTGTCAAAACAGATGTGTGATATCTGTGTCTGTCAGGTACCTCTTTAAAGTCTTACATGGTTGGCTTGTCCTTGCTCCACTCAGAGTCATTTAAAAAATACTTTGAGAGCTAGCCATGAGAATTACAAATCATTTTTCAAAGGTATGTACAGCTCTGCAAATTACAATGAGTTTACAGGCACGGTCTTATTCTGTGTAACCTAGAGATGAAAGAGTTATCAAGGACACCAGTGCTCATTGCTGCATCGATGAAAACCTCATGAATTCTAAAATTGTGGCAATAATCTCTTTCATGGAAATAGATCTATGAGGTTTTCAAGCAGAAGCCACCTGATTTCCGCCTGGATGAAGAGTCCTTTAAAATTCTATAAGGCTCCCACAGCTACAGGCACAGAGAGTGGAGGTAAAGACCCTCACCCCTCAGAGGAAACAGGACAGTCACGCTCCTGCAATTTAGCTCACTGAAGACTCAGAGTCACCTGGCAGAATGCTATGCTTTTCTCTCCTTTAAAGTTGAGGATGTTTAAACGCAAAAAAAATTAAAAAATAAAAAATAGAAGGGCGCAGGTAAGAGGCACACTGAGGCGCTCAGCAATATTACAGGATACTTATTGGAAAGGAGAGTCTTTGCCTCTGATGCTTTGAACACACACACACACACACACACACACACACACACACACACACACACACACACGAGGCGGGGGAAAGAATACCAAGCATCCAACACTAAGTAGATTTCTCCCAACTTTTAAAACTGGAATCTGATGTGCTCACACTTCTTTAGCTTTGCCCCCTACTCATCCAAACTGTTCTACTCTGCCTTCTGTTTGCTATGATAAAACACCACAACCAAAATTAACTTGCGGAGGAAGAGGTTTATTTCATCTCTACCTCTAGATCCCAGTGCATTGTTGAGGGCAAAAAAGGCAGGAACACAAGCAGGATCCTGGAGGCAGTAACTCTAGCTTGTGTCAAGTTAGGGAGGGAAAAAAGACAGGAAAGTCCTCCATTTCAATAGGCCTCATTCCATTCACCTTCCCATGCATTTTTTTTCTTTTCCCCTTTCATATATATTAACTTGACATATTTTTCTACCTCCTAGCCTTTGAATATTGTCCCTTGTCCTTGAGGGCTCCATAATACTCCATCTGGCCAATGCCATGTCAGCAGCTTCCTCCATTCTCATAATAGTCATTTTCAATGAACCTTGTTATAAAAAAAAAACTTGTAAAGAAAGTAAATATCACCAGGCGGTGGTGGCACACGCCTTTAATCCCAGCACGCGGGAGGCAGAGCCAGGCAGCTCTCTGTGAGTTCGAGGCCAGCCTGGTCTACAAAGTGAGTTCCAGGAAAGGCACAAAGCTACACAGAGGAACCCTGTCTCGAAAAACAAAACAAAACAAAACAAAAGTATCACAAATCAAACTTAGCCATACCCAAAGCCTACACATCTAAGCATCTATCCCGTCAGAACAGCCATTCTGAAGCCATGAAGCTTCACACTGTATTTTACATGGTCACTATTGAATGTATTTTCACACCGTCTACCACCAAAATCGATAGATCTATGACAGAATTACAAGTAGAAAGAAAAATGGGCTCTATGTCTTCTTTAATAGCTCATATTCATACCTACATTCAGTCCTTCCTAGTCCCCTAATATTTCACCTCTTTTGTTCACTTTTGTTCATGTTATACTCAACCCACTTTTACATTTGTTCACATATGTACATTTGTTATTGGATTATTATTCCAGATTCTCCAAATCATATCTTCCTATCACATATGAACAATTCTAAGTCCATCCATTTATCTTCAAATTTTGCAATTTCATTTTCTATTAGCTGAATTCTATTTCCTAAAGATTCCAAATTT
This sequence comes from Onychomys torridus, assembly GCF_903995425.1. Lineage (NCBI taxonomy): Eukaryota > Metazoa > Chordata > Mammalia > Rodentia > Cricetidae > Onychomys > Onychomys torridus. The sequence continues at coordinate 17,309,512 of NC_050465.1, forward strand.
CCATTATCCACTCATCTGTGGATGGACAATTAGGTCGATTCTAATTCCTTTATTCTGTGAATAAGGCATCAATAAACATGAAAGTACACACATCTCTGGGATGTGGAGTTTCCTGGGTTTCTCCCAAAAGTGAAATAGCTGGGTCATGTGTTATTTCTATTTTTTTAATTTTTTGGGAAGTCTCCAAACTGATTACCACAGTGTCTGCATTAATTTGTTCTCCTATCAACAGTAAACACAGGTTCCTTTCTCTTTACATTTACTCCAACACCTTTCATCAGATTTGGTGAAAGCCAGTCTTGACTAGAGTGAGGTAGCATCTCAAAGTATTTTTAATCTACATTTCCCTGATGACTAAGGATGTTGAACACTTTGAAAATTGAGATTATAATATAATTACATTATTTCCCCTTCCTTTCATCCCTCCAAACCCTCCCATGTTCCTCTTCTGTCCAATTCATAGCCTCTTTTTCTTTATACTGTTACATATTTGTGTGTATGCATATATATGTATTATATATTTTAATACACACATGCATATGTACCTTAAATACATGCACACAACCTACTCAGTCTTACAGTGCTACTTATATGTACTTATATGCTACTTATCTGTTTCAGGCCTGACCATCTGAGGGTCTTGGATAAGCAATCGGTGTGCTCTTCACTGGTTCTCCTGCTCACAGCAATCCTTAGTTACCTGTAGTCCTTTGTCTAGGGTTGAGACCTCATGAACTTTCTCCCATTGTAGGGGTCCTCTTTTCCTCTCAGCCCATTGGCCATCAATCTGAAAGAGGAAAGAGGAGAGGGGATGACAGAAAACTTTGCACTTGACCCCTGAGCACAGACAGAGACAGGCCTCTGGGAGACAGACTTCAGTGAATCAGCTCAACTTTATTCCACAGTATAAGGAATATATAGGATTAGAGAGACTGGGAACAAACCCTAATTTGCACTAAGTGGCATGATCCTATCACAAGGCTTAGTATGTGTCAGTAAGATCCTATCAAAATGGTGAAAGCATTTGCCTAACTACCATGTGGGTTATCAAGGGAAGAGTGTTTGCAAGTTGTTTGTTTAACTATATCACAGGTCACCCTTGAGATAAGTCAGCCATCCTGGGCCTAGAGACATCCTCCAGAGAAGTCTGGGTAGAGAGCAGGAAGCTTTTGCTGGAGGGAGGGAGTCCTCCATTTCATTGAGCTTAGAGAGAGCTGCCAGGCTATGGTAGACTGCAACCCCTAATCAGCAGGGCCTTCCAACACCCCGTTATTGGCCATTTGTATTTGCCCATTTGATTTACAGCTTTATTTCTTTGGTGTTTAACTCTGCAAGATTTTTTTGTAAATTCTAGATAGTAAACTCTTGTCTAAAATGTAGCTGGTAAATATTTCTCTCCCATTCTGTGGGGTGTCTTTTTGCTTTGCTAAAAAATATCTAAAGACTAAATTATTGTGCCTTGCACTTGTCTATTCTCATGCTTAATGTAAATGAATACTTATTTCTGAATAGATGCAAACTCCAGGCAGGATCATGAGATGAGTTGATGGGTAAAAGTGTCTGCAACAAAACCTGATGACCTGAATTTGATTGCCAGAATCTACGTGATGGAAAGAGAGAACCAATTCCTACAAGTTGTCGACTGCCACATGTGAGCACATACATGCGCGCGCGCGCACACACACACACACACACACACACACACACACAGGACCATGGACACAAAATAAATAATTGTAATAAGATTTACTACATTTTTCCAAATTGTTCCTTAATGTAAAAGAAATAGCATTTGTTAAAAAAAAAAAATCAGAAATGAGAAAGACAGTGGCCCATGTGTGACAATGAAGGACTACTCTGTGATTGAAACAGAAACATAGACTATGTGGGATAAAAGAACCCATGAGACACATATTATAGGAACACTTTGTAAGCCATGGACTGACATTTGGGTGTCTTGAAGCTAACAATGGAAAAGCATTGAAAATTTAAGAAATGGCATAACATGATTATTCTTGTTTGCTTTCTGTTGCATTGATAAAACACTAAACAAAAGCAACATGGGGAAAGAAGAGATAATTTAGCTTCCAGGCTATAGTCCACCACGAAGAAAGCCAAAACAGAATGTCAAAGTAGCACTCCAGAGGCAGGAACTGAAGAAAACACCATGGAGGAAAGACTTAATTGTTAGCCACTTCCTCTGACTTGATCAACTACTTTTCTTTCCACTTTTTTTAAATTTTATTTTTATTATTATCATCATTATATTTGTGTTTTAATTTTACACATCAGCCATGGGTTCCCCTGTCCTCTCCCCTCCCGCCCTCACCCCCAACTTCCCCCTATCCCCTCCCCTCCATTTCCATCTCCTCCAGGGACAAGACTCCGCTGGGGATTCATTTAAACCTGGTGGATTCAGTACAGACAGGTCCAGTCCCCTCCTTCCAGGCTGAGCAAAGTGTCCCTGCATAGGCCCAAGGTTCCAAACAGCCAGCTCATGCACTAAGGACAGGTCCTGGTCCCACAGCCTGGATGCCTCCCAAACAGTTCAAGCTATTCAATTGTCTCACTTATCCAGAGGGCCTGATCCACAGCCTTTGGTTCATAATTCATGTGCTTCCATTCGTTTGGCTATTTGTCCCTGTGCTTTTTCTAATCTTGGGCTCAACAATTCATGCCCTTACAGTCCCTCTTTTTTCTCGACAATTGGACTCCTGGAGCTCCACCTGGGGCCTGGCTGAGGATCTCTGCAACCACTTCCATCAGTTATTGGATGAGAGTTCCAGATCGACTGTTAGGGTGTTTGGCCATCTGATCACCAGACTAGGTCAGATCAGGCTTTCTCTCCACCATTGCCAGCAGTCTACAGAGGATGTATCATTGTGGGTTTCAGGGGACCTCTCTAGCACTTTGCTTCTTCCTGTTCTCATGTGGTCTTCATTTCTCATGGTCTGTTATTCTTTGTTCTCCCTTTCTGTTCTTGATCCAGCTGGGATCTCCTGCTCCCCTAAGCTCTCTTTCCCTCAAACTTTGCCCTTCATTACTCCCACTCTCGTCCAGGTTGTTCATGTAGATCTCATCCATTTCTCTGTCATTGGGTGATCCCTGTGTCTCTCCTAGGGTCCCATTTTCTAGGTAGCCTCCAACTTCTTTTCTGATGTAGCCTAGGCCTGCCTGCCTAGGGACAGCACTGATCACAGTGGGCTGGGCCCTCCTATATTACTTAGCAACTAAAGAAATATTCCACAGACACATCCACACGTCAGTCTGAAGGTGGCAATTCCTCAATTGAGGTCCCCTCTTTCCTGGTGACTCTAGTTTTTGTCAAACTGACAACCTACCCAGCACCGTGATCAAACTGTTTTGTGTGTGAGAGATCACTCTAGGTAAGGGGTAGAAAATGGGCTACAGAAGACAAGTTCACTATAACAGAAAGGCAAACCAGGGGGCTCTTGCAGATAACTCGAGCAGAAACACAGCTGTGAAGGTGGATAAAGGTGGACAATGGACACAAGTATTCTGCAGTAGTGTTGGTATGCTTTATCTTCTAACTAGAGATGGTATCAAGAACCAGTCATAAATACCTTCTTTGAGAAGATAGGTGGAGGCAGTTCCCCTGACTGAGAGGAACAGACCGGCAGAGGATCACATGAAAGCCTGTTGATGATTTTTATGTTGAACAGGTTGAATTTTGTAATCTTTTAGAAAGTCTGCCAACATACTATGCTTTATAAGCAAACTTGGGAATTTCAATGTATCTTGAATGGTTAAAGTCTTGATGTCACCTAGAGATGTAGAAAGATTGTAAAATGAGAACAGACAAGCTAAGATATTTTCCTTGCCACACACACTTTTTTCTGTCATGATAGCCTTTTAAAATATGCAGAATTTTATATAAAACTTATACTTTCCATTCAGTTCTTCCAAGCCTTAGATCGTCTTTATCCTATCATTTTAATAACACTCATCACCCTTAGAACACTGTCACTGGTATTATGTATGTTCACAGAGCTATTCTTTTACGGATATCATGTTGTAAGCTCCCAGAGCACAAGCTTCATGTTTCCTCCTTCATTAAATATACATATTAGTCATTCAGTGAATATTCTTGGTTAGCACCATCTACATTTACTGGTAACATATACCTAGATTTTGTAAATTTTGAGTTTTCTAGAGTCACTGAACAGTTTTAGTAACTTATGCAAATATTTTTGTTTTGCCCAGGTTATATATATAACTGAAGAAGATATGATCATGTGATTCTGTCCAGATAGAAGGTTAGAATTATAGCTAGCTGACATACTGACCAAAGTGATATGTTAAGAAAAAGCTGCTATTAGGAGCCCAAGGCCAACTAAGATTTTTCGAGCATCATTTACAACTCCAGTCAGTCACAGTCTTTGAGTATGCAGATCAGATCTTCAGCTGTCCAAAACCATTATCCGTAACATAACTCTGAACACGCTTACTAGCTCACAGCAGTACCCACTAGTTACCTGGCTGGTAGAGATGGTTCAGAGCATCAGATGGCAGTCTCTCAGGACAGCCTTCCTCTGAAGCTACTGAGCTCCATTTAAGTTCTCAGACTTCCTCTGAAATGAATAATGGGAGGAAGCAGAAGAGAGATGAAAAAGTTCTTGTTCAGATTTTCACAACACTGTACATTGAGTCAGTTAATTAGCCTTTCTTTCTGATCTACTCTTACTAGTTTGTCAAAAAAAATAATAGTCAAATGATTCAAAGCATCATATTAATATGAACTGATCACAGGAATATGAGCTAGGTAGCTTATACCATGTTTCAGTCCTTTAAAATATGGAGCCACAGCTCTCTGGTTAGACTTAAGACCTGCTCAACAAGAGGGAAAACATATCTGGTACTGGAAACCTAGCTAACTACTCACTGCTAGTGAAGTCATAGTTATTGGAGGAGATTCTACAACCACTAATTTACTAAACCAGCATAATCACTAACAATAACCTATAAACATCTGTCCTTCCACCCACAGATAAGTGCAGTCCTCACCCATCATCAAGGAAACTTCTCTCTGAAACAGAGACCACTGCAGAAAACCACAACCAATCAAAATTCAGAGTTCTGGAGACCAGTCCCCAGTAGATACATCTATAAAACACTCCCACACCAAATACTCAGGGAACACTGAAGAAGAGAGGGGTGGAAAGATTGTACGAGCCAGAGAATTATGGAGTTTCTTGTGAGGCTTTATCTCCTAGTAATATCAGAAGCTGCAAAACCCATGCAGTATCATCAACATGATAAACATGAGCTCCAGAGACCAGCCTCCAGCTCCCATCTGCCCTGGAACTCCCATCTGGACCAGAGGTGAGTGCCTGGGGTTATAGTCAGAGAGGCAACTGCCCCTGGGTCCCACCCCTGGACACCAGCCATCCCGGGAGGACTTGCCCAACTTGGCCCCAGTTTCCGGCCAATCAGCAGGCCCTGTGGGAAGGCTCCCCTTTTCCAAGACTGCAGGCAGACCCTGCAGTCTCCACACCCTGCCCCCACACCCATTTGCCGAGACCCCAGCCACTTCCTGAGAATCATAGACCAGCCCCCAGCTCCCATCTGCCCCAGAACTCCCATCTGGACCAGAGAGCTCCCAGCTACCATGTGCCCCAGAACTCCCATCTGGACCAGTGCTTCCATCCTGTCCCAGAACTCCCATCTGGACAAGAGGAACTCCCATCTGGACAAGATAAGGAGACCCCAGGGACTTCCTGAGACTCGGAGTCCAGCCCCCAGTTCCTATCTGGCCAGCACTCTCATCTGGACCAGAGCTCCCATCCAGCACAGAGCTTCCATCTGGACCAGAGAGAGGCTCCCTAAATCTGTCAGCTCTGTCTGGACCAAGTACACTGATAAGACCAGAACGAACCCAAGAGGAGATGGGCAGATGCCAAGGCAGAAGTACATACAACAAAATAAAGAGCAATACAGCATCACCAGAACCTAGCCCTTCTCCAACAGCTAGACCTGAACATCACAGAATGGAAGAAGAAGAAGAAAACAACCTTATAAGTAACATCATGAAGAGGCTGGAGCCTTATATAGAAGAAATCAAAAATAAAGTGGAGGAAGAGACAAACAAAAAATGGGAAGAACGCTATAAAAAAAACTAGAGGAAAGGACAATTAAAGCAGAAGAAAACAATAAGTTCCTGAAAGAAAATCATGAAAAAGCAAGGGAAACAGTCCAAGACCTGAAGAGGGAAATAGAAAAAATGAAGAAGACACTAGCAGAAGGAATGCTGGAAATAGAAAATCTGAGTAAACAAACAAGAACTTCAGATGCAAGTATAACCAACAGAATGCAAGAGATGGAAGAGAGGATCTCTGGTGTTGAAGATACAGTAGAAGAAATAGATTCATCAGTCAAAGAAAATACTAAAACCAAAAAGTCATGACCCAAAATGTCCAAGAAATTTGGGACACCATGAAAAGACCAAACCTACGAATAATAGGGATAGAGGAAGGAGAATACCAACTCAAAGGCACAGAAAATATATTTAACAAGATCATAGAAGAAAACTATCCCAAATTAAAGAATGAAATGCCTATGAAGATACAAGAAGCCTATAGAACACCAAACAGACTAGACCCCCCAAAAAAGCCCCCTCGCCAAATAATAATTAAACAACTAAATGTACAGAACAAAGAAAGAATATTAAGGGCAGCAAAGGAAAAAGGCCAAGTGACTTATAAAGGCAAACCCATCAGAATAACACCCGATTTCTCAATGGAGACTTTGAAAGCCAGAAGGACCTGGAAAGATATAATGCAGACTCTAAGAGACCATGGATGCCAGCCTAGACTAATATACCCAGCAAAACTTTCAATCATCATAGATGGAGTGAATAAGACATTCCAATACAAAATCAGATTTAAACAATACTTATCCACAAACCCAGCCCTACAGAAAGCACTAGAAGGAAAATTCCAACCTAAGGAAGGCAGATACACCCATGAAAACACAGGCAATAGATAACACCGCAGCAGTAAACCCCAAAGAAGAGAAGTACACACACACTATCACCAAAAAATAAAAATAATAACAGGAACGAACAATCACTGATAAACATGAGCTCTACAGTCAGCCAAGATCGGCACACTCAATTCCTAGTGTGCTTTGACCAGGAAGTGTCTGCCACAGGCTCGTGTTTGAATTCTTGTTCCCTTACTGGTAGAGTCATTTCAGGAGTCTGTGGAATCTTCAGGAGCTCCACCCCTGGGTCGCTAGGCACAGGCTTTGAAGGTTTGCTCTATCTCTGTTTCCAGCCTAGTAGCTCTCCCCCTGGTCCATGCAACCTCTGGATGCTCCTATGTCCACAGAATGAGCTGCTCTGGTTACTCCTTCCTTACCGTGATGAAAGCCCTCTGAAGCCATGAGTCAAAGGAGACCATTCTTCACTTCAGTTGATGCAACTAGATATCTTGAGATGAGAAAAGTAAATAATACAACAGATTTCCTTTTTTTTTTTTTTTTTTTCCTGTTTCTGTTTCACATGGGTCACAGCCTAAAGATTCAGGGTCAATCTTGTATGAACAGACAGTAAACAATTTTATCTTTGGATGAGCTTCAATATTAAAGAAAAAGCATGGCAATCACTTCCCCCACCAGCTATCCACTATCGGGGTGTCACTCCCTGGAATTCTTTTGAAATAAAGTATTTCCTGAAAGGAACAATTATATAAAGTTCCTAAGCAATGAAACGGGGTAGGTTTACCGAGTTACTTTACTGTGAGTTAATGGGGAGATATAGCATTCACCCATGGGTTATTATAGAATCTTGGCTCACCTTACAGTATGTTAGTTACTTAAGGGTACATAGTAATTAAAAAGCTCCACAACAAAACACTGATCACTTCTAGCTACAAGTACTATGGGATTTGCAGGAAGCTTAATCTCCATGTTTGGTTTACTCATTTGCACAATTAATAAAAATACTAGCCTAAAATCCTATAAGGATTTAGAAGAATAGAGTTATTTCACTATAGTTTATCACCAAACCTATTTGCTTTAGCACATTGAAAATTAATATGTGCTTTTTATTATTAGGCATGCATATATGCACATATGGTGCATGTGTGTGTGTGTGTGTGTGTGTATCTGTGTGTCTGTCTGTCTGTCCAGACATGTGCATGTGGAGATTAAAGGACAGCTTTTGGGAGTCGGTTCTCCCTTTCAGCTTAGCTGAAGTAAGGCTTCCCTTCATGTTTCTGCCACTCTGCACACTCCAAGCTATTTGGTCTAAAAACTTCTGAGCAAAGGGGGTGCTGGGATCACGGATGTGAACCATTGTGTCAGGTGTTTTTCGGGGTTCTGGGGGCTAAAGTCATGTCATCAGCTTGAAATGAAAGAGTCTTTACCCATTATAGCATCTCACCATCCTAGTACTCATTTCTCAAAATCATGTTCTTTTTAATTAATGCTGGAGATTAAACACAGGTCTTCATGTAGTCGGGATAAGCACTCTTCCACCAAGCTTCCAGTACCCGTTTCTTAGTGATAATTGGTATATTATATTAGAAAAGAAAAACCATGCAAAATTAAGTATCACTAACATAAAAGGATATAGACTATATCAGCAACTTTATCTCAGCTAGTAGGTAACAATGACTGTTGACAATGTTGTGTATTATAATACATTGAGGTGTGTTCTAGGTACTTAAATCAGGATAAATGGGAATTTTACCACCAAAGTGCTAACCAACCAAAGTGTAGAAATTTTTAAAGACCTTAATATCAATATTACCTCATTAATTAATTTCCCAGGGTTAATGTAAAAAAAACTATATATTTTAAAATAAAGGAAATTCATTCTCTCACATTTCTGGAGGGTAGATATCCAAAATCAAGGTGTCAGCACTTTAATGGACATCCTTCCCTTGCTTCTTCTAGCTTCCACCTCTAGAAGGTATAAACAGTGGCTGTTATTGCAATCCCTACCTCCATTTTCATAAGGCCATGGCTTTTTGTCTAACTTCCTGTATCTCTTATAAGGATATTTTTCAGATAACCTAGGTTGATTTCATTTTGAAAATCTTAATTATATCTGCAATGACTCCTTTTTACAAATATAACCCCATTTACAGGTTCTGGGAATTAAGTCATGGATCTAGCTTCTTTCTAGAAGTGACTTTCTAGAAGTCAACCCTGTCACGGTTGACATATATATATATATATGTCAACCCTCATATAATTTTATCATTTTAATAATGAAGAAAGGAATAGCACTGGAGTTAATCCATGTTTAATCTTTCATCTATTCAAATGTTAACTGAATACCCTGTTTGTGCAAATAAAGTGTCAGATAGGCAATGAATATACTATGGCAACCCAAGCAGCCATATAAGCTAGAGACTCATCTGAGGGACTCTCAAGAAACAAAAACATATTCATACACCATGTACTGTGACCACTCATGGAAAGTGAAAGCAAGGTATTGTGAAAAGGATGTCTCTAGACAGTATTCAGAATGACTGCTCTAAGTGGAAAACGTCTATGAATATCTAAACAATATAAAGGGAGAAGCCAAGGACAATGGCTTCAAAAGAACAAACAGAGAGAGCAATTCGTGGAAAGGCTTTGAAGCAGTAGTGAATTAGGCAATTTCTAGGGCCTAAAAATGACCCATAGTACTGGTGGAGAATGAGTGGGTTCGGGGAAAAAGAAAAAGGCAACATATGCATTTAATACTAGAAAGGAATAAAAATATGCTTAGTCTTGGGACTTCTTGTCATTTGTTAGGATAAAAAAAATAGTTTTTATTCACAGGGACATTGGAAATTTGGCAGATTTTTACAATAGAAACTTAAATTTTAGACTGCTTTGGTGTTCAGGCTGAAAGGCAATTAGATGGGATGAGAGTGGGAAGTGTAGCTGGAAAGGAGTGGTGGCTAGAGCCAAGAAAAGGTGGATTGGGAAAATGTTTACAAAGAAACACACAGGCCTGGTGAAGGATTTGCCCTGGGGGTGGGAGAAGAAAAACTATCCATTGCAGGGAGTTTCGCTTCCACAGGAAAACAAATGCCCGAAGTGCATAAAGAGATGAGAGAAGGTATGGAGGGCATTAAGATTGATGGTGGAGAGTGTTCAATCGGTACTTTTACATATAAATTTAGCATAATGGCTATTTTTGCATGTTGGAGACAGTGTAAGATTAGGTAAAGACAGCATTGAGATATATGCACAATATTAGGCTAAATGTCATTTGTAAACATTTTTAGAAGAGATTGAAATAAAATAGCAAACTCTGAATAAGGTAGATTACCCTCATCTAACCAATGAGAGAATTTAAGAACCTGGAGATGATGGAATTCCATGTCCTCCAAGTTGCCCTAAGATTCAAGACTGAGTATTGAAAGAAACATCTGTCCTTCTCTGCATCTTCTTACTACACATACTAACCTGCAAACTTCAGACTTGCTACTATGGGAGTAGAGGAAGAAAAGGAGAGAAAGAGAAAAAAGAAAGAGAATACAGTGTATAAAAGCAGTATCTCTATTCCATTAGTCTATTGGTTCTGTTTTTCTAGAGAACCATGACAAATACATTTATTAATGATATAACTTTATAAAATATTTTGTATATAAGCATGTAAAGAGACGTATGGAAAAGATAACACATCTGGAACTTTTAGTAGCTTTATGATTGGGATGCCTGTGAGATACATACACAGAAATTTGAGTATGGAACTGGATACACAACTCAGGGACTCTGAAAACAGGTCTGAGCCAGGGCATGGTAGTTGTGTGCTGTCAGCATATAAATGCATGTGGAAGCCTTGGGACTGGATAAATCATCCAGACAGTGGGAAAGTTCCAGAAGTTACAATTGTGTCGTATATATCATTTCATTTAAAGATTACAGTACTTCTATAAAACAAACATTATCATCTTCAACTTACAGATGAGAGGGTAAGACTCATAAATTAAAATTTTGCCTGAAGCCACCCAGGTAAAATTAAAACCTAAGAGTGACAGAATCTAAACCTCTCCCACACACTCAGTAGCTCTCTTTCCAAGTAATGGGGATTGAACCTATGGTCTTGTACATAGTAGGCAAGCCCTCTACCACTGAGCTGATGCTTTTATCTAACATGACAATATTTCTTATTTATTTTCCTTTACATTCAGATCAAGCTTCACCAGGAATTTAAAACCCAGCTTTAATTTTGTAAATAAAAGTCTTGACAAATTACTAAAACCTCACAGAATCTAATTTTTTATACACACAAACACCCTAAGTACTTTAATGCCATTTGACACAGTAATTCTATTTCTAAAGTCTTCCCTAGGTGGGGTGGAGGAACAGATGGGAAAGAAAATATGTTTTGCATAGGAAAAGTCATTATAAGATTATTTGTAATCCTCAAACCTCGAAGAACATGAGAATTTGAAAGTATCTGAGTAGTTGAATTGTTAAATGTTCACCCTGCATCTTCATGTAGGCACCAAAAAATCAAAAACAATTTGAAACATTGGACACTGCCTTGAATATGATATGTGACATAATACATATACTTAGAAACATGTTATAAAAAAAACAAATTTGTGTATGTGCATGTAAAGACTTACAGAAGACATACCAGATGCTGATAGTGGTTATGTCTATGTTATAGCATTATGGATAACTATATTCTTCTCTATACTTACAAGTATTATCCAAATTTCCATATATATATATATATATATATAATTTGCAATTTGCACACAGAATAGGATCTTTTGTTCTATTTTTAATAAGCACCAAGTTTCAAAATCCAGGAGCAAACGCTGTAAAGCTTCTATTCCCTAGCAAATTAAGCCATTTAATGTAAGCTCCAGCTATAGCATGAGTTTATATTTTTATTAAAAAATTTAATGAGTATAAAAATACTTACTGCTCTCCTAGAGAGTTTTAAGAATTAATGTTTTTACTGTGCTTTGGGATCATCGGATAAAAGGTGCTACATAAATGTGATACATTATTATTAAGTGTTATTAAAGTAAACTGAAGGCAAGGCATGTAATAAAATTGTCCCTGTGGCAACAATTGAGGTCTGTGTACAGTTCCATAGTGCTTAGATCATATTTAACTGTGAAAGCACCAATCTTAACATGAAAACAGTTCTAGTGAGATTTGGAATCAACAATGAATACATTCAATATAACATTCAGTTTTAAATTACACTTCATATTTCATAGAAGATACTGAATTATATACTACAAATCTGTGTGTTATTTAGGTGCCAAAGCTACAAAAACATAAAAATAAAATAAATTAAATTAAATTTAAAAACTCAAGTACATATTCTCAATGAAGCAACAAGAAAAAGTTCACTGGGTCATGGTCATGGTCCTATGAAGGACATATTATATTGAAGGAAACTAGATTTTAAAATCTTGAGCCACCATCAGCTTCCCAGGTCTACAGTCCTGTTTCGATCAGTTTCTACTTGTTCTCATCAGTGGTAAGTAACAGGGAACATCTGCTGATCTGCTCCCTGTGCTTTTGAATCATAATAATCAAGAGGTTGGTTAGTGACACGCAAATCTGGAGAGAAGCTGGGCACCTAAATGACAGAGAGAACGAGGAGGAAGAGGGAGACCATCATGAGGTAGAGATGTGGAGAGTTTAGATGTGGGTGCTTCAATAGCAGGTTCAGGGCGGTCAGAGAAGCAGAGAACTTTCAGAAAGCGTAACTACCCCAGGGACTCCTTGGTGTATGCTGTGAGGGTCGATGCAAACATTTGAATTCATTTTCAACTGTATGTGTTAGCCAGACATTTTTCCTAGAATATGATTATCCATAGCCTGTAAGAGGCCCCTTTGGGTTACAAAGGAGTATATGCAACTGAAAAACAGATGAGATAAGCATAATCACTCTTTCTAGAAATACAGCTTAGTGCTAAGTAACTTGCCTTGTGTTCATGAGGCCCTGAGTTCAATCCCTAGTAACACACACACACACACACACACACACACACACACACACACACAAATATCCTTTCCTTTTTGTTACACAATTTAAAGGAAAAATAACCCCATATTTAAAAGATAAATTCTGAGATCAGTTTATAAAACTGTATTTGCTGGATTGGATCAATTGCTAGAGTCAATCAACTCTGGGTAAATGTGGTTGACCCTACAGCTAAATGATCAGTTTTCACATTATGCAACTTGTCCTTTAAGATTTAAAAAAAAAAAGTCCACAATGCATATTTCTTTCAATTTTTAAAACAATTATCTCAACAGAAATTAACTTTTTAAAAAGTTAACAAATAATTGTAAATTATAAATAAGTCATAAAATGATCCCCAAAAGCAGCAAATGAAGTGTCTTCCAATTCTGAGTGTCCCTATGAATGACTACCATCTAAAACTTTTATTGGGAAGCACATTCCAAGATCCACACTCCCATGAAAATTCCGACTCAGATCTGATTCAGAACTCACTTATCTGGCAAGATAATACTGTACAGAAAACCCATACATTAGTACTGATACTTAGAAACTTAGAGAAAGTTTGAGGTGAACAAGATTATATATGATGTTTTGGGTAATTTTTGTACGCATAATATACAAAAAATAGTACTTTCCAACAGCCCTTTAAATTCACATACACAATTTCAGAACATACAAAATGTCTCTATACAAAGTTTGGTCAGCCCATTCTTAAAAATAGCTCTGTATTTTTTTTTTTTTTTTTTTTTTTTTTTTTTTTTTTTTTACTGCAAAGGCCAATGTTCATGTGAACTGTTTTATAGCACTTTTTATTATAGTAAATTATTGGCATGGTATTGAATATTAAAACTGAGTTGAAGGGGGAAAGTAGTGATTTACATTAGAAAAGTTGAAACTCATTTTCCTCTGCCTCATTAACATTTTCAGACTGGTTTTGCCTTTACAGGTAAAGCAAAATGGAAATCTGTGTAGTTATTCTGTGGATTTGTGTACTTGACCCTTACATGTGAAAAATAAAAACAGATTTCTCACAACAACATTTTTTTTCATCTCATCTAAATTGTTTGGGTAATTTCCTGCATCCTCTAGTTTATATAACCTAAGTACAAACAACTGTCTTCATTATCATTAACTAAAATTTTGTGTTTAAAAAATATAGCACCAGAATCACAATTTTTCTGAAAGTTTGGCCACAATTTATGTAAGTGAAAGTAAAAGTTGTAAAATTCAGGTCTCAGAGCATTTAGTAAGTACACTTACAACATAATACTATATAGCTGGAAATGGTAAGATGGCTCAGCAGACCACTAGCTGCCTAGCCTAAAAATCCAAGTTTGATCCCCAAAACCCACATAGTGGAAGCAGAGAACTGACTCCTGAAAAGTGACTTATGATGCCCACAAGCATATCATGGCAAATGTGTATATGAGTATGCACACAAACAAACAAACGCACACACACACACACACACACACACACACACACACACGCACACAATGAATAAATAAATGTAAAAAAAATGATTTACAAATACACACACACACACACAATGAATAAATAAATGTAAAAAAATGATTTAACAAATACACAGCTGTTCTTGAAAGATTTCAAAAGTCTGGACATATCTCAATTGGATACTGAGCCCTGATTATGGTCTTATTCATCACTTTATTTCAATCATAAGCAGTGGCTCAACATACACTATCTTGGTAAATTTTCATACATCAAAGTTAAAGACCATGTGCCATTTATGAGAATTAAGTCAACCCACCTTCTTTTGTGCAAAGGTATGCCAACATGGCTCCTACATAGATGACAGTAAATAAGAAATGCTGAAGTGTATATAAAATGTTTGTCATCACCAAAGAAGTTTTCAGTGAAGTCACTTGTCATTTTGTTTTTTGTTAAATAGATGACCTGAAACAAGCTCAAAATAATTCTTTACCAAAAGCATAGCATTAAATTCTCGATGACATGAATCAAATCTATAAAAGAGTAAGCCCTCATGGGCTCACTCACAGAAAATACATGAGTTCAATTTCTTACTGACTTAGCCTACCCAAAACCCCTATAAGATTTTAGAGTACCCCACTCCTTTCTTCTCAGATAAGACACTGACTGAAACAAAGGAAGCCAAAAATACAACACCAGCTTCCAATATGTTCACTTAAGGGAAGCCTGAGTCAGGCGGTGGGTAAGCTTAGAAAGAAAGAAAGTGAGCTCTGGATGCTCTGGTACCATCAGCACCAAATCAGCATCTCTCCTGAGCAAGAAAACATCAAAGATCCAGGAAAGAGAGAAAAACAAAACAAAACAAACAAAAACAAACAAACAAAAAAAACCAGTATGGGCTAGGTATCTTTGTACATACTCCCTCCTGTACCCTGCCTTCACATTCCTTACCCAACTTAACCCTTCCTAGTCCCCCGCCCCCTTCACACCACCCATACTCTAGTCTTCTTACTTTGAACTCCACCCAACTTCTCCAAGTATTCCAATTTAAAATACAAGTATCCAAAGTTACAGACGTGACAGAGAGAATATGTCATTCTAGGACCGGGCTATCTCAGTGAGAATGCTTATTTCCATCTCCACTCATTTGCCCGTGAATTTTCATAATTCTGTTTTGCTTCATAGCTGAAAAATATCCCATTGTGTATAAGTACCACATTTTCGTTATCCATTCATCTTTTGATGGATAGCTGGGCTATTTTCTGGGTATCGTGAATAAAGCAGCCATCGACATGGATGAGCAGGCATCTCTGTAATAGGAGATAGAGTCCTCTGAGAGTATGCCCAGGAGAGATGCAGCTGAAAAATTTTATTACAACTAAAAAGTATTTTTATTTCAAATGTGAAATGAAGGTGTGGGGGGGCAATTAAAAATAGATTTTCTTTCAGACAATATATTCTGATTACTGTTTCCTCTTTCCCAGTTCCTCCCCACCTTCGCTTTGATACAGATACACCCCCTGTCTGTCTCTCCTTAGGTCTATTCTAGATTTTCTCCTTAACTCCATTTCTAGCTCTTGGGGAACCTCAGCAGTTATTTCCACAATGGCTGCACCCGGTTTCACACCCACCTACAGTGAATAAGTGTTTCCTTTCCCACAACTCAAATCCATGGCGGCATTTGTCACCATTTGACTTAGGAGGATATTTTTGTTTTTCTTAGCCATCCTGGCTGAAGTAAGATGAAATCTCAACGTTTTAATCTGTATTTCCCTGGTAGCTAAGGATGTTGAGGATTTAAAAGAAAGTATTTCTTGGTCATTTTTATTTCTTCCTTTGAGAATTTTCTATGCCCTAATTTTTAATGGAGTCATCTGTCTTGATGGTGGTGAGTTATCTTGGTTATGTTAAAGATACTCACCCTCTGTCAGATATTTAGCTGGTGAAGAGTTTCTCCCATTCTCTACCTTATCTATTCTCTGGAATGATGTCACTGCTTATTATTATTGTCTTTATTTATTTATATATTGCTACTGTTATATTCATAAATTAATGCCTTTCTCAACTCACATCAATAGCGTGGTATTGTGTTCCCCCAAAATATTGTGTGTTCCCCGAAATTAACTTATCTGGGGTCAGAGAACAGGAGGACCACAATATTAAACATGAGGATAGACAGTGGTGGCACATGCCTTTAATCCCAGCACTTGGGAGGCAGAGCCAGTGGGATCTCAGCGAGTTCAAGGCCACATTGGAAACAGCCAGGCTTGGTGACTCACACCTTTAATCCCAGAAAGAGAGTCTTTAATCCCAGGGAGTGATGGCAGAGAACAGAAAGATATATATGGCTTGAAAACCAGGCACCAAAGCTAGTTAAGCATTTGGCTGGTTAAGCATTTAGGCTGTGGAGCAACAGTTCAGCTGAGAGCCATTGGGATGAGGACACAGAAGCTTGCAGTCTGAGGAAACAAAACCAGTTGAGGAACTGGTGAGGTGAGGAAACTGTGGCTTGTTCTGCTTCTCTGATCTTCCAGATTCACCCCAATAACTGGCCTCAGGTTTGTTCTTATTAATAAGACCTGTTAAGATTCATGCTACACAGTAGAGCATCTTTTTTTGCAGTGTGGTGGCAACTAACAGAGACCCAAACCGGGGTACATGCAGAGAATAAGAAAATATAGAATGCTCAGTTCTTATATTTTGGTTGTGAGCCTAGCCTTTAACGGCTGAGCCATCTCTCCAGCCCAAATGCTCAGTTCTAAATGGGACACCTGTATCATACCTTCTCCCCAAGGCTCAGGAATTATGAAGGGAGAAGGAACAGAAGCAATGTAGGAGCCAGAAGCACTGGACATCTCCTACAACACTTTGTTTCCTGAACACAACAGGTGTAAAACTCCATGCACAAGATCTGAATCAGATCAAGCCAGCCAAATCCCAGCACAGGTGGGGAGAGGGTCATGAACCCCCACTCCCAGCTGAGAAGATATTGGCATATGCTGGCTGATGGAGGAAGGAGAGTAGGTTTTCTTCATAGATGAGGCACTTGAAAGTGTACCCACACTCCAGCAGATGATCCTATACCCCTGCACAGAAAGGAGACACTAAATAGACTCAATGCACTGATTTTTTTTGTTTTGTTTTGTTGTTGTTGTTTTTTTTTAAGAGAGAGAAAGCACATGAAGTTGAGAAAGAAAAATGGTGAAGGTATAGGGAAGAACTTGGATGAGGTAAATTTGATCAAAACACAGTATACATATGGATAGAATGATCAATTTTAGTAATACAGCTATTTCATCTTCGGTTATTCATTTTGGGCCCTTATTCTACTTCAGTGAAGAGAGAATTGATTGAAAATACTCATTTCAAGAGAGGCTTTCTTAAAGGCATATATCTAAAAGGAACTAATTCCAATTATTATAAAATAAATGAAAATATGAATAAAAAAAGCAAGAGAATAAGAGAAAACTCAGTATGGAAAACTGGAGGACTTTCCAAATCAGGACTCAGAATGCGTCCTTTTCATCTGAATTCAAATGGCATAAACTCCCCAACATAGCAGACTCCTAGATTAAATACAGCACTGAAATACAGAGCAAAACAAAACAATAATTTGCTATTTATTACTCTTGCATTCCATTATCAACTACCTTCTGCTAAAATATTTTGAAATTTCAAAAATAACCTGTACCCCCACATTGTTCAAATTAAAAGATAACTGACTATATTATGCAATGTTTCAAACTGAAAGCAAAAAAAAAAAAAAAAAAATTGTACTTTTCCCATTAAGAAATATTAGGACCGTCATTAAAATCACACTTTGTCACATGTTGACAACCTTCATCCCCAATTCAAGTACACAAAATGATAGAGAGAAAAAAATAAGAGAATTTAAAAATGAATGTCCAGTCTACATCAAGATATCCATGCCCATAGACTAGAAAGACAAAGAAATCCATGGGACAGGACTGGTGATCTTGAGCCAGGTTCTATGCTGAGTAACAGACATAGTGGGTGGGGATTTTGTGCCCACACAATAGCGGAGAGAGACCCCATATGGGATCAGTGACTAAGGCTGACTCTGTGCTTAGAGTGAGAAGCTCCCTTGCTGTGAAAGGAAATTAAAGAGAGAATGGGGATGCAAACACCCTTGAATGTGGGCTCCCATGAAGCTACGCATTAGTTTCTTAAACCTGTTCTTGCCCTAACACCACCATGGAAGCAGAGTCCAAAGGTGAAAATCCATGGTAAGTTTGTTAACAAAGGAAAAGAACCTCATAGGAACTTGGATAGATGCATCTATAAAATCACTGTATAAGGACAGGCACATCCACAGAGAAATGGGTAAGAAATACCACTCTACAGGAGCCTGTGCACTAAAATGATAAAACTGGACAAAGACGTATGCCCCAAAGGAAGCGAGAGAAATAACCAGTTGATAGCCACTTGGTATCAAATGGAAATAATAGAGTACTCTGAAAATGATTTTTAAGATAAGAATAGTTTAGGATCCTCACAAGAAAAAAATTATGAATAAAATAAATGGACATTTAAAAAATAAAACTTTCTAGAAATGTAGTTGAATAGGACTTTTAGTTATTAAAATAAATTCAACAAATTAAATATACTCTAAAGTGAAATGGGTCAAAAACCCAAAGCTTTATAAAAAGTGCTGAGGAATTTCCCAAGAATCTGGCCAAAAAGAAAAAGTGCAGTTAAAAGCCTATGGCATTAAGGGACAAGCTTAAAAAGCATCTGATGGAGACAAGGGTATTGTCACCTGCCTGCAATTCCAGCACACAAGAGGTGGAGGCAGGAGAATTGTTTAGGTCAGCTTTAGCAAACTAGCAAGATTCTGCCTGGGGGAAGGTGGGAAGATAATAATCTCATGCAATTTCCTTATGTTAAGTGAAAGTGAGGTGGGGAAGCAGCATTCAAAATAAAAACAGTTTAAGTATTTCCTTAATTAAATCAACCTGGTGCACATTAAATGCAAGTCTTAGCTGGCTGAGTGTGACTTTCCCCCCTTAAGAAAACAAATGCCGGACAGCTGATGATGGTGAATGGTATTCAGGCAAACTTGAGGGATAGGGTAGGGAAGGACTTCCTACTCTTACACATAGAATCCAAGGAATAGTGGCCCAACAATCCCAGTAATATTAGCAAGAAACAACTAATTGTGATCTGAGCATCTGTGGTTCAGCTTAGTCCTTGTCCTGCTGATGTCTAGGGAATGAGTGGATCTCTGTTCCCACCCTAACAACAAGGGATATGCCAGGAATAGATGCAGGTGTCTATTGCTAACAGCTCTTCTGAGTACCTAGTAAACTTACCTACCTGGGTGAACTAAAGCGGCTGTCATTAGAATTGTATCGCTCAGGGCCAAAAATGACAGGTATACCCTTTATTCCCACGGGTGCCAAGAAGGGCTTGAAGAACTGGCCAACATTGGCATCCATAATGATGGACCTAAAGAGAAGAGATGGACCTCGTTGCTAGGCAGTCACTAAAAAGTACACAGACGATATCTCAAGTAACAGGGTTTCCTCACATACAGAAGACCGCAAGTACAAAACTGAGGTATCATCAGCGAGTGGTTGGCTTCACTTTGAGCCTGATCTATTTGGCTTGCAAGTGGCCAAGCACATCTTCTCTTTTCACAGGTTCTTCTTTGGTCTAGACTGCGTGTAAGGACAGCAGTCACATTGAACTTAAAAGAAGGTCCCCGTGATGACCTTGTCTTATACCATTTACTTTAATTACATCTTTAAAGAGTTTTTTTTTTTTTTTCTCCAACTGCAGTTACACTTTATGGTTGACAACAGCTACAGGGGTTCTACATATTCATTTGGCAGGGCCCCCATATAATGTCAGATTCTTCCATCTAATATCAGAACCACCCAAGACTAGTTTCCAGAAAGGTTCTGGTATCTGCAGAGCAAGGATGTAGCTGGAGTTTTCTCCAAGCTCAGGGTCAGGACAAATCTCTCTCACCCACCAGTCCCACAGCCGCTCAGACCAAACCAAGTAAACACACAGAGACTTATATTGCTTACAAACTGTATGGCCACACCAGGCTTCTTGCTATCTAGTTCTTCTATCTTAAATTAACCCATTTCTATTAGTCTATAAGTTGTCACATGACAAGTGGCTTACCAGTATCTTATATCTCGCTTGTCATGGCGGCGGCTGGCAGTGTCTCTCTGCCTCAGCCTTCCACTTCCCAGAATTCTCTTCTCTGCTTGTCCCACCTATACTTCCTTGCCTGGCTACTGGCCCTGTTTTATTTATTAACCAATCAGAGACCACATTTGACATATAGAACATCCCACAGCACAAGGAAATGCTGGAGGGGGCAGGTAAAGAGTGGAACAAGAGCTGCCCAGACTCAGCAGTCATAGAGACCTGACAGCAGGGGCATGTGAAGCATCTTCTTAGATACTCTGCTCCACAGATTGGTGTAATCCACTTCTTAGGAAAAACTGGAAAGAACGTTCTTATGTAAAGATTGGACTTCCTACTAATTAGAACTAATGAAGGCTCAAATTCAAGACCAAAAGAAAATTACTTTTCTTAGTTCAAAGATGGAAAAGTGAATTAAGCCAATCATCATCTGAGAAGTAATATAATCTTTATTGTGAAAGGGGAAAAATAGTATGGAGTAGAGAAGCAAAGAGGGTAGGTAACGGAGAATATGGCTTAAGAAGGGTGGGAGAAAACACTCAGTGGGAAAAGGCAGATATTGTTCTTGTAGAGGACCTGGATTGGATTCCCACAAACCTCTGTAACTCCAATTCTAGGTGATCCAAGGCCTTCTTCTGGCCTCCATGGGCATTGGGCACAAATATACATACAGGTAAAATGCAGGTATGCATGCCAAAATTAACAATTGATGGAGATGTTGTTCTGTATTCTGTGAATATGTGTTTCTCTGATTGGTTGATAAATAAAGCTGTTTGGCCAATGGTGACAGAATAAGGTTAGGCAAGACATTTTAATGAGAATGAGAGAGAGAGAGAGAGAGAGAGAGAGAGAGAGAGAGAGAGAGAGAAAGGAGAAAGACAGAATAGGGATATGCCTGCTAGGCCTCAGTTAGAAGAAGCAAGATGTAATGGTACCAGTAGGCCATGAGCCACTTGGCAAAGTATAGATTTATAGAAATGGGTTAATTTAAGATGTAAGAGTTAGCTAGCAAGAAGCCTGAGCCATTATACCATACAGTTCGTAATTAATATAAGCCTCTGTGTGTTCACTTGGATCTGAGCAGCTGCAGGACCATGGGGCTGTGGGAGCCAGGTGAGACCAGGAAAACTTATAACTACAAATGATAGACAGATGGAAAGATAGACAGATAGATACATAGATAGATAGAGACAGGTAGACAGACAGATACATAGATACATAGATAAATACCTAGAGAGACAGACAGACAGATAGATAGATACATAGATAGATACCTAGAGAGACAGATAGACAGATAGATGAAGTACAATTCTATGCTTGTCAAACACTGTTAGCAACCTTTCCCCAGAGCTTCTGTTTGTGTTCGAAGGTACTCAGCTAAACTGATAAGTAAGCAGAATGTTAAAATCAAATATTTGCTTTAGTACAAACCAATGTCATATTTTTAAAATCCCAGATAACATAAGATATTAAAAGTAAATGAAGCAAACACAACATGGAAAAGTCATATCTATGGCATTAATTCTCAGATAAACTTAGCCACACAGAGACTGTCATCACTCACACAGCTGCTTCCTCGATAACTAATCAATACCCCAAGTCATGTGTGCAAATGATGCTAATGAAGAAGCCTGAACATTTATTATTTGTTCATTCAACAAATACTAATGAAAATATAATAGCAAATGAGAAAGACAAGCTTATAGTTTTTTCATTTGTGCCCAGTAAGAAAAATGTAGCGATGTTTCAATAAAGAACCATTTATAAAATTATGGTCAGGATGAAAGAACACTAAGAAGTTGTCTTAGTTAGGATTTCTATTGCTATGAAGAGACACCATGACTACAGCAACTCTTATAAAGGAAAATATTCCATTGGATGGCTGGCTTCCAGTTTCAGAGGTTCAGTCCATTATTATGATCACAGTGGGAGCATGGTGGAATGCAGGTTGACATGGTGCTGGAATAGTAGATGAGAATCCTACCTCTTGAAGGCAAGAGGATACTAGGCAGTATCCTGAGCATAGGAAACCTCAAATCCTACCCCCATAGTGACACAATATGGGTGCCCTCCAACAAGACCACACCTACTCCAACAAAGCCACACCTCCTAATAGTGACACTCCTTGTGAAATTATGAGGGGCAATTACATTTAAACTACCACAGAGATAAAGCACATTGTTCTATGTTGAGCAAATAGGAACTTGTCCATTATAAGACTGAAGAAATAAAGAAAGGGGGAGTTACTATAACCAAGAAGACAATCAGATGGAGAAGGGTCATCTTCACGGTAGCTAGGATTTACTCAGAGAATAAAAATAGCCTGTCCAGTTTGGTAGGAAGGGAAATAGCGGGATGAAAATCTGACTTCCTCCACACTGTCCTTATATCTCCCACCAGGATGACACATTGACCAATCCCACCTGAGACCAGGAGACAGGCAAACATGGGGCTGCAGTGTACACAGCTCAGTCTCCAAGACAGAGCTGGATGAAGGAGATGGAGGGGCTCCATCTTGAAGGGAGAAAGGAAAGCGGCTAGCCTACATCCCTATCATCATATTTTGTCTACTACAGTCTAGTGCTCAGAGAGCTCACCCTCTTTTGCACACATATGTTGGACCCCACCCCCAATAAATGGCCTTTCCAAATATTTGATGTTTTATAGTAATGGCAAAAGAAAACTTCACTCTCAAGGAATTTGGAAACTCATGAATGAGATCAACATAAATTTCAAAGCGTTCATTTAAAAGGCTCCCCATGGATCAGTGACTGAGCATAAAAAGCTGGGAAGTTCTTTCTGGCAAGGATCGTGATAATAACAGCTTAGTCTGGAGTAGCTCTGGAGCCTGTACCTGGATAAAAAGACTTCAAAATCTATACTCTGCCTTCAAACTTAAGAACCTTCTAAAAAGAAAGCATTTTTAAATCATCAAGACTCATAAAGTAACATAAACAAGTTTTGTGTCACTTCTCTAAGCATCTGTAGAAAGCATGCAAACATCAACATCCCCTGGACACCATCATCTCTTCTTTATCACTTCCCTGACAGTTTCTAGTCTCCATTGTTTTTCTGGGTGCATTTCAGATGTCTTCAACCGTCTTCCAGCCATGAATCTCAAAGTGATTTTAAATGTTCACTTTCTCAACAAGTATGAGATGTAAAAATGTAGCTGTCACTTTGTTTAAATATAGGGCACATAAATAATTCTTTTTTTAATTCTTGGTCTCAGAATACATCTGTTGTAGAATGAGCCATAAGTACAGACATTCTCTGCTTCCTGGCCACCCAAGGCAAGCTTCCTTGTCCTGCCACATCTTTCCCACTGTGATACATTGATTCTCCAAAACCAAGAATCTAAATAAGTCTTCCTTTTCTGAATCAATTCTCCCAGGTATTTGGTTAGTGATGAAATCTAACACAAACATCTAGGAAATATCAGGTACTGTGGTTAAAATAAATGATTCCCAAACTTACTATGTGTTCAGGGCATCAAGGAGGTGTTGAAAAATCCTTATATTCAGCCATCATCCCATACCAATTAAATCAGAACCCTTCAGTGATGGGTGAAGAAATAATATATTTTAAACTCAGTGGGCAATTCTGAAATGCAGCCAGATTTCAGAACTAGCTTTAAAAATCCTTGTCACACAAGCCTGGCACGCAGACCAAAGCATTAAGAATCTCAAACTCAGTTCTCAACCTGTGGGTCCTGACTCTTAAAGATCAAATGACCCTTTCACAGGTATTGTCATTGTTTAAGACCATCAGAAAACACAGATATCTACATTACAGCTAATAACAGTAGCAAAATTACAGCTATGAAGTAGCAACAAAAAGAATTTTATGGTTGGGGTTTCACCACATGAGGTCACAGAACTAGGAAGGTTGAGAACAAATGCTCTAGAAGCCTTTAAGACATGAAGACCTACATCAGCCACCCAGATCTACTGAAGCAATATTTGTTTTAATGTACTTCTAAATAATTAAAATGTACACAGAGGTTTGAGCTACTACTTCAAATAACCCAACAAGCAAAACAGGCCAATAGCATTGTCTCCATTTTATATAAAAACATGTTCAGGAAGTCCAATAGGGAAATATTTTAATTCTGGGATAACTTCTTTGACCACATTGCTTTGCTTTTAAAACTCGGGGGGGGGGGGGGGGGGAGAGAGAGAGAGAGAGATTCATAGACTTTAGTGTACCTAATGAAGATTATTGATGTGCTGTGGAGGATTTATCATCCCAGAAGCCCTTTGTTATGGTTCAAGTTTCCCCAAATGCACATATGTTGAAGAACAAGTCTGTAGCTAGCAGCACTATTGACAGGAGATTGTATCAGGAGAATGACAGTTTCATTGATGCATTCCTTCTTTGGTAAGTGAATAGACTATTAGTAAGGAGCTGTCAGCCTACTTAGAGAAAGGACATCACTGGAGGAATGCTCTTGAGGATACACCTTGCCCCCCCTCTCTGTTTCTCAACTATAAAACAGTAAGAAGCTCTTCATTGTAACCTCTCTGTGATGAAGCTTCATCTCCCTTCTTAGTTGCTTCTCTATTGCCATGACAAAACATCATAACCAAGGCAACTTAGAAAAGAAAGTGTTCAATTTGGAGGCTTATAGTTTCAGAGGTTTAGAGTCCATGACCATTATGGTGGGGCACGTGACAAAAGACAACAGGCATGGTGCTGGAACAGAAGCTGAGAGCTCATATCTGATCCACAAGCATGAAGTACAGAGAATGAGAGGGGACCTAGCATGGGTTTTGTGAAACCTCGAAGCCAACCTCCAGTGACACACCTCCTCCAACAAGGCCACACCTCCTAATCCTTCCCAAACAGTTCCCACCAACTGGGGACCAATCATTCAAATACATGAGCCTACCGGGGGCCATTCACATTCAAATCACTGTTTCTCCTACAGGGCCCCAACATGAAGACAAGCCCAACATTTCACCAGTCACTGAAAACCTCTAAATCAAACCAAAGTAACCTTTTCCTCCACAAGCTGCTTCTCTTGGGCAATTGCTTGCAGCAACCCCAGGTTAACACTCCCCCATGTAATTCTCCAGCTCCACAGACACCAGATACGACTATCCTTATCCTTTCCCTAGACTGCTCTATATGCTACATGCTTGGGAAACTTATTTCCATTATAGAAGGAGAGCTGTAGTGAAAATTAACTTTATCTTGGAAAGTGAGATATATTATAGATGAATGAATGTGTGTGTGCAAGTGTTTGTATGTCTACACACAGGGACAAACCTTCCTCCAAACACTTCCAGTGCTCTGAGAATTTTACAACCCAAAGTCCTTCCAAAAGACACACTGACAAAAGGTAACACTGTTCCGTGGGCTCTTCCCCACACCTGTTAGCAGTTGAATCTAATTATTCAGCAGCTGGTCCTAATTTAAGATTCTCTCACTCTACCTCATTATTCCTGTTTCATGAATGTTTTTTCTTCTGGTTTCACACCACTCTTTCTGCTTCTGCACAATGTATATATCTTTAAACTAAAAAGGACATGCTTTGAAAGAACTCTGGAGGAGACATTAACATTATTTCTTTACATACTACTTTGCAGTTGAATTTATTTAAACTGACAGTTGTGATCATTGGGAATGGAAAGTTTTAAGGGCAAGCAAAGCTCTACTACTTGGCTACCTTCATTGTTTGAAATCCTTTTCTGGTCTGTGGATAGTTTAACTGAACTCATAAAGGCTTGTTTTTGTAGTAGGTATTTGTGAACTGGTATGCTAAGGATTGTCCTTTTGTGGGTAGAGGAAGATCCTCTTCCTGGATTGGAAACCAGGATTAGCTGGATAGTGTCACAAAACAAAATTGATCAGTTAGTAGACTGGATGATAATGACAAATACTTGAAAATGTAAAGTATAAAGAGAAAGTAATGGTTGCACAAACACACACCCAAAACAAAAAATATATGAGATGGTCACATATTAGCATCAACTGATCAAGTGAAGAACTGAGTGTTTACTTGTAAATCAAAATGAAACTTTCCCTAAGTACATTATGTACAATCCAGGGCAATGTATAGTTTTCAGCCCAAAGTCTGTCTAAAGTGCCAGTGCACTAAATAATCATGAGCCATATCCTAAATGAAGTAAATACAGAGGTCGTTAATCACATTTAAAACCCATTAAAACACAAATCAAGGTTCTGGGGATGTTTTCCAGTGATAGAATGCAGATCTATCTTGTGTGAGGCCCTGGTTTTGATCTCCTGGAAACTTCTCCCCATCAGAGAAAAGAAGGAAGGAAGGAAGGAAAGGAGGGAGGGAGGGAGGGAGGGAGGGAGGGAGGGAGGGAAGAAGGAAGGAAGGAAGGAAGGAAGGAAGGAAGGAAGGAAGGAAGGAAGGAAGGAAGGAAGGGCAAAAAAATTATCCATCAGCTTTCTCTATGAAAATAACTTCTTAAAAAACAAAAATTAACTTGCTATTTGTTTATTAACCCTAGAAATACAATCTTTTCTTTTACTTTTCTTGAGTTAGCAAAAGTAGAGTCTTTCAGGTCACAATGCAAGAAAATTTGTTTAAAAATAAACACCTCAGCACCTACATACAGCACCCAAACTACATAAAACCAGGCTTGTATGGATCATTAGCTAATTTAGTTTTGATATTTAGTGACCACAGAGAGCTAATAACAATCTCAACCAGTGTGCAGGCTAGTTTTTATGTCAACTTGACACAAGCTAGGGTCCTCTGAGAAGAGGAAATCTTATTTGAAAATAAGCCTCCACAGGATTGCCCTCTAGGCAAGTCTGTAGGGCATTTTCTTGATTGATGATTGATGTCAGAGGGCCAAGCTCACTGTGGGGAGTGCCATCCTGGGTGGTGGTCCTGGATACTATTAAAAAGCAGGCTGAACCAGCCATGATAACTAAGCCAGTAAGCAGCACTGTTCCATGGCTTCTACTTCAGCTCCTGCATCCAAGTTCCTACCTTGAGTTCCTGCCTTGACTTACCTAGATGATGAGCTATGAGTTATAACATGAAATAAACTCTTTCTTTCCCAGGTTGCTTTGGGTCATAATATTTTTTGTGACAATAGAAACCCTAACTAAGGCAATCAGGATCTCCAAAGCTATCTTGAAAGTAAGGTGGTTTTTTTGGTGGTGGTGGTCCCCCCCCCCGTCTTGTTTTGTTTTGTTTTAATGACTTCTATTCCTAAATCACTGAATGGCAAAGTTCACTAAGATCACATATTTTCATAGCACTGACTCACATTCATTTATACCTGCAAAAAATTCTTTCTTTCCCTTCAGACACATACAGAACATCAATTCATCATGCTGCCATGATACATTTTTCCAGTTATTCCATGCCTGAGCAGCTTCCCAGAGTCATTTTTAAATCTCTTTTGCTTTTCACCAAATGACTGGTACTCCTCTAAACAGGCAATAGATAGTGTGCAGACTAATATTGGGTTTGAATATTATTAGAAAATAGTTATGCTACCTGCCCTTAAATCTCTAGTTAGTAGTACACATTTACTCTTCAGTGATGAGAGCAGAGAGCAGATGGGTTGCTAGAGCCCATATGTTTAACTACAATTAGGATATTCACCCTGATATATGTGTGTGTGTGTGTGTGTGTGTGTGTGTGTGTGTGTGTGTGTGTGTCTGTATATGCATGTTTTATATATATATACATGTGTGTGTGTGTGTGTGTGTGTGTGTGTGTGTGTGTGTGTGTGTGTAGCTAGAATATACAGTGTCTGTTCTCACTAAAGTGGACAATTTTTGTGAATATTTATAACACTGAATTGAATAATTAGAACTGCATTAATTTGCCTTACTATCAATGGTGTTAGTTTTGGATTTACCTATTAGTGTTCTTATAAATCTCATTAATAGGTGTAACAGAGGCCCTCTTAACAATGTGCCCTCAGTAATTCTGCAACCATAGCAATAGAAAACATTGAAGTGTCTTGAGACAATTTTCTTAAAATAGTGTTTCTATGGTTTACTAGATATTTACCGCAACACTCTGTTATGTCTTTATCTTTCTTAATGCAGAATTAGCATTGATATTGGCTTCAAGAGAGAATTATTGACTAGAAAGAGTGCCCAAATAATGAAGAAGGAGCATATTTACTCACTCTTCTTAGACTGAGTAGCATATTTGTAATGACTTTACAGAAT
This sequence comes from Onychomys torridus, assembly GCF_903995425.1. Lineage (NCBI taxonomy): Eukaryota > Metazoa > Chordata > Mammalia > Rodentia > Cricetidae > Onychomys > Onychomys torridus. Next base: position 17,338,283 of record NC_050465.1, read on the forward strand.
GAATACAAGCTGTAGAATTGGGTAAATATTCACCTCAAATTTATGTTAAATAATTAGATTTTTGCCTGACTTTTTAATTGTTGCTAGTTTGGAGAAAGGCATATTTAAAGACTGAATTAAAACAGTAGGGTGAGAGTATAAAACCATAAATATGAATCCATGCTGTCTCAGTTCATCATTTATTATTCCTTCTTCTGATTGAGCCCTACCAAGTTGGTGAAAAAAGTCTACATCCAACTTGACCTTTAGCCGCAGCTCTGCCTGTGTCATAGTAAGACAGTGTAACCACAAACAGGAACCTTTGCTTTGGGGGAATCAGTTTCCTCAAAGTAGGACGTGACCACAATGAGCTATGATTATTCTATGATCTTTGTTTTCCCAATCACACTGACTTCTAGTTCCAGTGCCTGGCATACTGTCAACTCAACAAGAGCTAGTCAAACGGATCAAGAGAATGAAGCATTGCAAAAGACATTTCTCTTTGTCCCAAAACCATGACACAACAGACCATTCAACACCAGCAAGATAAAATATAATATGAGTTGGTATTGGTCAGTACCTGGCAATATTGCAGGCAAGACTCTACAAACACACCTTAGTTGACTATATAGTCAACCCATGACTCCATGGGGACAGGATGTCTCTGGTGGGGACGCTTGGACAGCTGCCCTAATACGTCAATCAAGCTGAGATTCTATAATAATATTCAGTCCTGTACCTGATGCCTTGAAGGGATGAGAGAATTGGGTAACATCCCACCAGCATTGAATCCATGTCCTGCCAGTTTCAAAGAACATGCTTTCAACAAATAAAAATATGAGGTCCCAACATTCACAAAAGGAGGAACATGGTAATTTGTTCAAGTAAATACTTGTTACTGCAAAAAGTTCTGGATGTTGGGGAGAAACCTGCCTTCATCTTCCAGGGATCTTCATGACTCAAAGCCTTTGCATTGGTCTCCTTTGATCATGAGCACACTATGCTGTGGGCAGGGCAGGAGCTCCATGTGTATTTTAGAGGTGAGGGAAGAGTATCCAGAGGATAGGCAGCAGCCTGGAGGTCAATGATGATAAAGTGCTGGTGTCAGTCAGCACTCTGACTTCTGACACAGGGCCATTTCAACATCCCATAATGATTCTTATCTCCAGATGGATGAAGAGTCTTTTGACCCTGGCTTATGGTTTTGGCACAGTCTCTTCCACCTTTGTGATGGCCGCCAAACTTGGTTATTGTCTCAGAGGCTTGCTACTTAAAAATGACCACTGAAAGCCAAACCCAAGGGGTAGTAGGTAATGAAGAGACTGCTGAGGGATCAGCTCTCTCTCTAAAGGCTGCCAATGAGGTTCAAATCAGTTTCTGACAACACCCTTTGCAAACTATAAAAATAAGCTAAGTGTAAAAACAAATGAGCAAACTGATACAGTGTTTAGAGAACATTAACTTCTGGGCAATTTATTTCTAAATCTAAACTCCTCAAATTTTGCATCCAACAAATAGTTAGTATACTAATTATGGCCTTAATTCCAATTATTTCTTTTACACTGGGTTGTGGTGGTGCATGCCTTTAATCCCAGCACTTGGAAGGCAGAGCCAGGCAGATCTGTGAGTTCGAGGCCAACCTGGTCTACAGAGCGAGATCCAGGACAGGAACCAAAACTACACAGAGAAACCCTGTCTCGGGGGAAAAAAAAAAAAACTAACCTGCCTCTTTTCATAGCAAAACATTTACATCAACTCAAGAGATGTGTAGTTATCATAATTAATAGACAGCCTTCACCATGTTCTTCCCAACAGTGTTGATCTTTTATCATAGAATTAATTGTTTCCTTGGTATTGTGTTTTTCAGTTCCTAAGAAAAGAGCTTAAAAATTATAAGTGGCTATCAGAAATTAGTATCTAGTTTGCATCTCAAGGGAGCTGTTTATGCAAACTAGTCATGCACCAGCACAGTGCTTTCCTTATGTAGGTGTTTAATTAATATTTGGTGAATGATTGACAGACTAAATGATGCAATGACCTGTGAGCATACACTGTCTTCATCCTGATGTGTGACTTCCAGCAGAGAATTAGAGGGTCATGAAGTAAAGACTATGGCCTTTAACACAAAGGTTCTAGTCATCAGTACTAAATAACTAAATGACTTAGGCCAATATGTATGACTCACCAGAGTGCTTAGGTTTCTCAACAATAGAGTAAGTGTGGATAAGAATTTAAAATCATCTTGAAGTTACTTCCAATGCTAATGTTTCATAATTCTAGTTTGAAAAACTATCTGCCAAAGAAAAATATTACTCTCACCAGAAAATAAATATGATCGAAGAGTGATCCCAACAGAGGCTTAGGTTTCAGCTTTAAATGTGTCTAGGGGGTTAAGAATATTAACGATTATAATTGAAGACAATGAGGACTTCCCAGATCCTCCTAACAGAGACTGCTTTTAGCACATTATCTTCTATTACAGCACCCTATAAAGGGACTGTGGTGGAGACACCAGAGGAGACTCTAAGGAAAACTAAACTTCTTATTGCATTCTCTGTCTCTCTCTCTCTCTCTCTCTCTCTCTCTCTCTCTCTCTCTCTCTCTCTCTCCCCCCCCCATTTGACTTCTTGGCGGTCTTTTGTAGGGTATAGTTCTTGGGTTCTCAGCACTATTTTATGGGGTGGGCCAAGGCGATGGGACACCAGGCAGGAACTCTAAGCATGAGGAGCTCTGAGGAGTAAGTAGTGACCACCTGCAAAAGACTAAACCTTTAACCAGGGCTGTCTGCCTGAGCCAAGGAGCCTGCCAGTCCAGACTTTCCTCTTACCATCCCACAGCACTTGAAAGAATCAGACAACTGTGTGTGTGAGGGTGCCGTGGGCAGAGAGCCAGAGAGAGAACATAGCACCGGGAAGCATGTACCTCTGACTGTGATCCTCAAAGACTTTCTTTTTTCCAATCCCTCCCATGGCAAGCCTTCCCCTTTGTTTCCTCAGTGATACTCAAAAAACTTTACCTCATGAACCTAAAATATAGGCTAGATTTAAAAAAAAAAAATTATGACCCCACTTGAATATTCAAGTATATATATATCCATTATATGCAGAAATAGGTTTTTCAGAGGATTAAAACATGAAAATCTCAGTGTGGTGCTATACATCTACAATGCCAGCATTTGGAGGAAGATCAGAAGTTCCAGGTTATCCTTGGCTATACAGTGAGCTTGAGGTTAGCCTGAGCTATGTGAGAGCTTGTCGGAATAAATAAGCAAATTAGTTTTTCTTAATTTTTAAAAACTATGAGCAAGACATCATAATAACAGTAAAAACCTATCAATCCCAGAGAGGAAATGATGAAGCAATTAATAACCGTGACAAAGTGTGATAAACAACCTATGCAAGTTGGGACAAAAACCAGTGCTGAGGGGTCAAGATCAATTTCTTTGGAACTGGGATAGTAGGAAGACACAAAGCAGCACCAGAGGCATGCCTGGGAGGATGTTCTCTTTTTCTCCGTCCTTCCCAACACAATTCAAAAGTCCTTAACTTGGCATAAGTTTCACTGACTCTGGTGCTCGGCAGCCTCACTTTCACTTTAGTGGTCTGTTCTTCCTTAGCCTTAGTGTAGCACTTCTCAACATGTAGGTCGAGACCCCTTTGCAGTTGAATGACCCTTTCCCAGGGGTCACCTAAGACCATCAGAAAACACAGATATTACATAACAATCCATAACATAGCAAAATTACAGTTGTGAAGTAGCAATAAAAATAATGTTATGGTTGAGGGGTCACCACAACATAAGGAACTGTATTAGGGGGCTGTAGCATTAGGAAGGTTGAGAACCACTGACTCAGTGGGCTTCATTCCTTACTTCCCTTCTACTATGATCTTTTCTGCTTTGGGATTTACCTCTGCTATGTCTTCTTCTTAGAGCCTTCGTCTTTCCCCTCCCCAAAGCTTAGCCTCTGTGCCCATCCTCAGAGCCCCATTCACTCCTCTCCTAACTATCCCCCTTCTCTGTTCTCACCAGGTTAATACCTCCTTTTGTTCCCGTAAGACTCCTTACTTGCACCTCACACCACTTACATTGATAGATAAACATGTCATTTGTAGAATTAGTTATTGACAGTTGAGGCCATGAAGGTAGAAACTTTATCTGTCTTCTCACCATTGTTATCTACAGTATCTAGATCTGGGCAGGTAAACAGTAGATCCTCATTAGCAATGTTTTCAGGGAATGATGGACATCTGTGACTAATCATCCAGTTCTTTCTCAGGAGATGGAAAGTCAAACACACTATTCAAAGCCTCAAGTTGCTGAGCCAGAAAAGGTGCTCTTGCCTGTAGACTTCTAATCCCAGCATTCTCATCCTGCCCTAGCATACATAACTCTAAAGCTTGATCAGAGGCCAAGTGACACGATCCAGTTTCATTGCTGGACAAAAGGTGATTGAGATGAGAGACAATGGGAATTATTCATTGGGTCATAGGAACAGTGGATCATAAGTGAGAAATTGAGAAATGAAAGACTGAAGCTCAAAAGAAACACCAATGAGTGGGAGGTGTGGGTAATATATTAACACAGGGATGACAGGTGGGTCTGGTTGCTAAGTCAAAAATACACACACACACACACACACACACACACACACACACACACACACACATAGCACCGAGGATGAGACTCCACAAACAAACACACGTACATGTCCTGTAGCTAATTAATAGAAAAAGTTCTTCTGAGGAACAAATGAATGTTCTGGAAGGTACAATAGGGCCAAAGTTTTATTTAATTGATTTTGGATCACAAATTCTTCTTGGAGGGGAGGAGGAGAAATAATGAGGGTAAAGGTGGGAAATGGATTGTATTGATGTTTTTATATTTGGAAAGTTATACTTAATAATGATGTGTGTACAATTGATTTGTTGTGGTTTTTTTTTTTTTTTTAAGGTCAAGTCTTTAAAAAAAAATAGACAAACTAGAAGCCACAAAAATGGCTTATGTCTGATGAAGTGTTGAGAGTAGGAGATGAGAGAGGGGCTCCATGCTGGTACCTCACTCTGCTCTTCAGCCAGATCACATCTTGGACACAATCCTGCCTTTCAACCAGTGCCAGTTTCAATGAGGAGGTGTGAATCTAGGGCCAAGGCTGAAGCCCAGGGCTGATGAACACAAAGGGTAGGGCTGCCTCAGCCTAAACAGAGAAGGCAAGGTCTCTTTTATATTTCCACTGAAAGAAGCGCAATGTTTTAACTCAAAACTGGAGGGCTATTAGTTTCCCCACCAAAAGAAAAAGAGTCTCAAATGTGGGATTCCACATAGCAGGGCTGCTTTTGAACTCCCCAGCCCTCAACATCTGCAGCCGTTTCTATTCTTCAAGCCTTGCCAACTTCTGCTTTTAAGGACTGATATCTCCATGCACACATGGGTTCTGGCAGACTCCGTTCAGTACAACAGGCTGCGGGAAGCCGAGTCAGCAAGGAGAGGGGTGAAGGGATCTTCACACATGGCTTTAACTTTGCTTTGTGTCTGGATCTCCGCCTACAGAATAGCTTCAGAATGTACAAATACAGCATGCAAGGTACAAATGTGCCCTGAATCTTCTGTAAAAATAACCTCCAGGCTGATGTAAGGATAATTAAATAGCAAGTATCAAAGAAAGAGCCAGGGAAATAACTCAGTGGGTTAAAAACAAGACTCTTCTGAGCTGAGTTCCATCTCCAGGACCTGCATGGTAAAACAAACTCACCAGAAATTGTCCCCCTAATCTACACACACACACACACACACACACACACACACACACACACACACACCACAAATAAGTGAATAGATATAAATGTAAGAATAAATAAAATGAAGAACAGTAAGTAAATGGTCTCCAAGCACTCAGGAGAGCACTGTTTTCTGACATCATAGAAGGGACCATGCCTTTACAGCTGGTTTTTATGCAGAAACAGCTTAGTGTGTTAGTGTGTGCCATAGCAGAAACAGTGCAAGCTTTGGACTCACATGAGTTTTGAACCCTACCTGGGTAATCATGAAAGAGTTGCTGATCCTTTTTGAGGTTCAGTTTTCCAACTTTGCTTCATATAAGCAAAGAATGACAAATAGACCCTTCAGAAATCTTGGGAAGGGTTGGAGGTAATAACCCAAAGCAGGTATGCAAAGTCTTGTGTGGAACACACACTCATCTGCTGGCCACTACATTCACACATCACAATAAAAAGAACATAAAGACATTGCTTCCTTTGTTGGTATTTTTTAACAGTCATTACTGGGATCATAAACCTTCCATTGGTAAAAATGAATCAGCTCAGACTGATCTGGTCAGTGGCAAGCTGTTCTCTATCCAGATTTCTGATTCTATCAGCTATTCCCCGGTAGCTTTTCTTTAAAGGGGCAGTGACTCCATACCCTTAAAAGCTTCAGAAGGTGAACTGTGCCTCACTCATAGCAAAGATGCAGACCCACTGAAGTTCTTGAGCTCAGCTTCCTTTGACCCATCTACTTGTGTTTCCAAATGCTTTAAAATGCAGCAAAGGAAAAATGCATTTTGTCAGCGATTTATAAATCCTATTGAAGTACCAACATCTGTATATTACTACCTATCACTTTTTTTAGGAGAATTCCCTAATCTGCATTACCCTTGACAGTACCATCCACACATAATTCCTACTTGCCAAGAGACAATAATTTTAGCCCATTCTCTGTACTTTGAGCAACTAATAGAAAATTATAAAGCATACTACTAAAAAAAAAACTGTAGAATTTCATGAACAATCTATAGATTTCAGTGATTTTTATCAGTTATCTGATGACCCTCTGCTTTGATCAGGGATTTAAATGCTCCTATGAGATGTATCCCTCCTTATAACTGTCCCCTAGCCTTGGCATCTTCTTTCCACATCAGTCTCTAACCCTGGACTGACTCCTGAGGTTGGGCATTATTGTCTCATCAATTGTAGAGACTTTGTATTGGTTCCTACTCTCAGGGACATCTATTTCCTGTGAACTTATGCAGAAGTGACTGTGTCCACATACACTTTCACCATTGAAGCTCTATGGTAATAATGTGAGACTGTTATCATCCCATCATTATTTAATCTAGTTGTCCAATGGTCACTGTTTTGCTCCTGACAATTAAATTGTAGACATATTTTACTCCTAATCCCAACATAGTTCAATATGATAAAGAAAACTCCCTATTGCTCAACATATTAAGACAAATCTACTAATTTTTCTGAGGCTACTACCCCAGGACTCAGTAGGCAGGGGCTGGAGGATGTTCTGTTATAGGCTAGTGTGATAATATAACCAGACTCGTTCTTAAAACACAAAAACAACAGAAAGAACCTTAGTAATATTCTGAATAAAAAAAAAAAAGATTTCTTAGCAGACACTATTCTGTAACATTATAAATTGTCTACAAATAAGTGTCCCATATTTACTCAAAATGGCTTTCACCAAAACTAAAGTAGTTAGCAGCCTAACACTTACACTTACAAATCTCACTCAGACTAACTTTGTATGAGTCATGCTGACTCTGTAGCTTCCTCTCCCCTCAGCCAGGTGAAATCGTATTTTCGCTCAAACTACCTCAATGGGGGTCCACAAGCAAAAAAGTTGGGGTACACAGAAGAGCAGAACTTGAATGAATGTCTTCACAAGTTCAAGAAAGCAAACCAGGAGGTAAGACTGCCTCTCCTGTAGTTCTGAGGCAGGGAAAGAATGCAAGATAGAGACAGAGACACAGAGAGACAGTGGCAGAAACAGAGAGAGCATTTATGTAGAAGGGAGGTATTTATAGTCACTCAAAGCTCCATGCCCATAAAACAGAATAAGGAATGTCTCAATGCTACAGATAAAAGTTATTTGGAGGGAGAAGACTCCCTTTAATCCAAGGAATGTAAGTTGATTAGACGAAGAGAGTGAGAGAGAAGAACAACGCTTATTATTAATAATAATAAAATGACTTTGAACTTCTCCAGACCCTTTCATCTTGGAATTTCAATTTGCCTATTAAGCCTCACTTTTACTTTATCACATCCTGTAAAGAAGTAAGGCTATAGGATGCGAGATTCCTGGATTCCCTTATAGGTTTAAATACTTTGTAATCATTTATTTCTCATTCAAGCTAGAATCTACTGAGTAAACTAGTATAATTACCCCCTTTATACGGTTAGGGAAACTGAGACAAAACCATGACATGTAGCCAAGACCACACAGTGAGGCGCTCACAGAGGCCGAATCAAGGCCAAGTAATGCTTGACTCTGAAGCTTCGGGTAGAAAACTGAAATTGGTCAATTCTCCAATTCTTCCCTCCTGAACAGCTGACTTCACAATATGAACAGTCTTGGAGGAATTTGTTTTTCAATTAACCCAGAGGAAAAAGAATATTAAATCTGAGTAAGATCCAAACAACAAAGGAAAGGCTCATTAGTAAACCAGAGAGAGAGAGAAAGAGAGAGAGAGAGAGTACATGTGCACACACTCAAGGATGGGTGCCTGTGCACATGTATATGTAGAAGCCATTCCAAATTTTCACAATGGACAACTGAAGATAAATAGCACTGTTCAGGCTGTATTTATATCTACAGTGATGTTATCTGATCCCGTTCAGAGGGACTTTCTTTCCTATCTCCCTACCAGACAAGCACTGGAGAAGGGACTGATGGTATCTCCACTACATTGCAGACCTTGCCTTAGGCCTCAGTGACAACATCAACAACTATTGGACAGTGTTCGGCATTGGAGGCCTTAAAACCTACTCATTTGATGTTAGGCAACTTAGAATAATTGCTTTAAATATCATATTTTAAAATTCAAATGCTATGCTGAAAGAAGGTAAATACTTTATCAGGCATCTGTGGTCACTTGACCTTTTCCAAACCCAGAATGTTAGCCTTATTAAAATCCACAGCTTTTTTGGCTCTCCCCACTGGGAAAGGGGAGGAAGGAAAAGACCCAACCCTTAGACAAGTATTTTATTTAAATTCAGAAGCCACTGAAGTATTTTATTTCCTTTGTGAACTTTCCAAGTGCCTTCTGCCCCCAGGCAACATGCAAGGGGTGAATTTAAGAAGCGGTGAAGGCAGACGTGGCTTGGCTCCTCTCATCAAAAAGTAAAAATCAACATGTGCTGCCATTGGGAGAAACAGCCTCCACAATTGCATTCTGGAAATGAAGCAGGGTCAGATCAGGCCAGGCGGGGTCATTGTCCCCACCAGCAGGCAGTTATTGTCGGAAAAGCATAACCTCCCAGGCAGATACTGCACTAGGGAGAGCCCCTTGCCTCTCCTATCTCTGTACCCCCAAAGACAGATCACATACTTTGGCATAGTCTTAAGCCACAAAAAAGAACCGCCCCTCGATTGCTAATCTCAAACTGCAGGCAATGTGTGAACGAGACAGCTGGCAGTATGTGCTGAACTGTGCAGTCCTCTCTGGAAGCCCAGAAACTTGTGTTTCTACCAGTTAATGCAGTCAAGGATCGGCCCCTGCTTCTCTGCAGGGCAATCGGTGTTTCTACCCTTCCTGTTAACCTACCCAGCAGAACAACGACAACGGAAGCACACTATTCATTAGATCTTTCACTTAGGTTTCTGGAAATAATGCCAACTTTGTCGAAAGAGAGCCATGAATCTCCTACCACCACCACCACCACCCCACCTCAATGCTAAAAGAAACAGTTTGAAAGCATGACCAGCAGGCCGAAAGGAGAATCAGAGCAGACAGATTGTAGAACTTGTAGAAGACAGCTAATGACTTTAGATCTTGAATTACGTATCCTTAAAGCACTTTCAGGGAGAAGAAAAAGAAAGGGCAACACACACACACACACACACACACACACACACACACACACACACGAGGGGGGAGAGAGGGGGAGAGAGGGAGAGAGAGAGAGAGGGAGGGAGGGAGGGAGGGAGGGAGGGAGGGAGGGAGAGATGCATGAAAGAGAGGGACAACGGAGGGAAAGAGAGAAAGATGTGTTGAAATAGAGAGACAGAGTCTGGGAGAGGGAGGGAAGAGAGAGAGACACTCCAAATCAAAGGGTTCTTTCAAATCCTCTTAAGGACATACAATTTGGGTAAGCAACTGCCTACCAGAAACTGGTCAAAGTTATTCCCCAAGCGCAGAACTGACCAACTGCCAGCTCATCAGAGAAGCGGCTCCTAAAATCTCAGTAGAAGGTTAGAAAGCAGTCGCTCTACAGTTGGCTTTAAATCTGCCAGGCATGCTTGAGGCAGCTTTTTTTCCCCCCAAACAAGTCTTCATTCAAATACAACATGGGACCCAGCTATCCCTTGCAATTACGTTTCAGCTGCTCAAGCCTGGTGCTCCTGTTTTCCCTATTTGATTAATAGTGCTTACATTTAAATGGTCACCATCAGCCCCTGGCATCATTAACACCCCATTAAGATGGATGAGAATTACTTCTCAACTTTTGTTTTAGTCTGTTGGGTTGTGGATTTAACAAAACAGCAAGGCAGTGATTTAGGGAGGGAAGGTTATCTGCACAGCCAGACTGGCTAAAACTTCCTTTAAAAACAAACAGCATTTTAAAATCCCTTACAAAAAAAAACCTTATTCTTGGAGACACTCTTCAAATATCATCTTAGGGATGCTAAACCCAGAGTTTCCCATACCTGGACTTATGCATATATTTGGCATGGTCCTTAGTAATGTTGACAAAGCTCTGAGTTGGGTTTTTTTTTTTTCCTTCTTCTTCTTCTTCTTCACAACCCTTTCCTTTACTAGAAGCCTGTAATTATGATCAGAAGGCCAGTGTTTCTAAGGAAAAGCAATAGCAACGTGAATATCTAGTTACCTATGAGGGAGTATACTTTAGTGCAAGCCCATGCGTGATAGCCAAATACTGGGTCAATGTTCCCAAGGGGCAATGGGAACCTCGAGTATCTGGAAAATTTGAGTAAGAGTTCATTATTTCTATTTAAAGAGAAAATGAACAGCCTGACATTTGGAGCAAGACACTCCCCGAGATTCTGTTTAACCACCAGAGCTGTCACTGGCACTGAATATTTTCAGTTTCTCCAAAAAAAAAAAAAAAAGAAAAAAAGAAAAGAAAAAAGAAAGAAAGAAAAGAAAAGAAAGAGAGAAACAGCATTCCTTAGAGAGCATCATGTCCAGGGGACAGTGGTGAATTTGTAACAAATGACCCATTCACAGACTTTCGGGGCACAGCGCTTCACTTTTCTGTTTGAAGGCTTCACAGGGAGGCAGGACACCGCTTTCTTTAAAGCTGGGGGTTTAGCAGCTACACTGGTTATGTGAACAGAAAGTTTCCAGACAATTCTCAGGTAGCATGAGGTTTCCACCTTAACTTTCAAGTTAAGAATTTATTAAAACAATAGGTATTCATTACTATTGTCTCTAAATCATTGTCTTCCATTGAAATGGGTATCCTTAAAATCATATGGCAAAAATATCAAACCTTAAAGCAAACATACATTATCTTAAGTGAGTAAGGTGAGAGCATATTGTCTCATGACCTTGGGGGGGGGGTGTTGTGTGAGAAGGGAGGGCAGGACGGAAGGAAAAAACACTTTTTCCTTGCCATATAGAAAGAGAATTTCCTAAGGGGCACCTCTAAGTAATGTGCCAAGCTCACCTTGTCTTCTGCACTCAGTACTAACAGAAGGCAAAAGTTCTAGAGATTTGAAAACGACTAAGTTTTAAAAATTATTAGATTCCTATTTGTTTCATACCTAAAATTACTAAACTAACCACATTCTCTGCCCCTTCCTGCTGCATTTGAGTAGTTGACTATTAGTAGCAAGGTCCAGGCCCTCCACTAGTTTATAAAGACAAATACCCTGCTACTCTGCATCAGTTGCTTTGGTTTATTGAATTTTCCCATCAGTACATAAGCATGATTCAGTTTTGCTTATGTTAATGAAATTCACCATTGATCCTGTTATGAGCTGCATATCTGTGCAACCCCAAACCTTGAGTCCCAGCAGAATGGCATTAGGAGCTGGGTGCTCAGGAGGCAATTAGTTTATGAAAGTGGAACCATCATGATGGAATAACATCTTTATAAGAATGGAAAGAAATAATGATCTTTCTCTCAACTGCGTGAGTATACAATGAGGGACCAGCTATCTACAACCAGGAGGCATGCCCTTCCCAGATCTACTGATGTACTGATCTTGAATGCCCAGCCTTTAAAACTGTGAGAAAATGAAGTCTGCTGTCTGAACTACCTAATCTATGGTATTTTTTATGGAGCCTTAATTGAGACCGATCCCATATCTTCCTTCAAATGTCACTTGATTTCTCAGTTCCAATTCACAGGAAATATTCTCAAAAGAAATTCTCAGTGACTTATCGCCCACTCATTTCTCCCGTTGCCTCATTTTTCTGTTCCCACCACTGAATACAGTTGTCACAACGACCCCCAAGCTCCATATCATTGTTTCTGTAAACACCTCTCTTCTCTGACCTCATCCTACTCAGATTCACAGCAGTATGTAAGACGATGCTTATTTCCTGTTTCTGACACACAGCCCCTGCTCTGGACTCTGGCAGTTTTCATCCCACCTCTGGAAGTGCTTCTGAACCCACTGGTAGTCGCTCTGCACCCACAGAGCTTTGGGTTTGAGTGTACTCCAAAGCTGTTTCTTGCATTTTTTTTCCCTCTCCTAGTAGGAGCAATACATAACGATTTTTAAAGTGAAGAAGCAGGTTAAGAAATAATTCATCTTGCTAATTCTCTAGCCCTGGAGGCCAAGGTGGCTTAGTGAGTGAGAAGAAAACCATAGAACATAGTATTTAGATTCTTCTGCCTATACCTCCAAGGGCTGAGATTAAAGGTAAGTACCATTGTGGGGAGTGGAAGAAGCCCTGAGTGAATGTGTGTGTTGTTTACTTGAGTACAGACATGTCAAGGACAACAATGCCTCAGATCCATGGAAACAGCACAGCCTTCCCTCCACCAGGCTCAGGGAACAGCAGAGCCTTTCTCTGGTCCAAGTACAAGTGTTTAAAAACAATTTGAAGCCGGGCGGTGGTGGCACACGCCTTTAATCCCAGCACTCAGGAGACAGAGCCAGGTGGATCTCTGTGAGTTCTAGGCCAGCCTGGGCTACCAAGTAAGTTCCAGGAAAGGCACCAAAGCTACACAGGTAAACCCTGTCTCAAAAAACCAAAACAAAACAAAACAAAAAAAAAAAAAAAAATTTGACCAGCATGTTCAGAAACTATCACCTACAACTTCCTCTTCCAGGATGACTGTAGCCTGAAACTGCTTGTTAGAAACCTCCTAACAAGATTAGCCAATCTTTCTTGCTTGTTCAACTGTACACCATAAACTCACTTCTTTATTCAACCCATCCCCTCAATTCACATGTATCAACTAAACACATTGAGTTTCCAGGATGCTGTTTCTGCTGCATCTGCATCAGAGAGCATACAACCCACCAGACCCCAGGTTTTCTGTATTTGTTTCTAGGCATCTGTCCCTCCTTTGTTCTCTCTTGCCCCAGTCAGATTTCTAGGACCATGCTGTTCAGGATTGAGTACACCATCACACCTGCCCTAGGCAAGGGGATCAAAAGCTCATGCCCATCTCTGGCTATACAGTGAGTTTAATGTCAGTCTGGGATACTAAGACTCTAGTTCAGAAGGGGGGGGGGCAGGGCAGGACAACACTCCAACAGTGTTAAGAACAATCAAAATTGAAATATATCCTCTGAACTTTTTTTTTTTAACAAGGAGGTTGTCAACACTCTTAGAATCCATTGATTATCATAATGGAAAAAAAAAGATATCTGAGAGAGTATCTAGCTGGGAGTGAAGGAACAGAAGCAGAAAAAGATGGCTGCTAACATGCTAGGGAGTGGCTTGCTTTGAAATTCTCCAGAATATGTAGTATGATTTATAGATGCATGTAAGTCAACTCTAACCAAATCCCAGTAGGAAATTCGTTAGCACACAGAGGAACCTAATTAGGAATCCAAACTTCAGTGGTACTAAGGCAAGGAATTTAAATGTTTTCAATCCACCCCTAGATAGTTGATTAATTAGTATAACGAATATTAGAAATAAATTTCCTTTTGTGTGGTGAGCAGGGTTCATGATACTTGAGAACAGAAGTGATTGTATAGAGGTTATAATTCCAGCCTGAAAGACAGTGAAGAAGCTGAGGAATCCAGCCATGCCCACCCCAAGTTGGGCTGTTCTTCTTGATCAACTACAAGGTCCATGAATCATCAGGGGCTCTTTATAGCAATTTTTCAAGTCAGTGACAAAAGATAGTGATTGGGGAGTCAACAGTTTGACAGGGCTGGTTTTATGAGTTGTGTCTCTATTTTCTAATGTTTGTGTAAGAAGAAAGTTTCCAACTGAGACTTTCATTCCATATAGCACCACGTGGAAATGAAGTCATAAAAAGGAGCGTTAAGGCTCATCTGACTGTGGGGATCAGAGATGGCCATGTTTTAGCAACAACAATAAATAATAATAATAATAATAATAATACATATTAATTGTATAGCTTAGTGAGATTCATGCTGATGTCTTCACACATGCATATGCAATGCATTAATTATGAGTTGCCCTGTTTACCAAAATCACTGATCACTGCCAAACTGTGAATTTTTCTTGAGTCTGGTAACAATTTTGGAGAAAAGAAACTAGTGAAGGAGAAAGCCAGCCAGTCAATGGAGGGGTGGGGTTGGGGGGCAGAGTATGAATCAAGAAATGACTCGTTATTGTTCATTTTTCTTGCTTCTAAATGAAAGAGAAGGGGGAGAGAGTAAACAATCTAAAGTCAAAGGGTGGTGACAGCAGATGATCAGTGGCAGAGAAGCCTTAGAAAGGGAACAAAGAATGGAGAACACTGGTGAGCGACTTCCGGGGTCTTATAACAGAAACTTCAAGGAAATCTTATCTCCATGAGGCAAAACCCCTCTTTGAGAATAAGTAAAGTGGTAAATAGTTCACAGTTTTAAATTGTTCAAAGACAACTTGATCAATAGAGCTCAAGTTTCATATTGAGATTTTTGTGGAGCCTGTTATTCTGGAGACATCAAAACCATGATTGCATGGGACTACAAAAGGCAAAAGAAAGATCTGTGAAGTCTCAGTGGGAATTTATTGTGCCTTTTCCTCCAGTTCCATTATTTCCAGGGCTCCCATTGGAGATTGGAGAAGGTCATTTAATCTGTTCACTGGGGGATTGCATCACTGCCTTGGAAGAGGGCGTGCAAAGTCAATAACTGCACAAACAACCTCAGCAAAAGGGTGTGGCCATGCCTGCAGCCGCACCCTCATTTTAAGGGGGAAGGTGGGGAAAGGTCAATACGAAGTTTGTAAACTCAACCTCTTCCTTTCTGCTTTTCTTTTCTTAAGTTTATATCTTAAGTAAAGTAATTTGGGAGCAAGGACCTGGCTTCGAATGTTTCAAACCAGCCTTTGCGTTATTTTAATTTTTCAGCTGTCATTGAACCTTCTATTACAGTTTATTTCAAAACCAACATTTTAAGCCATTATCTTTTAGATGGCAGTCATATGGGAATGAACCTGTTATAAACTGCTGGAGAGCAGAAATTTTAGTTGCTACGCTTTTTGCATTAAATGGAAATAATGCTTAGCATACAATAAAACTTTTGTTCTGTTTTCTTCTCCATTTTTCATTCTATATGAATCCCTGGGAAACTAGTCTTTGACGGGAAGGTTATATGCAAAATACAAAGGTCAGAAAACATGTGAATTTTTCGTGCATATGGTCTGAGGTTCGTGTATTATTTGACTTAGAAATCTGGAGTATTTCATCTTGACGCTAAAGCTTGCGGAATGCCCCGGTATCCCAGCACATGGCAGAAGAAATGGGAGAAAACTGGCGGAGGCCATCCTTTCCCACCCCATGTAACTGACTGAGACAGGACAATTTTGTTGGAAGAGTCTGCTGGCAATCTGTAGGTCTCAGCTTGCTCCTCTATGCCTTGCTGAGAGAAAGAGCTCTTGGAAGAGAACCAAGGTGTGCAACTTCTGCGGCTCTAGTTTAAAACGAATAAAGGCAAATGACCTCCAGGGCACCCATCCTTTCACCTTGGTAAACATGCAACAAATCTACAAGAAAGAAAGGCCGAAAGACACCCCATTTCTCCTCCTGCAGCAACTCGGGTACCTGGAGGCTCCAGACTGACTAATAGGTGCCTCAGAGTCTCTGCTGGAAGAGAAACGAGCTATGAAAACAAAAGAGACGAAATTTTGAGGATAAAAAAGAAGACATTATGGATCCCCAGAAAGCCCCAAGTTGGATTGACTAGAAGGCCTGCTATTCCTCCTTGACCTTGCTATGCAGATAAAGTTGCTTTGACAGAAATCGGCAAAAGGTTTCTAATAGCCATTTTATTTTATTTTTAATCTCACAACAGGATGCTGTGTTTTGTGTTGTTTTGCTTTTTAATCAACTCCACTCCATCCTATTTACAAGCAACTATTCCCTCAACAACTCACTGTGTCAGGGAGTGACTTGGAGAGGCAATCTATTAAATGAGAGCTGAAGGATGTTTTCCCCCTATAATTCTGTTTACTGATTTTAACTATTGATTGAAAATTGTTTGCAATGGGTAAAAATATACGCTGAAGGCAGAAGAGGATGAAAACATACGCCCCATGCCTAACCCTAAGGATACTTTCCCTGAATCACACATTCCTTTTAAATTATTGGTATGGATGGCCAGTGCATTTGAGGACATGGAGTAATCTGTAGTAGTGCTTTCATCTCCGGAAATCTAATATCAAGTCAACTTTGCGGTTTCTCAGGCCCTTATCTGAAAACAGGCGCATGAAAAATAGCATTTGATATATGGCCCCTAGAGAAAGTGGTGAGGCAACCCGGCACCAAATTACAGGAACGTTCCAATTATGGATGTTATACCAAGATCGTAATCAATAAAGCTATGACTTTTCCCCACCGGAGATCCATCACTTCGAGAAACACCTGAGCTTGCCTTTAAAACTCTAGCCAGTGTGAGAGGAGAGACAGGGGAAATGAAGGGGTCACTCTCTATCTAATCCTGCCATCTTTAAAGAAAATAAGAGCAATTCACTGTGGGGACAAAGTTAGGCAATCCTCAACAGTGTCAACATCCTTCCTAATAGAAAGGAAAGGAAAGCCCCTGTCCATGAGGACTTCATGGCTTTACATCCTCTCTTTACAAATTCCTTGAAAATGTCAGCTTTCACCCATTAAAAGCACCGGCAGAAGCCTGGCAATAAATGCAGTTTTTTTCCTGCCACCAACACATGAGACAAATAAACCTGAATCCTCCCCTCCCCCCCCCCCCCCCCCCCCCCCGCCTACTTCTCCAGAGGTGGACTGTGATGCTAAGGACCCCCCATTAAGCATACAATGAAATCTTGACAGGTCATCATTCCACCGCTGCAGGAAAAGGCCTTTGTATTACAGAAAGAATGGGGTCAGAACACAGAGGCAGGTGGCACCGGAAGTCCCACCAGACCTTGCGTAAGGCGTGGCTCCTGGACAGCCAGTGTTAGTGTAGGCCGGATGTCCACGGGATGTCATTTC
Source organism: Onychomys torridus (assembly GCF_903995425.1). NCBI lineage: Eukaryota > Metazoa > Chordata > Mammalia > Rodentia > Cricetidae > Onychomys > Onychomys torridus. The sequence continues at coordinate 17,355,826 of NC_050465.1, forward strand.
ATCAGGTGACCAATGAGAAGCGAGATTCCAAAGGAGCCGACCAGAGAAGACGATCTCAGTGAGGACAGTGAGCAAGGTTAAATGTCAGCTTCCCAATCTGTGTTACTGTGTTAGCGCTGCCATTGGCTAACTTGAGCTATCTCAGCCTCAGTCAGCCACAGCTACTACTTGCGTGGTAGCAGTGTGGAGACTACACAAGACATCCCAGTCAGGCTTCTTGGCAGAGGGTGGGACATATTTGTGTCATCCTTGGGCCTGAGTAGAACTCAAGAGGGCACCTGCAGCAAAAACTGACACAGTGGGATAGGAGAGAGAGAAAGTGCTGAGGAATGCAGAGATGGAAGGTAAAGTCACCCTCTTCCCCACTATGTACAAAGAGAGGACTGGATTAGCAAATCCAGACTGTGAATTTTCTTATTTGATTCCCTACAACTCTGGGCTCTCTTCACTAGAACCTTCTGGTAGCTTCCCCCAAGTGCTGCTGTTTCTAGCCAGAATGTAAGGCTGTGGACATTTTCTAAAATGCCAGTTGTCAGACAGTAGTATAGATGTCACCTTCCTGTCACTGCTACAAAAAAAACAAAAAAACAACAACAACAAAAAAAAAAAACCAAACAAACAATAAACCTTAGAGTGGAAAAATATTTCATCTACCGCAGTATGGTTCTTTTCTTCTGTTTCCACTCATTCCTCATTCACTTAGCAAATATTTATCACAATACAGGAATGCAGCAAGACTGTTTATTTCCAACATTTTTATTTTTCTTTTGAGTTTCTTGTGACTTTCCCCCCAGTTAGCTGGAGGCAAGCACATAGCCTTGAGGAAAAGTCGATTTTTGGGTATTTGTTTTTAATTTCTAAAACAGCCTCTAGAGAATCAAAAGGAAGGGCCTGAGGGGAGTCAGTGATCAATTTCAGGCTATAAAAATAGAATAGGTAAAAGAACAGAGGAGAAAGGTGCAGGGGAAAAGCTGAGGCAGGATGGGGACCCCAGTGGACTGTAGTCAGCTTCAGGCAAAGCCAAAGTCACCCCAGGAACCCCAGACATGTAGCACAGTGCAGATGAACTGCTGCTGTCCTCTTCCTGGAGTTGAGGAATGAGGAACTCTACTAGATGCCATCTGTACTCCCCTGAACTTTCTGTCCCTCTGTCTCTTTCTATACGTGAGCTGACACGCATCAACTCCTACCCTCCCTCTTTGCACAGCCCCTAAACAAGCATAAGTCCTCGAAGCACCCAACAGGGCTGTCCCACACCCAGGCAGCAGGAATATGGTGGGGAAGAAACGTCAAGGTGAGAGTGTCAGCATTTTCTTTGTGCACTCTAAGGACTAGAGACAATGCTGCACCTCTCGAGCAAGAGGAGGGAGAGGGTATCCTGTAAGAGAGAATAAGTGGAGGCCACCATGAAGAACACTTGGTACTATATCAGCAGTGAAATGTGAAGGAATGTCTCCCAAGTCAGAATTTCAGCTAATTCTGAAAGCATGCATAGAATTTAGCTGTAGGGTGGGGCACATTAGCCTCCTAACACAGCTGTCTAAAATGACCACAAATTTAGAGACATAAACAACAAAATGTGGAGCCAGGGAGATGACTCAGTCCACAAAGGGCCTGCCATACCAGCACAAGGATCTGAGTTCAGATCCCTAGCACCCACCTAAAAAGCTATGTGCACAGAGCATGTTTGCAATTGCACCATTGGCCAGATAAGAGACAGGTAGATCTTTGAAGCTCATTGGCCAGCCAGCCTAGCTGAATTTGTGAGAGACCCTGTCTCAACAACTAAGGAGTGGTGCAATTTAGGATAACCAACAACAATCTCTGGCCTCTACACGCACATGTACACATCCCCACATGCACACATATGTACATGCACATTGAACACAGACACAAAACCAACAACCTCAACAACAAAAATCTTATAGTAACCAAAATGAGAAGGCTGAAATGGTTTTACAGAGATAAAGGTGTAGGTAAAGCTGCCTTCTTTATAAAAAGCTATAAGAGAAAGTCAAATATTTGCTTATAGAAGCTGCAATATTAGCTCATGGTTCTCTTCTGACAATGACATCATTTGGACTACTGCTCCCACTGTAATATCACCTTCACTGACTCAAGTCCTCTATCCTGTAAGGACCCCTGTGGTTACAAAGACTCTGTGGACAATCATAGAATCTCCAGGTCACCACATTCACGCAACAGGAGAGTACAGACAGAAACCAGTGGTCTCTTTGCTATTGAAGAAAGCACATTCACAGATTCAGGGATAAGACAGTAGTCGGCTGGGCAGTGGTGGTGCACACCTTTAATCCCAGCACCTGGGAGGCAGAGGCAGGCGGATGTCTGTGAGTATGAGGCCAGCCTGGTCTAAAAAGTTCCAGGAAAGGAGCAAAACTACACAAAGAAACCCTGTCTCGAAAAACCAAAAAAAAGATAAGAGTGTGCACGACCATGCCTTCACAGAAGAGTTGAGAAGAGGCAATGGTCAAAACAAAGCCCCAAATGTTAGAAAACAATGACTATGAATAAAAACATATGTTGATAAGATTAAACCCAAAGACACCATAGCAGGTGCAATGGCTAATCTTGGTTGTCAACTTGACTGTATCTGGAGTCCACTAAAAGCCACATTTCTGTGCAAGCCATTGAAGAATTTTCATAATTGGATTATGCATTGTGGGAGGACACACCCTAAGTCTGGTTTGCATCTCCTAAGGGCAGCCTACATAAAAGATCATGGAAGATAGAAGACTTTGCTTTTTGGGTGCATGCCCTTGCTCTCACTGGCAAGTGTTTCCCTTGTTGCTGCAGCCAGATTCTAACCTAGACCGAAGATTAACAGTTCTCCAGGAGTCTTCCTAGACTCCAGCACCAGATTAGGACTGCTGAGATGTCCAGCCTTGTAGACTGAACAACTACTACTGGATTCTAGGTCTTTCTGTCAAGATACAGCCTTTGTTGGACCAAAGCCCCATAAGCCAGTCTAATACATCACACACACACACACACACACACACACACACACACACACACACACAAATACACACACACACACATACACACAAATACACACACACACACACACACACACACACACTCATTCTTTTGGTTCTATTCCTTTAAGGAACTCTAATACAACATGATTAGTGCCAGAGGAGTCAGGAAGAAGAGTAGGGAGAGGGCCAGGAAAAGCCTTGCATTCCAGTTCAAGGGACTGGGTTTTAGTAGGAAAACAGTAAATTGTCATGCATGGATTTTTAAGGAGGGGCCTCACATTATCAGATTGCCTTCTAGAAAGATCCTTCCATCTAATGTATACTTCAGAATATACAAAAGCCCAAGAAAGTGGTAAAGTTTGAAAAGAAGGAAACTGATTCTACAAACCCTGACTGGAGTCTAGATGACAGAGAGGAAGAAGCGTGTGTGAATGTAAGAAAACTGCAGAGCGCCTATGTATAAGATGCGGTGATTAAAGTTAATGCAGAGTCAACAACAGGGACGAGTCAAAGATGATGACAGCGTTTCCTCCGGGTGACTACATGCTTGGTGATGCTCTGCCTGGCACCTTTCACCAAGTGTGAGAGTCAAAGGAGTTGGGATCAGGTTTCAAGTGGACAGGGTGTGAGAACATTCTGCCCCTTCATAACCACCTTCCGAATCTCAGCATCTACCTACACAATGTCCGATTTGGCAGATAACTGCAAGGCCTAGCCATACCCCCACCTCCACCAGATTTTAATAAGCCCAAACAACACCAGTAAAGAAATCTTCCCAATAGACATCAGGTGGTGGGGCCAGTCATCCAGTCTCTATTGAAAAGGAAATTGCCCAGGGCAGTACATTACCTGGCAGTGGCAAATGGCCTGGCTGATTAGTCCAGAGCCTAGAAAGAAAAAAAAAAGAAAGAAAAAAAGAAAAGATAAGGAACAATTGGAAGGGTGGGGTAGACCCAGAAGTAGGTATGATGTCTGAAGACCTTCATATCATCTGTCAGTACATTCTGAAAGAGACACTAATTAGCATGGGAGACTGGCTGTCTTGGGCAGAGATGTTATGTTAGTCTATGTCATCAACCATTCTCAATGCTGGGGCAATATTGGTATGAACACAGCCACATTAGTAGGGATGGAAACTATGATAGCAAGACTGCCATCAGTTCCTAATTCACTAATGCTCAGCTAGTTAACATGCTCCTAAATTAACGCTGTGGCAGCAACAAAGACTACAAGACAGCCTCCCTGTGGCCTCATTCACTGCAGAGATAAAACACTGCATTCTGACAAGCCAAGTTCCGCACACCTCTTCCACAGAGGCAGTACAATAGAGTTGATAGAAGAGGTCCAACACAGTAGAGTTATGCCAATGAATGTTTCTTCTCCTCAAGGGAGAGTGCCATTCCAGAAGCTCGGTGTTGGTTCCTGTTGCTGAAGGAAATTCTTCTGGCCTGGAATTGAATGACACAGTGAGCACAAGCAACAGGTATCTCTCTTCACTTCAAGCTATTGTCCAGTCCCTATGGGTTTTCTGAGCCAAGTTAATAAAGAATGGAGTCATTTTCTTAAGAAACCCATTTCTTTAAACGTCAAAGCGAAAAACAAAGGCAGTGGTACCCGAGATGAGCATTGGAGACCCTTAGGATAGAGATTTGAGGGGAAAGTCTCCGATCAGATAAACACCTAAACCAAGTGAGGTAGGCCTTCCTTCGGGGAGTGCAGGATGGATGGCGGTAAAGAATGCCAGTTGCTGCTCTGAGACCAAGGACTGTGAGCAGATCTGCAGCTTGCCCTGCAGATATCACTTTAGCAAAGCCCTAAATTTAATACACAAAAGAAATGAAAGTGCTGGGTGTGTTGGCTGATGGCAGCCCACAGCAGAGTCCTCTCCCCAAGGACCGCCCTCAGTTGCAAGAAGCCAGTTTGCCCAAGGTTACATCCATCTTAAATTACCAGTCACCGGGGGGCTTAAAAAAATAAAGTCACACATGAGCTCCTTGCCTCAGTTCAAAATGTCTCAGCAGAGCCATCCCCATTGGAAGGCAGGCACCATGGGGACTGGCTGAAGGCTCTATTGCAACCACACTACAGTTTATTTTCTCCACATGTACAGTCTGAGTTCCCTCTTCCCATTAAAAGTGTCATTCCTAAGCTCACTCCCAATAAACAGGCTTCACACAAATCTAGTTCCAGGGTTTGCTTCCCATGGAATCCAAATTATACTTGGCTTCCTTTTCACTTTTGGCATGATTCAATCTATTATAAAGCTTTCTGTACATTTATAGCTCTGTATAAATAAAAGTCCCAATTGCATAAGCTGGAATACTTCATACTCTTGGTATTATAAACAAGACCAAGTTACTGAGCCTTGTGGTTATTATTCCTAGGTAAGTCTAAAGCTAGTTATATGCCAACAAAACATGATAAACAATCCAAATAATAGATAAAAAGAACTCCAAATAATAAGATATGTTCTGTCTAGATCACAACCTAAAATGTTTTAGAAATAACTTATTTTGTGCATGCCATACTCTTCTGAATGTTTTCCAGGATAGGATTCATTTTAATTTTTGTTCATCATTCCATATTTATCTTGATATTGGTCTGCACTCACATACTCCAATTCCAAAGAAGAAACTTGCTCTGTGGTTTCTTAAAATACATCTTTAAAATGCGTTTTAATATAGCCTGCTCTATCATTACAGGATGATGCTTCAAAGTGAACTACAGTGGATGATGTCTCTGGTTAAAGACAAGAATTAAGAGACAAGACATGTTTGTTCTAGAATCAACTTGAGAGAGAGAAAAATTCTAAGTCGCTCTAACCTGCACGTCACTAGTTTCTCACATTTTTCAAAAGTGACACAGACCAACATTCTTACATCATCTGTGCCCTTGATCTTGTTTTTTTTTTTTTTTATTTCTCCCAGGACTTCTGTTTTAATGTACCATAGGCTTTTCTCAAAGCAGTCATACTCAAAATGTGAGTCTTGGCTTGTTGTCCCTTCTGCCAGTGGTGACTCATCCAATCTGAGAAATTAATGCCACCATTTCCTTCATTGATCAACTTAAACCTGTATTTGGTTCATTATTTCTCCACTCCAAAAGTAATCCATCATCAAAGTCTGTCACCTGTCTTCAAAATGTAGCCCCCAAACTGCCACCCCTCTCTATCATCCCAGCCCTCATCCTTGCCAAGCTCCATCTGTTCTGTCCTACAGTAACATCCTCACTGCTCTTCCCACCTCCATCCCAGCCTCATTCAGGACACATAACCATCAGAACAAAAAATGTTTTAATGTACAGCAAAACACATTATGATTCCACTTAGTCCCTAATGCTTCCTATTGATCACACAATGAAATAAAGGCTCCTTATCACAGCTCACAGGCCATTTTCTCTACCATTTCTCCTCCTGGGCACCCGTCACTTCATATCCCATCCTCTTTACTCTCCAACCTCAGACATTTCGTCTTCAGTTGCTGTTGTAGTTTCTGATCAAATGTGCCAGTTTCCTTTCTATCTCGAAACACCTGTTCTGTTCCTTCAGCCTGAAAGGTTCTGGCCCACTGCTTCCTGTCACTTGCTAATGCAATCAATAAGTCTTGGCTCAACTCTCATCTCTAACGGGTTCCCCAAACAGCTTCGACATAGACTACCATACTCCTCTTCCTGGGAATACATTAATTGATTATCCCATTTCGTTTTCATAAACTGCTTACTGTTATCTATTTTAATTCATTGACTATTTTCTCTTTATGGCACATAAAAATAGGGACCTTACCTGACTCCTTGCAGTTGACATATTAATAGTTTACCCATGCCTACACAGTACTTGGCACTCAGTAGATATCTATTAAATGAATACATCAGAAGTACAAATAAAATAAATATAAAATGTGAAATTAATATATTTATGGTATACCAAATAGAATACATAAGCATAACTTAAATATACAGATGAGTTTATAGTTTTAATGCTTAGTACAATAATGGGATTTATATCAAATAACTATGTTATGTATATTTATGCATATTATGAATATAAACACTAATATATGAATATACATATATATATACATATATGTATCATTCTGTGGCACTAGTTATTAGGAAAACACACATCCAAACTATAATGGGAAATCAGTTCATATCTGATAAAATGAATATTATCCAGAACACAAAAGACAATAGTTATTGGTCAGGACAGGGCAAAAGAAACGTTGTCCGAAGTTGGTGAAAATGTATCTGTAGAATCATTATGGTAAATTGTATGGAAATGCCTCAAAAATGAAAAGTAAAACTACCATATCATTCTGCAGTGCTCCATTTTTCTTTTTGAAACAGGGTCTCATGTATTCCAGGATAGACTCTTTGTGCTATATGTAGCCAACGATGGTCGTCAACTTCTAATCTTGTTGACTCTGTTTCTTGAAATATATTCAAAGAAATAAAACCAGTATCTCCAAGAGTTATCTTCAGCCCTTTGTTCATTGCAGCATCATGCATAATGGCTTATATATTAAATACGTTTATTGATAGAGATATAAAGAAATGTGAGATAGAAAGACATGCATACCCACACCCATGAATGCTCTTGTGTACACACACACACACACACACACACACACACACACACACACACTGGAATGTAATTTGGCCTTTTCCAAGAGGGGACTTCATGGTGCATTAGTGGTGAGCACAGATGTCCTCCAAAGGAAGGAAAGACTATCACTGACAACATCATGAATGAACCTGAATGTTGAACTATGTTAAGCAAGCCAAACAAACACTGTCTGCTCTCCCTTGTATGTGAGGAAAACATGTTGTAGCCATAGAAACAGAAAGTACAATGGTGATATCCAGGTAACAGGGGTGGCAAAGGTGAAGACATGTTGGCCAAGGGGTATAAAGATTTAGATATGTGGGGTGCATAAACTCTGGAAACTTCATGCACAGCCTGATGACTCTGGTTAACATTGCACTGCATTTGAAATTTGCCAGGAATAGGACTTAAGATTTCTCATCACATAAAAAATTAAGCATATAAGGTATGTGAGTTAGTTAGATTGGGACATTTTGCAACATATGTATATTAAAACTTTACACTGTGTACTTAACCATTTTCAATATTTATTTGTCAATTATGTCTCAGTAGAGATTTATGAAGGCTTCTCCATGAAAAGTACAGATTTTAGCCTTCTTGGTTGTTTTCTTTTCATATAAGGGGATATATTACCAAGTATATTTTCTCAATTCTGAGACAAACACATTTTCTCGCATTTTCAGTGTCTTTGTGGGTTATAATCCATGGAGTTATCTAGTTTAATGATGTTTCTTACATTTCATACATTAGGTTCAATGTTAAATATTTGTTGAGTGAGCGCTCTGCCTTGTAAACAGAACAGAAATGTGGGACTATGAGGTGTGTAGAGGCAGAAACAGGGTCAAGAGGAGGTTCTCTGTAATGTGCTACCTCACTCAGCCAGCAGGAAAAGGAACCAACCTCCTGACTATGATCTCATTAATACTAAGCTATGACAACCAATTTAAATGATATCTGGGTTAGAAAGAAAAATCAATGTGACTGAGACTTCAACATTGTACATGAAAAACCTTCTGAATTATAAATTAAGATTTTTCACATAATTACAGCTCTCTCTTTGAGTATTTTTAATAGCCTTGGTGGTGTCTCTGAAATTCCCCATCTATACATCCTTTACTTTGTTCTATTCTGTTTTTTTTTTTTTTTAAGTGAGAAAAACCACTAGTGCTTAATTTTCATATTCAGGCAATGTTAACACCTAAGAAGTGCAGAGTGAATTCAAGTTCGCACCTCTTCTGTTGCTATTAGTCAGCTGAGGAGCGTTTAATTAAAGCAGTGAGATTTAATAATTTCTTGGAGTCTTCTTATCTGTGATCTGAACACACCTCAGGTCTAGAGATAAAACTAAGTCTCAGGGTACCAGAAGGAATCAGAAATAGCTCTCCTCATTTCCATCATCCTGGCTCATCTAAGTAACCAGTGGGAAGTAGTAGCAGGTAAGTTACCCAATGCACAAAGAACCTCTATCCACTCGTCCTACAAAAAACACAGTCTTGATGTTAGGGTAGTCACGTGACTTCCTTGCTTGCCTACTTGTTTGGTGTTACCATCATTCAATCCTAGTTTGAGACAGATTTCTAAAGCTTGGTCAGGCTTAAGAAGAAAGAATATTATCATAAATGAGCAAAGAAGACTAACTCAATATCGATTTCTGGGTGCCAACAACACAACCAGGATATTGCTCTACATAATAAAGATTGGTAAATCATCAAATCAGCGAAGCCTGGTATCTTGTATTGTAATATCCAAAATTAAGACTGCAAATAGTAAACACATGTATAGTATTTCTTATGCAGCAAGCTCCATTCGAAGCTATTTTTACACATTTGAGTTCTAACACAAGAACCACAGTGTGGGCTGTTACTTCCATAGGTCAGGCCTGAACGCTTCAGTTGCTGAGATCTAGGCTCTACCATGTCTCTTCTTCACTGTACTACTGCTTCCCAAGTTCTAAAGCTGACAGCCAGCAGAAGTCCTCACCTTCGATAACACGCACTCTGAATGAGTAAGACAATCAAAAATTCCACAATTTCAAAGAATGGCTAGACCCACAGCGCCACGGATAAAACAGTGCCTGTAAGAACCACACATGTAGACCATCAAGAACGTCTCTAGAGAAATGAATGGTGGACTAAGACCTGGAACGGGGGTGGGGGGTACAGTTTGCAACAATGGGGCCAGTGTATATAAAAACTCATGAAGCAAGGATCTGCTGAGCACCTCAGGACAAGCTCTGCAGAATGAGAAGCCAAGAGCAGCCTGAGGTCAGACTTGAGACAACACCAGCCTGTTCCGTGATCTGATCCCTGGCCATGTAATGGAGAACAATGTAGGTCATTAACAGCAGGTGAGGATTTTATTTCCAGAGCAATGGGGAGCTACTTTAAATTAATAAAGACACTATTTAGGCTTATAAAAGATTCTAGGTAAAAAGGGGAAAAATAAATAGAAGTCCCTAATTTAGGATACTTGGCACTTTTCTTAATTTGTTCATTAATTAATTTTCATTTTTCTCATGTTTGCTTCGTCTAAAATAAGCTCAAAAGTGGGTGGGTTGTTATCATTCTACCCACATATTTCCGGCATATGCTCATTAGCAGAAATGCTCCACTATGGAACTGTAGAGCAACTGCTTCGAGCCCTACAAAGAATTGTAAACAGAACCAATTCCAAAAGTGGAGGAGGGAATAATAAGGGCAAACAGCTTCACAGGCAGTAATGAGACTCTCCTTCCGGATGTGTGGGGACCTGACTTCACTTGAAGGTCACTTGACTTCACAGTGAGGGTGGGTCCTCCGTTTGATTGTTTTCATTCATTGAGATTTTATTATTATTATTTATTTATTTATTTATTTTTTTTGGTCTTCACCACATGAAGTTTCACTGTCTGTCTGTCTATCTGAAAGATACCCTATGGTTAGAACTCTCGAAACACAGCACTGGCCAATCAGAACAGATATGGTACTAGGGCAAAGCCCTGAATCCTCTGTTCCTAAGAATTTCCCCTTGGATTGATATATCATGAGGAGCTCCCAGGGTCTAGGCAAGGACCACAATGGTCAAGCTATGTTGACACAGAAGGCTCCTCAAAAATAGGGGTTTGGTGCAGAAGTAGTTAGATACGTAAGCACCTCTGCTGGTCATGGAGATATTTTACTGTCTGGATTTCCCCTTTCTCCCAGACCCTCTACAATCCAACAATCAGGATTCCAACTGGGAGTGTCCAGGGGAAACAGACAAAAGTTGATTTCACACCGTGCTGTGTCAGTTCCCCTAATACTTGGACTGTTTACACAAGAACAATCAACTGCATGGCTGGAACATATCCCTCCCTGGGAGAGAACAGACTGATTCTCATAGTAGGTTTTTTTGCTAGAGTAGCTGGCTAGGCCAGACCAGCGCTGTTAGTAAAACACCACCCACCTTAGTCTGGTCCGCTGTGAACCAGACTGTTGTCCTAATGCAGACAGTAGGTTATACAGCACAATAGAAGGGAGCTTGCCAGTGAATGCTGGATGATTGGCCAACAGCCTAGTAGTAGGGGCATTGTATTACGCACACTCCTGGTTATTATTCTTTAACACAGAGCAATATAGCATCTACCTTGGAGAGCCTACAGGAACCACATGTTTATCTCAAGGAGAAACGATGAACACCATACCCCCATCTGAAATAATTAGTAACAAAATTTCTAATAAACTTAATAGGATCGCTTAGGCTTTTGAAGTCTTTTAACCATGTAACTTTCCAATCGGCCCTAACTGATTATAATGTCTACAAACAAATATAAGAAATAAAATAAAACATTCAAAACTATAAAACAGCAATAAATTGTGATGTTTTTTAAACAATTTTTGTGATGATTTGAACACATTTTTGCTGAAAGTACCCAGTAACGTCATTGTGGTATCTAGCTCTGATTTCTTGTCTTTTTTCATTTGTTTGTTTTTGTTTTGTTTTGCGAGGGATTGGGGGCTCCCTCCATGTTGATGGTGATTCTTTTCTTGCAAGAAAGAACTGATGGGCTGGGCGGTGGTGGTGCATGCCTTTAATCCCAGCACTTGGGAGGCAGAGCCAGGCAGATCTCTGTTAGTTCAAGGCCAGCCTGGGCTAACAGAGTGAGTTCCAGGAAAGGCTCAAAGCTACACAGAGAAACCCTGTCTTGAAAAACAAAAAAAACAAAAAAAAAAAAGAAAGAAAGAAAAGAAAGAAAGAACTGATGGGGCTGAATCCAACTGATGAGAGAGAGGAGGGATTTTGCAGGCAGGGGACATCGAGATCATGATGGGAAAATATGCAGAGATGACCTACCACACTAGTGGAAGCCCATGAACTGCACACTAGTGGCCATGAAGCCCCCATGGGACTCGACTAGGCCCTCTGGATATGGAAGATGGTTGTTTGGCTTGAATTGTTCGGGGGGCACCCAGGCAAGGGAATCAGGATCCATCCCTGGTGCATGGGCAGGCTTTTGGGAGCCCAGTACCTGTGAAGTGAGGCCTTGCGGCAGGCTTGGTGCAGTGGGGAGGGGCTTGGACCTGCGTAGGCTCAGTGTCCTGAACTCTGCTGACTCCCCAAGGAAGACCTTGATTTGGGGGATGTGGGGATGCGGGGTGGCTTGGGAGGGAGGGTTGGAGGGTGGGAGGAGGGAGGAAGGGGGATCTGTTGGTGGTATGTAGAGTGAGTAGAAAATTTCTTAATAAAGAAAACTGAAAAGACAAAAAAAGAAAGAAAGAAAGAAAGAAAGAACTGATGGACCAGCAAAATGACTTTAGTGGGTAAAAAGCACTGGCTGCCAATCTTGATGAGCTACCTACACCCTGGAAGGAGAGATTATACTGCAGACACTTGTCTTCTGAGCTCTACACATATGCTATAGCACAAGCAAAAGCACACATGAGTATACACACACACACACACACACACACACACACACACACAGACACATGAACACACGTATACAGGGACACAAAATGAATTAATATGGAATGAAAGGTTTTAAACTGAAAAAAAAAAACATTTGTATTAGTCTAATTTTTACATTTAAAAAAATCTCCTTATTTAAAGAAAGACAATAAAGTAAAATCCATTTGTTTTTAGAAAGTGTGGAAGATTTGGCATATTATATAAATGCATTTTTGGTTATAGTTATTTTTGTTATAGTTAAAGGGGCTGGAGAGCTAGCTGAGAAGTTGAGACTACTGACTGCTTCTTCAGAGGACCCAGATACAACTCCAAGCACCTGTTTGGTGTGTGTAATTTCAGTCACAGGGGATCTGATGCCCTCATCTGGCCTCTGTAGGCACTGAACACACATGGTGCATAGACCTATACAGTCAGAACACTCACGCAAATAAAATAAAAACTAAATGAAAAGAATTACATTACTTTTCAAGAATCCCACTGTCACTAAAGTAAGTCTCCATATGTGTGTGTGTGTATGTATATATATATAATTGTTTTTATTTAAGTCATTGTAAATATTCTTCTTTTAGGAGTCAGGCCAATTGTTCATTTATTCTTTGAAATTTTCACTCCATGTATCTTGATCACATCTACCCCCATTCCCTCCCTCCAAATTACCTTGGTTCCCACTCAATACATCTCTTTCTGACTCATATCCTCTTTTTTTCTTTCTTTTATTAAATAGATTTTTTTCTCACATAATATATCCTGATTATAGCTTCCCCTCCATCTATTCCTTTCAACATCTCTCTAACCACCACCCCCATAGAAATCTGCTTCCCTTTCTGTCTCTCATTAGAAAACATATATGTTTATAAGAGATAATAAAATATAATAAGATAAAACAAAACTAAATTTCAGAATTGAGGGGGAAGGATCTGATGAAGACATCCCATTTAGGTGTGAGTGGGCCAAGGTCTCTCATTCTCTGTGTAATATCTGGCTGTGGGTCTCTGTATTTGTTCTAATCTGCTGCAGGAGGAAGCTTCTCTGATGATGGCCGAGCAAGGTACCAATCTGTGAGTATAGCAGAAAGTCACTAGGAGTCATTGTATTACTACTTTTTGTTGTTTTTATTTTTTACAACAGTAGTATTTAGTTTTCTCTTAGGTCCCTGGGCTATCTAGTCTCGGGTTCTCGGTGAGATATAGGTTCCATCTCATGGAGCGGGCCTTCAGTCAAATCAGGTACTTGTTGGTGACTCCCACAAGCTTTGTGCCACCATTGCACAAAGGGTTTGTGGCTGGGTTGGTGTTCACAATTCTCCTTCGGTAACATGCAGAGTACCTTCCTGTGCCAAAACATGGAAAGGTGGAGGTTCCATGGAGGCACCAGCTGGACTTCTCCACGTTCAGTGAGTTGTGTGGGTGTTGCCTTTGGCAGTGGGGCCTCGCTGTTAGTTTGTGGAGAGCAACCTATAGCCTTGGCAACAACTTGGGTTGTTTAAGACTTCCCATTTGACCCCTTTGGCCAACAACTCAATTAGATGGAACCCAACCCCATGACTGGAAGTTTCATCTGGTGACTAGAGGTGGCCAGCTGTGGCTCAGTCTCCTCAGTTCTGTTGTTGTTGTTGATTGTTGTTGTTTTGGGTTTGTGTGTGTATGTGTGTATAATTTCACTTAGACCACCTTCAGATATGTATATATTTTCAGAAGCTTCTACTGTGTTAGGTTTCCACATGAACCCTCAAATGACCCTTAATTTTATAGCTGTCCTCCTTTGTATGCACTGCCTCATCTCCCCTCCCCTTCCCCGCAACTTTATACTCCCATTCCATCCCCTACCCATCCATCCATTACTATTCTATCTCCCTTTCCTACTCTCCCATAGTCCCTTATTCTATACCTAACCGCCATGCTTCCATGAGCTGTAGCTAGGTTAACACTGACTTAACAGCTAATATCTACATGTAAGCAAATACCGTATTTGTCTTTCTGGGTCTAGGTCACCTCACACAGTGTGTTAGTTAGGGTTTTTATTGCTATGACAAAACACCATGATCAAAAAGTAAGTTGGGGATGGAAGGATTTATTTGGCTTCCACTTCCAGATCATAGTCCATCATTGGAGGAAGTCATAACAGGAACTCAAGCAAGGCAGGAACGTGCAGGCAGGAGCTGATACAGAAGCCATAGAAGGGAACAGCTCATTGGCTTGCTCTGTATGGCTTGCTCAGCCTGCTTTCTTATAGAACCCAGGCCCACCAGCTCAGGGATGGTACCACCTACCATGGGCTGGACCCTCCCCCATTGATCACTAATTGAGAAAATGTCTTACAGCTGGATCTCATGGAGGCACTTCCTCAACTGAGGCTCCTTCCTCTCTGATGACTCTTAGCTTGTGTCAAATTGACACACAAAACCAGCCAGTATACCTGACTCCTTGTCAACTTGACACACAAGTACACCACTATTAAGCCACAGCCCTTCCTTTCTTATTCATCCCCAAGATCTCACATTAAAATCATAGTTTTTCCAAGTCCCAGTCTTTACAACTTCAAACACATTAAAATTTCAGTCTCTGCAATATCCAATCTCTTTTAAAAGTTCAAGTCTTTCATCTGTGGGCTCTTCTAAAAATAAAAATTAAATTAAATACCTTCTTCAAGGGGTAAAAACCAGGACACTATCACAGTCTGAACCAAGCCAAAACCAAACTTCAACAGTAAAAATAACTCAATGTCCAATTATCTGAGAGTCACTGAAAATATTCTTAACTCCCTCAAAGGGTTTGGATCACTTCTCCAGCTCTCCTCTCTGCAGCACACACACAGCTTGTCTTCTAGGCTACAGCTAGCTCTACTCAACTGCTACTGCTGTTCTTGGTGGTCATCCCATGGTACTGGCATCTCCAAAATGCTTGGGTCCCTTGCTGCAACTGGGCTGAACTTTCGCCAATAGCTTCTCAGAGGCTCTCTTCATGGAGCCAAGCCTCATCTGTTCTCCATGACCCCTCATGCCTTCAAAACCAGTACTATGTAAGTAATGCTTACACAGTACCAAATCCACCTGCCAGCATGAGGTACAATAATGGCCACCTCTAGATTATAGTTTCTCTGTGCTCTCAGGAAACACTTCCCAGAAGATTTTACCTCAGTGGTGCTGGTCCCTTCTTAATCACCAAAAATTTCTTAGCTCCAGCAGACCAGCATCAGTTGTCCCAGTTACATAAAGGTTTCAATTTACTAGTTCTGGTATCTTGTTAATCATAGTTGATTGTTCATCCCCCAACTAACCAGAATCACAGAATATCAATTATTATTAATTAATAATTAATTAATATTAATAACAAATAACAGCTGGCCCAGAAAGTCTTCAAACGTCCCTTGAAATTTCACAAGCCAGACCTCCATCCTCTACACTACTCTCAACATTCTTATCTTCCAAGTTCCCACAGAACATCCCACAGAGCTTTTAACACTTAATGGCTCTTCTAGCCCAAAGTTCCAAAGTCTTTCCATAATCCTCCCCCAAAACACAGTCAGGTCTGTCACAGCAATACCCCCATCTTGTTACCAATTTGTCTTAGTTAGGGTTTCTATTGCTGCAACAAAACACCATGACCAAATTGCAAGTTGGGAGGTAATGGCTTCCACTTCCATATTGCTGTTCATCACTGAAGGAAGTCAGGACAGGAAGTCACACAGGGCTGGAAGCTGGAGGCAGGAGCTGATGCAGAGGCCATGGAGGGGTGCTGCTTACTGGCTTGCTTCCCATGGCTTGCTTAGCCTGCTTTCTTATAGAACCCAGGCCCACCAGCCCAGGGATGGCACCACCTACCATGGGCTGGACCTCCCCCATTGATCACTAAATGAGAAAATGCCTTACAGCTGGATCTCATGGAAGCATTTCCTTACCTGAAGTTCTTCCTTCTCTGATAACTCTAGCTTGTTATGTTGACACACAAAACTAGCCAGTACATTCAGGATGATTTATTTCTGTTTCCATCTATTTACATTCAAATTTCATTTTTTTTTTTTAACAGTGACCATGTGCCCTTCACAAGGTTCTCAAGTGCCTAGTTTTCTTTTGCTTCTAGCTATTCATATGGCCCATGGGCCCCTTTGCAGCAAAAGACATGCCATCTCCTTTTATAGAAAGTCCCTTTTCTGTGGGCAATGACTTCATAAGCTGTGGTCACTCACTCAGTAGAATGGCATCATACCCCAAGACCCACAATTCTGTAATTGTAACTGTGTTCTATTCAGAAAGTATTTTCCTGTGCCAATGAGTTCAAAATTATGCTCCACTTCCTCTTATATTAGGTTCAGTGTGTCTGATTTTATACTGAGGTTTTTGATTCATCTAGAGTTGAGCTTTATGCAAAGTGATATATACAGATCTATTTGGATTCTTCTACATACAGCTGTCCAGATTCACCAGCACCACTTATTGAAGATGCTGTCTTTTTTCCAGTGTGTATTTCTAGCTTCTTTATCAAAAATTATGTGTCTGTAGATGTGGTGGCTGGAATAGGAATGGCCCCCAAAGGCTCAAATATTTGAATGCTTTGTCATCTGGGAGTGGCACTACTTGACTGATTAGGAGGTGTAGTCTTGTTGAAATAGTGTAGCCTTGTTGGATAAAGTATGTCACTGGGGGTGGGCTTTGGGATTTCAAATGCCTGACCCAGTGTCTCACTCTTCCTGCTGCCTGTAGATCCAGATGTAAAACTCTCAGTTACTATGTCCATGACACTATGCCCCCCCATGATGATAATGGCCTAAACCTTTGAAACTATAAGCAAACCCCAATTAAATGGTTTCTTTTATAGGAGTTGCCTTGGTCATGGTGTCTCTTCACAACAATAGAACAATGACTAAGACAGTAGGTGTTTGTATTAATGTCTGTGTCTTCAAAAATTTGCATATACTGATTTTTATATGTTAAACCATCCCTGCATCTCAGGGGTGAAGCCTACTTGATCATGGTGGATGATCATTTTGGTGTGTTCTTGGATTCAGTTTGCGAATTTTATTGAGTATTTTTGCATCTGTGTTTATAAGGGAAATTGGTCTGTAATTCTCTTTCTTTGTTGAGTATATGATTTGGGTATCAGGGTAACTGTGGCTTCATAAAATAAAATGGGAAATGTTCGTTCTGTTTCTATTTTGTGGAAAAATTTGCAAAGTATTGACATTAACTCTCCTTTGAAAGTCTGATAGAATTCTGTGCTGACCCTGGGCTTTTTCAGTTGGGAAATTTTTAATGACTGTTTCTAGTTCACTAGGAATTATGGGTCTATTTAAATAGTTTATCTGATCATGATTTAACTTTGGTAAATAGTACCTGTCTTAGGGTTTCTATTACTGTGAATAAACACCATGACCACAGCAACTCTTATAAACATTTAATTGGGGCTGGTTTACAGTTCAGAGGTTTAGTCCATTATCATCATGGTGGGAAACATGGCAGGATCCAGGCAGACATGGTGCTAGAGAGGTAGCTGAGAGTTCTACATCTGGATCTACAGGGAGCAGGAAATGACAGTGACACCCTGGCCAGGCTAGAGCTTCTGAGACCTCAAAGCCCACCCCCTAGTGACACATCTACTCCAACAAGGCCACACCTCCTAACACTTCCACTCCCTATGGGCCTTAGGGACCAGTTTTATTCAAACCACCACAGTACCTATCAAGAAAATTATCTGTATTTTCCATTTTGGTGGAGTTCAGGTTTTTAAAGTATGTCCTTATGATTCTCTGGGTTTCCTTGGTGTTTGTTGTCATGTCTCCCTTTTCATTTTTGATTTTGTTAATTCTAATATTCACTCTCTGCTTTTAGTTAGTTGGGGTAATGGTTTGTCTATCTTGTAGATTTTCTCAAAGAGTTAACTCTTTGTTTCATTGATTCTTTGTGTTCTATTTGTTTCTAGTCTATTGATTTCAGCCCTGAGTTTATTTCTTGCTGTCTACTCTTCTTGGGTATGCTCACTTCTTTTTTGTTCTAGAGCTTTCAGGTGTGTTGTTAAGTAGCTAGCATGAGATTCTCCAATTTTTTTATGTTGGCACTTAGTCTATGAACTTTCCTCTTAGCAAGTCTTTCATTGCTCCCCACAAGGTTGGATATGCTGTATATTCATTTTCATTCTAGAAAGTCTTTAATTTCTTTCTTTATTTCTGTCTTGACCCATCTTTTTCATTCAGTAGGGAGTTGTCCAATTTCCATGAGTTTGTAAACTTTCTGGGTTTTTTTTTTTTTCTGTTGATGTTGATATCCAACTAAAATCCATGGTAATCTGATAGGATACAATGATTATTTCAGTTTTCTTGTATCTGTTGAGACTTGCTATGTGGTCAGTTCGGGGAAAGTTCCATGAGGTACTGAGAAGAAGGTCTATTTTTTTGTGTTTGGATGAAATGTTCTATAAATATCTGTTAAGTTCTTTAGGTTTATAATATATATAAATTTATATATATTAGCTCTCATATTTCTCTGTTTAGTTTTTGTCTGGCTGACCTGTCCATTAGTGAGAGTGGAGTATTGGAGTCTCCCACTATTACTGTGTGAGGGATCAATATATGATTTTAGCTGTAGTAGTGTTTCTTTTACAAAAGTGGGTGTCCCTGTGTTTGGGGCATAAATGTTAAGAATTAAAATATCATCTTGGTGGGTTTTTTTTTTTCCCCTTTGATGAGTATGTAGTGGCTTCCCCATCTCTTTTGATTAGTTTTGGTTTGGAGTCTATTTTCTTAGATATTTAAATGGCTATACTAGCTTGCATCTTAGGTCCATTTGCTTGGAATTTATTTTTTCAACCCTTTTACACCAAAGGATCCAGAAGGATAGATCCTGTTTTTGTATCTACTCTATTATTCTGTGTCTTTTATTGGAGAATTGAGACCATTAACATTGAGGGATATTAACAAGCAGTGTTTATTAATTCCTGTTATTTTGCTCTTAGGGTGTGTGTGTATGTGTGTGTCCTGTTTTTATTTGTTGGTCTGAGATTATTTATTCCAGTGTGTTTAACATCTTTAGGTTGGAGTTTTCCTTCCAGAGCCTTCTGTAGGCCTGGGTTTGTAAATAGATATTGCTTAAATGTTTTTGTTGTTGTTGTTATTGGTGTTTAATCATGGAATGTCTTTTCTCCATTTATTGTAATTGAAAGTTTTGCTGGGTATAATAATATGGGCTGGCATCTGTGGTCACTTAGCATCTGTAGAACATCTGTCCAGGCCCTTCTGGCTTTTAGAATCTTCATTGAGAAGTCAGGTGTTATTCTCATAAGTCTGTCTTTATATGTTACTTAGTCTTTTTACCTTTTAATTTTTAACATTCTTTCTTTGTTCTGTACATTTAGTATTTTGATTGTTATGTGCTGAGGGGACTTACTTTTCTGGTCCAGTCTATTTGATATTCCACATGCTTCTTGTACGTTGATAGGCATCTCCTTGTTTAGGTTAGGGAAATTTCTTCTATAATTTCGTTGAAAACATTTTTTGTGCCTTTAACCTGGGTTTCTTCCCTTTTATCAATTCTTGTTATTCTATTATTTGGTGCTTTCATAATGTCCCAGATTTCCTGGATGTTTTATGACAGGAGATTTTTTTTTTTTAGAGTGAACATTGTCTTTGACTGATGTACCCATTTAGTCTTTGTCTTCTATGCCTGAGATTCCCCCTATTTCTCGTGTTCTGTTGGCAAGATTTGCCTCTGAGGCTCCTGTTCACATTCCACATTCCAAAACTTTTCATCTCCAGATTTCTCATAGTTTGGGCTTATTTTATCAATTCTGTTTCTACTTTCAAGTCTTGAACTGTTTTATTCATTTCCTCCCTCTGTTTTCTTAGATTTCTTTAAGGGTTTTATTCATTTCCTCCCTAAAGACCTCTATCCTATTCAAGAAGGCTGGTTGAAGGTCCTTTTCTTAAGCTTCAGCTGTGTTGCAATATTCAGGACCTACTGTGGCAGGGTTGCTGGGCTCTAGTGAGGACATATTGTCCTGGCTGTGGTTGATTATGCTTTTATGCTGGTTTCTAGGCATCTGGGTTTGGAAAGATTGTAATTCTAGATGCCGATATCTGGTCTTGTATTTGTTGGGTAGGTGTTTTGGTTCTTGGCTTCTGCTGCCCTCTCTGATTCTTAAGAGGGTGAGTTTCCTGATAGGGCATTTTTCTGGTATCCTGCCAGCTGTGACCCCTGGGTGTTCCAGGTAAAATGTGTTTCTAGGTTTTGGGAGCTGACACTTAGGAACGAGGATGGGTTTGGAAGGGTGCTGCAGGCCTCCACAGAAGGAAGGATAGTAGGGTGTACCGCCAGGATCTGCCTAGTCCACTGGGAGTGGAATCAGAGTGAGAGGTCAAAGCAGGTGGTCTGTTACAGAGCTGGGGATGAGACTGGGGGAGGGGGTGGACTCGGAGAAATGGAGGAAGAGGAGAAGACCTGCAGTTAGCCTACCTGCTTAGCTTGCCTGGGGGGTCTGCAGGTCCCAGGAAATGTCTGCTAGAGTTATGGGCTAGGATAAAGCAATGAGTCAGGGGGGAGGGAACTCGAGGGGAAGATGTGTGTGATCCACTGAAATGGGGGAAGAAGGAGGAAAGAGTCTGCAGCAGGTGGTCTGCTCTAGAACTGGGCATGAGACTTGGAGATTAGGTTTGGAGGAGAGAAGGAAGAGGTGAAGATCTGCAGTTAGCCTCCCTGCTCCCCTGGCTGGAGTCATGTCCTCTTTTTGTATTTTATAGTCACTGAATCTAGCTGGTGCTGCTCATATGGACAATGGTGTGGACTCTCATCTGCTGGCCCTAGGCCGCCCACCAGTGGCAACTTCACACAAGGAATTTACTCTTCCTCCCTATCATCCATTGACTGTCAATAGCTTCTCAGCTATGTGCAGGGCCTCAGGAGCTCCCTGTTCTTCCAAGCTAGAATTTTCAACTGGTAAAGACATTACCTCAACTTAAGTATCTGTCTCGTGTTATTTTAGCACTGTAACAAAAAAAAATCTAATAAGAGTATGTTAAAGATCAAAGCCATTTAAAATCTAAACTAAGTAAAATTATTTTAAACATATAAATTTATCACACTAATATGAAAAGAACAAGTAACAAACTCCAGTAGCTTTTCAGGTAAGGAGCCTTCATAGAGGCCCATCTAATTTTCTTCCCAATTCTCCAGCTAGCCACAGGTTGGGAAATGGCTAAGAACAAAGGTGGCCATACCCCCAATCTCAGCTTCATCCAAACAAGCACAAAGTGATCTCTAGTCACCTGTCAGTCATCAGAACATATCTGTTGTTGCTCAAATCAGCATCTCCTAGAACTCACATGATTAGCACAGCGCAGAATCATGCCCAAGATATCTCAGGCAATTACACGAGATGCATTGGTCCTATGCAGGTTATTGATGCTTGTCTAAGTCTCCCTTTTTCAAGGAACAGCCCTCAGGCTGTATTTGATCTTCTACTCCTCCCTTAATCTTAGACTCTAACATACTCTCAGCTAATCACCCTGAGGATTCAGGGTAAGTCTTTCTGGGCCACTAGAGTTGCTTTGAGAAGAATCTGAGCCAAACCACTAACTCAGTGCAATGTGGGTCTGTAGCAAGTGCTGCATTTGATAGGATGCACACTCACTTTGCTCTGAGGTAATGAAGAGCCTGGACCCATGGCAGCTCTTTTGCCCCACCAGGACTGAGAAAGGATGGAACAGATAACAGGTACACATGGAAGACAAGAAAAGCCAGCGGCCCAAGTAAGTTCTCAATTGCTTCATTTCTCCTCATGTAAAGCAGCTTCAGTGGGTTCTATCCCATGAGTAGAGCGAAAAGTCCCATTTGCACAAGTCTTTTTAAGTCTTTGTGGTGTGGGCATGGTAGCACCTGCCTTACACCATAGCACTCAAGGTGTAGAAAGGAGAGCAGAGAGTTTGGGCCCAGTTTTGATTATATAGCAAGACTCTATCTAAAAAATAAAAATAATAAGTAAGTGAATAAATACATTGCACTTCTGAGTAATGAAAATTATTATTAGCTCTTAAATTCAATTATTTAATTTGTGAGTCAGTTAGAATGAATCGTCTTTTAGAATCTTAGTCTCAAAAGCTGAAAGCCTTGGGAACACAGCACCATGTGACTGGTTACTGTCTCTCCCATTGTGCTCATCAGTAACTTATTCCTCCCTTTCCTAATTCTGAAAACTCCAGAGGAGTCCCATTGCATCCAGCTAGGGGTGATTGGTTCAGCCACAAACTGGGAGCTTTTCATCTAAACTAGGCTAAATATAGGCCTATAATATTTTTTTGTCCTTTAATCTCTTAGTTACTCATGACCATGAATGTTTTAAATGGTCTTTGCTTTTCCTCAGGCCTTCACTCACAATGGCCAATTAAATTCAGTGTGAACTTTGTTGGGTACCTTCTTCCAATCCCTGTTAGTTACAAACACCCCAGCTTTTATCCCTACCAGTATCTATATATGCACAATGTCTGTGTGTCTGTGTGCATGTATCTGTGCATGTGCATGGGTGACTATAGTTATGTTGCATGAATAAATTTACATCTGTATGTCTGGAACCAATTTTGCCATTCTCTAAATATTGTACACCCTGAGAATTCATTGGGGGTGACCTGGATGCCAGATTTTATAGTAATCATAATAACAACCTCAAGTTTATATTTATTGAGTGTTTACTATGTGTCAGGCACTATCCTAATTGCTTCAGGTTTATTGGCTGTCTAATCCTCTTAACAACCTAGAAAGTAAATACTATTATCCTCACTTTACATATAAGGAAGGAAACAGAAGCACACAGAGGTGAAGGTCACTCCTGAGTACACAGATGAACTGAAACTCAACCGGAATCAGTTTGAGTAAGAGCCTAGACACATAACTGCCATGGTTGTTAAATGTAGGCTCCAGGAAAACAATGTCCAGAAATAAACTCTTACATTGATGTATATAACATTACAGGATATAAAAAGCTTTTATATGAAAATGCCCTATTAAATTAATGGTTAATTTACTATTATTCCTATTTTAGAAATGTACCAAAAAAATGCAAAGATTAATGGCCTTATTTACCCAAGGTCATTAAACTAATGAATGGTGAATCCACATCACCATCCAAGCAAAGGAAATTTAGATCAGAAGATTGCTTTCCCATGGGCTCTTTGTCTAGAGATAAATGTTTGAAACTTTGACAAAAATAGCTGGTCAAACTCATTCTCTGTAACTTTATAGTATTAAATGGCAGCCTCCGGGATATCTGGGGGATACTGACATTAATGATCAATTAGTATTACAATTTATTTTATTTTCAGTTTTCAAATTGATGTGGCAGTATCTACCAGAATTATTTCCTTCCTTCTTAACGCTCTTTGGCTTTCAGTATGGATGTTTTTGTGTGTGACTCCACCATCAGATGAATGAAATGGACAAGATCCAAGGTGGAATCCATGAATTCTTCAACTTCTCCTTTCAAATAACAGGCAACCATGATGCCAAGCGAGTCTTGGTTGCTTTCATCTGGGAAAGCGAAAGCATAGCTTTACACGGTTTGATTTTACAAAGCAAAGCAAATAAGTAAAATGAAATAGTTCTTCATTGTGGGTTGATTTACACCCACTTAAAAGAAATACATGTGTCTAAAACCCCTGTACCTCAGAATGTGACTTCATCTGAAATTGGATGGCTGCAGACCTAGATTAGGTTTAGAGGTGCAGACATTGGATTTGCTGAGTTAAATAAAACACAGGATATAAAGTTGGGTGAGCATGGAAAGGAGGTGGACCTGAGAGCAGCTGGAGGTAGAAGGTGAACACCTTCCAAACACACTGTGCAACATTCACAAGGAACTAATTAAAAATTAAAAAAAAAAAATGAATGAGCACACACTGGATTAGGACTGGCCTTTTGTCCAGTGTTACAAGTGTCCTTACAAAAAGGAAGGAAAAAAAGGAAATGTGACCATGTGGAGACAGAAGCAAAGACGGGATTAAATCCCCATGAAACAAGGTATGTTCTCCCAGGGCAATGAAAGGCTGCAACAGACAAGGAAGGATCTTCCCCTAGAGTGCTTGGAGAGAGAGCAGTCCTGACAACACCTCCGTAATAGACTTCTTGTCTCCAGAATAAAGTTCTCTTATATGAGGCCATTTCTTCATGGTAATTTAATACAGCAAGTGTAGGAAACTAACACATTCCTCTTCTCTTCTCTCTCCCCATCTCATTTCCACATTCAAAAAAAAATGTTGAGTATATTTTCATGTACCATAAATTGTATATAGTACATAATATATGAATGTATCATTTATTTTGCAAAAACTTAAGAGGTCTCTGAGAAACGTTGAGACTAGACTTGGAGAAAACAATAAGGATTTAAAGACATAGTTACCGTTTGGTTTTTGAAACAATAATAGAAGCACAAATCCCCATAAAAATTCACACATTTTATGTCATCGAAAGACTCCTAGTGTGGGGATGCAAGGACAGTAGACAAAAAAGCACTTGATAAATCATTTAGGATGTTTAAGGAGCCCACTCTTCTTAGCCCCCCCAAACTATCTCTAATCTATTTGTTCTCTATTGAGTACCTTCTCTGTTAGAATGGAGACCAGAGACCTTTAGTAACAACCAGCTCTCACAAATGCACACTCCCGATGCTCCCAATTACACTCCTTGCACGCCTGCACTTTCAACTCCAAGCTGCCAGCTGATTTCTAGCACCGTTGGTCAACTCTCTCTCGTCCCTGCCTCCCTTTTATGACACCTACCATTCTATTTCCTCCTCCACGGGTCACCTGCCTTCTCAGTGCCTTTCACCCCCCTTTATAAGGACACCAGGTGCATCAGAGGAAGGGCCCACCCTGCTGCAATACGACCCCATGTGACCTAACAGGCTGTATGTGCACACAGATTATTTCCTCCTTCACCCATCCCTCTTGGGTCTGTAGGACAAACAATTCAAATAATGTAATCGCTCCAGACTGAGTGGATGGGTGGACATAATGGGCGTTGTAGCAAGCACTGGTCAAATTTAAACTGGCCTCCACGAGTACCACTCGAAAACTACACAGTCTGGTAAGGCTATTCAATTAACAAGTTGTAGTCTCTCCCGCTATGCAAACAGAAATGCCAAACATCCTACTTATACCGACTAAACAGTTGAACTTTCCCTGACAATAAAACAAATAAATGTCTTAAGCATGGGGCTCATCAGTTCATAAATTCAAAAAGGTTTACTTGATCTCATTTCCATCAAAATTGGTAACATCTGGGAGGCCTCCTCTAACATTTGAATGGACGTTTAGAAATAATGCTCTTCCATATATTTAGGTATGTTACATGTGTTCTGCAGCTAACTTTTCTTGGCAGGAGTATCAGCATGCAGCCCTGCTTCCACAGGCAGCAGAAACATCGTTCCAGTTGACTCCAAACCTTTGTGCTCTACAGCTTCAAGGGCGAGGCACATGGGAAGATGCCGAGTCCAGCCTTATCTCCCAGTGCCTTCTGGCTGGGTGAAAAGGCAAGTATGGCTCGACTGATCGATTTTGCCTCATTCTCATCGGTGGGTTTTGGTTCAGGGCTGTACCCTGGAGCTGACAGGGATCCAGAACTTGCTAAGAGCCTACTTAGAACATCTGGAATTTGACAGAGAAGCTCCCAAGGGAATTGAAAGCACTTCCTTCTTCTCCTGGACTCGCCCAACTCTATCCCTGTATTACTGAGATCTTCAACAAGTGGAACACTTACACTTTCTTACGTGCGGCCCCTTAGGAATGTCTTCACTGAATTATGTTTTAATATCATATCATCAGCTATCAAAGAGGAGTGATTCAGGAGGTCAATCCAAACAATCTTTCGATATGACAGAGGTAAAAAGGTGGTGTTTATTGGGGTAAAAAAAAATCCCTAATGCAAGAATCCCCATAAAAATGTTTTCCTTGAATTTACATTCTGAAACAATTTTTCCCACACACTAATGTTTGCGCTTGTGTTTGGGTTAAACAATGAGGATTATGTAACCAATTTATTTCTGTTTTGCTTTAGAAGCCAAAAATCTCAAGTCAATTCAGTTCGGCAGCAACTAAGGAATTTTCTTATCATCAGTGATCCCAGTGATGTAATGGGGATGCTTTTATAATTGTTTTATATGGCTGCTTATATTTGTCTAATCACATGTTACGATTCCATTTTACAAGTGACTTCAAGCATCCAGGACATAGGATGCTAATTAATCCTAAGAACTACAATGCTACTCTAAAATGTTTTTCTTTAGGAAGGAGTTTTAAAGGCACTTCAGAAGACATGAGTAATCATCATCTTTTAAGCACCATGACCAAAGAACAGAATTGACCACACTGCTGGGTTGCATGAACAGGAGTAACGGGGACTATACATGGTGCTACACATTTTTTTTTAAATCAATTGGTTTTGAGTTTGGTGACTCCCCAATGTAGACTAGAATTCAAAAAGAAAGCACAGACAAATTCATGCTTGTTGCTCACATCCACAGAGTATTAATAGCTTTTAGAATTGAAATTGTTTTATTAATTTGATTAGGTTGAAGGAAAAATCCAAGACTCATGAATAATTCAGGTTACTGTCAGCTCCTACAAAGCCTTATGGAAAGTACTGTTATACCTCAAAAAAATGCTCTCACAGTAGACCATACATTTAATTTTCAATAACATTGATTTATAGTTTTATAAAGAAAAATAATAAATATAATGAATTACTCCCATATTTCCTGATCTCAGTCACTATAAAATAACTGCTGTAGTTTTACATTTCCAGTGTGAAATATTAAATGCATAAATCAAAACAAAATTATTTTTCATCTAGAGAAAGGGACTGGTTCCTGAGACTGACAAATTCGTTTTATTTTAAAATTAATGTTTTAACGGGTGAGGAGAAAGCTCCAGTGAATCCCTACTACTTTAGGAAGAAAGAAAGTTCTTACATTTGACTGTTTTGCCCGTGATGTTTTTCAAGCAGGTACTGTGTGTGATGTTATTAAGATCCCCACAACTAAACTTATCAGGAGCCAAATGGTGCTCGCTGGCATGAATCATTTTCCTTTTCCACTTCCTTTCTCATGACGTTTCCTTTTTCCATAGTTGTTTCACTT
Organism: Onychomys torridus; assembly: GCF_903995425.1. NCBI lineage: Eukaryota > Metazoa > Chordata > Mammalia > Rodentia > Cricetidae > Onychomys > Onychomys torridus. The sequence continues at coordinate 17,383,461 of NC_050465.1, forward strand.
TAAATTGCCACCCTGAGATAAGCGTCGCCCACAATACGCTTCGCCGATGCCAGCAGACTGGCATGTTTGCAATTCCAATATTCTCGTACAGCTAAGACTAAGCAATCATGTAATGAGCTGAACATTATCGAACAAGAACAACTCAGGAGAGACACAGATTTCTAAATAGGCAGAAACAGATGTGTGAAGTTCTATATTTTCTCAACTTCCTTGCTGAGATTTCATTGAGAATAAGAAACTGCATTTTTGCAACCTTATTTTAAAAAGTAGATCTAACTATGAGGATTCATTTTCACATTTAAATACCTCTCAGCTTTTGTGCATGTTCAACATTCACCCACAGGAGCTTTCAGAAGGTGTGATGAAGGCTGATTACTAAAAGTGAAAAATCCTTGACACATGACTAGCATTGGAGTTAACAGGCCAAAAAGAAATGTAAACCATCTAATGGCCATGAGATTGGAAACATAGCTGTAGCATTGTCTCCAAGGCTTGGCTCCATACAAAGAACAGATCAATTTAAATCTGCTTTAAAAAATACATTAAGGGCTTTTATGATTCTTAAAATGTTATGTATGTCATTGTCAGTTATAAATATATTTGCTCACTGATTCTAAAACTAAGTTGGTTACATATCAATCTTTTAATTAAAAAATTCCACTTGTTACATGGCTAAATGCAAACTAACTTCTCTTGGAAACTACTGAGTGTAGAGAGAAGACTATGGATCTTTAGATGAATCTTTGCAAAGCTCAGCACAGCTTTACTGTGCTGTGCCTTCCGGGGGACTTTCAAAAGGAGGGGAAGAGACCTCAGAGGTCCTGAACAACCGTCTGGAGAAGATCTGAACAGACCTCCCTAAAAATAACAATGGGCTGTAGACTTCATAAACATTTTTAGAAATTAAATAGCTGCTAACTCATTCCATATGGAAGCAAATTCACAGAGTCCAACATGTTGTTCAATGAGATCATCATAACATACACACCAAAGAAAGAGGCAAAACCATCCCCAAAGTCATTCACGAGAGGCCAGAGGAAACAGATGATCATGAACTGCCTTTAAAAATTTAAAGAAAAAAAAGACAAAAGGTTCTAAAAACGACACAACACTGTGGCTTTAAAACTCTACAGACAGGCAATGTGTGGCCAGAAAATCTTTTCAAATCCCCACTAATATGAAACACTCATTAAAAGGGGACACAGCAAAAACAAAACTTCAGACAGTCGTTATAATTGCAAATCATGAATTTATTTGAAGTTTTCACTTGGTGAAAAAGATATCATCTCATGAATCTATTCTCTCAATGTACTTAACACATACAGAATCACAGGAATTTTAAAATCTTATTAACATACAAAATATTGTTTCATTATGGAAATTTTTTTCCAAACAATCATTTCTTGTTGGTTCTCCAATTTCTCATTGTCCCCTCTACCCTGTAGCTTCCTTTCCACTCCTGTGTCTCTCAAGCCTTCCTTCTCCACTTCCTCCACAACCCTCCTCCTCTGGTGGTGCACTCTCCAGATTCATGGCCTGCCACAGGACCTTGAATGCCAGAGAAGCCGACTGAGTGATTATGTACCTACAGAGCTATATATACTCCATTATTCTAAATGACCCCTTGATCTTTTAACTCAGAAATCCTGGTCCTGAGTAACCTCCCCAGCTCAGAGTTTGGATTTGTTTTGTGTCTGTATTCTCCTAGTAGAATAAAAGGGAATGAGAAAGTAAAACAGGAACAGCCCAGCCTTCTGTTTGTCCGGCTGTTTTCCACTGTTTCACACTGGCCTCATCTACATGCAGGGTTTAGTCTTCCCAACTTTATGTTAATAACGTTGGAGAAATTGCTTTCCTCTGGTAAGAAAACACTTAAACTTCAAAGTATTTCCCCTGTATTCAGACCCATGATTTTCATTTTTTGATCTTTACATCTGCTGTTGTGTAGATTCAGTCCCCCCACCCCTTCCACCCCCTGCCCAGATCTCTACCTCCCTCCAACAATTCCCAACACATGTTTACTATTTAACACCCAGCACTTCATCCTCCCTCTTCATACTTACGATTTTGAGTGAAACGGTCACAAGAAATAAAATTAAAGAAGAGATAATATCAAATACATCCTCAAGACTAAATTTATTCTGGGTTTTATAATTTAAATCAAATTGCTTTTTTTTTTTTTTCAAATAAAAGGAAGGTTAAATTTCTGGGCTGTTGCCATAGTGAAAAGTAATAGGAAAAGCTATAGGAGAGAAGTGTAGGATGTCTGGTGCCGCTGATTGTATTCACACTGGGGAGACACAGTGGGGTCGTGATATTATTACCTATATGATCGCTACAGCATGTTTATTCTTGGATACCAGCAGAAGCCTAGGAAATGTGTCTGAGGAGAAGGGATGAGATAAATATGGAAATCTGTGTTACAAAGATTCAAATTTCTCAGAATTAAGATTTGCTGTGAGCTAATGCTTGTGTGCTTACCTCAACAACAGAAGAATTTAAAATTAACCCATTTTAATCTGATGGCCTGAAGATCAGGAGGTTTATGTTGCTTAGGGAGTGCAGAGTCGAAACAATTTCTTGCTGTTTATTCTCCATTTCAGGGCCATTTTGTAAATCGCTAGGGTAGGTGGTCATTTGTTGTATGGACATTTGTGGAGAGTACACTTTCAGAGTTGATAGCTGGTCATTTGAAGAAAGTACACTGACTGAGTCTAAACACTTTGGTTACCTACCAGTGGGTGATACCTGAAATTTCATCATTAAAGGTTGATTTTCCATAAGACCCTAGTAAAAATGGCTACTTAAAGGAATTGAAGGAGGTAGTTCAGAACATAAGCAAATTCTGCTCAGTAGCTTTTCTTTTTATTTTGATTTGTATGAATGCATAACCAAAGGTTAACTCTACGTTTTGAATGTGTCCATCACCCCAGCAATCGTGCATTGGAATATCACTTGCCAATGCAGCTCCATTGGAAGATGGTGCTAATGGAGGTGCAGAGCTAATAAAGGATTCCCCCTTACAAACAGACTAATGTCAACCTAAGAAAGGGCTAAGGCTGTGAATTCAGTCTTTATATGGCTTTCTCACTCTTCATCTTTTCACCATGGGATCATGTAGCAAGACACCTGTGGGCTTCCCTGTCTCTAGAATCACTGGCCAAGTAATTCTTTACTTTATAAATTACTCAACCTCAGGCATTTTGTCATAGTCACTTAAAAACTGAACCAGGCATAGTGGTGTCCAGCTAGAGCCCTGGCCTTTAGGAAACTGAGGAAAGAGAGTCACAAGTTTGAGGCCAGGCTGGCCTATATAGTGAGTGAGCCCCTATCAAAACATTCTGAAGTGAATTAAAATACATCTTCTTGAAACTTTTGATGATCTGAGGAGTTTCAGTTGAAATGTAAATAACATACAAGTACTTTTTTTTTTTTTTAAAGAGGATTATATTTGCAAGAAGTAGCTGACAGCCAGCTGTGAATGTGAGGAACCCTTGACCCCAAATTTTCTTTACTTATGAATCTCCTTCCAGAGCTTGCCTGTCCAACCTCCTTCACATCATCTCTGGATATCCCTACAAGTACAGAAGGAAGATAAGCATCATAAATAGCTCCAAGTTTGAAGATTAAACAGGAAAACCTTGGTAATGAACAAAAAGGACGAGAAATAAACTATTTGATCTGTGTAAGGCTGGCTCCTTCTGTGTCTGATTGATGAAAATAGATGTCCTGAGATCAACACCTGTCTTCCTACCCGCCCCCCCCCACACACACACAGGTGGGTTTTGTAATACAGCAAAATCCAATTGAGAATTACTCTCAGGCAGAAATATGTGGTCTATGAGTCTTCATGAGTTATACTAGCAACTACCACAAACAACCCCAAATCCCAATGGCTTAACAAAATAAAAGTCTATTTTTTGTTCATATCACAGTCCTAAAAGTTTTCAGGGCTTCTCTGAGCAGGTTTTCCTCCAAGTACTGACTTGGGAATAAAAGTTCCTTCTATCTTTGTCATACCGTCTTTCACAAATGGCTTCCACCACTGCCAAGGAACAGGAAGACAAGGCAGAAATGGTTAGAGACATCATTTATGCTCACATCTATGGCCCCTAAACCAATACAAGGCATGTTACAAGTATAGTTTTATTTTTCACTCAGGGAAGGAAAACAAGACAAATGAACCCATAATCAGTTTCCACAATCCCCCTTCAGAAGTCCTCCTGCAGTTATAGCCACTGTATCAAATTCAAAGTCCTGTATATATGAGTAAAATGCAGTCCTTTCCTTCAGGCTGGATCTGTCTGATCTAGTTCTTCCTGTACATGAACTAAAAAGTTAGGCAATCTGTGCTGTGGTGATGTTTTGTTTGTGCTCTAACAACTAAAGCTTGCCTGAAGATTGGAGTGCAGAGCTAAGCCATTAGAGGCCAAGGGGTGGTGGTACACACCTTTAATCCCAGCACTTAGGATCTCATGCCTTTGATCTCAGTACTTGGGAGGAGGAAACAGGAAGTGATATGGCTGGGCAGAGAGAGGAAGTGATAAGCGGAGGTACAGACAAGCCTTAAGAAGTCTTTCTAATGGCTAGCTGCTCTGCTTCTCTGATCTTTCAGCTTTCACCCTGATATCTGACTCAAGGTTTTTGTTATTAAGACCAATTAGCATTCACAATACACTGTGCCCCACATGCTCATTCCCTATAATACTGTCGGCTGAGAGCATGGTACCTGCAAACAACACTCCTATGTGTGCAGAAGAAGAATCTGAGTCACACAGTAGGCAATTATCTTAGTTACGGTTTCCAGTGCTGTGAAGAGACACTGTGACCATGGCAACTCTTACAAAGAAAACATTTAATTGAGGGGGCTCACTTACAGTTTCAGAGGTTCAATCCATTATCATCATGTCAGGGAGCATGATGGTGTGCAGGCAGGCATGATGCTGAAGTAGAAGCTGAGAGTCCTACATCTTGCAGGCAACAGGAAGTCAACTGAGACACTGGGCAGTATCCTGAGCATAGGAAACCTCAAAGCCCACCCCCATAGTAACACACTTCCTTCAACAAGGCCATACCCACTCCAACAAAGCCACACCTTCCAATAGTGCCACTCCCTATGAGATTATGGGGGTCCATTACATTCAAACTACCACAGCAATGGTCCATTGTAATTCTTCAGTTTCATGAGACAGATAGAGGCAGTTCCCTAAGTTGTGCAGATCTTGTTGGACTTGATTCTTCTCTTTGGAAGAATCTGCCTGTCAACTTTTCTTTTTGGCATCTTCCCCACCTTCTAAATGACCTTGTTACACATCACCATCTGTAGTTGTGTCATATGGACATGTTTCAGAGCATGGCATCCTCGGAGACTTTAAAACATGTCAACACATGGATTTTAGATACCTGTCTTACTATGTATCCCCTTAGAATCAAGTGGTTGGACCAGGATTTAAATGAACTAGGACTGGAAGGTGACATCAAGAAATATTGCAATGATAGCATCTGTTATAAGGCTCAAAGGTTACTTAAAACTATCTTTGGAGGCTTGAAGGAAAATGATCCCTGTAGGCTCATATAGTTAATTACTTGGTCTCCAGTTGATAGAAGAGTTTATAGGAAGAATTAGAAGATTTTGCCTTGGAAGACTGTGTCAATGGAGGTGGGCTTTAAGGATTCTAAAGCCAATACAATACCTATTTAGTGCTGCCTCCTGGTTTTACCTCAAGATATGAGCTCTCAGCTACTGTTCCAGTGCCATGCCTATCTGCCTGCTGCGATACTCCCACCATGATGGTTATGGACTCATCCATCCTCTGAGATTGTAAGTCCCAAAATAAACTGTTTCTAATATAAGTTGTCTTGGTCATTGGACCTTATCAAAGCAATAGAAAAGTAACTAAGACAGTATCTTTAGTCTGGACTTGCCAGTTCTTTGGCAATACAATTCCCTCAGCAACTTAATAGGCTTCCAATGCATTTGCCATGAGCTCATAAGTACTTCAATTTTACATCTTAGATATAATTCCTAAGTCAACTCTGCCTTTTTTATACTCATGTCTCTCTTGACAATTTACCTTAGAGGATGAGGCAATCTTCCTTATCAGTAAATAGCCAGCAAGAATTAGCTGATAATCATCTAAGTGAATGATATACCTTTAATCTGATCTCCCTCAATTATTTGATTCTACCAACCATTTATTTTTACACTCAGATTTTCTTGTTTCAGATTTCAAGACATCTTTCCAACCAGATATCCCTATACTCCATATCTTCCCTTTTGTTTTTGCTTGTGAATTGGCTGGTCTATTCCCGAGTCCATTGCTTTTTGTAAAGCCCAGAAAAACATAATAGGTCATAGAAAACTTACAGTAATATTCTGCTTCATTCCAACTGCTCTTCCAGAGATGTGGGCTAAGTAAGGATTTGTCCTTGCCTCTAACATGAAAAGAAAGCCACACACAATTTAGATTTTAAATGACAGAACTTTGCTTCTGATATAAATCTCTCGGTAGTCACTATAACAAACATCTACAAAGATCCCAAATGCTTAACACCAAAAACCATGCTTCTCTTGTAGACCCATTCTGAAGTAAGTTGGCAGCTCTCCTTGGAAGCTATACTCACCATGCAGACGTAAAGATTTTATATTGGTATCATCTCCGGGATGGCTTTCCTGGTCATTGCTTGTTTACTCTCAGTCACCATGACTCACCTAAGAGAACTCACTGGGGAAGACAGATTTTCTTGGCTAGGGGTGTAAGGAATTTCAGTGATGGTCCATTTGTACCCTTGCTTTTAGGCTGGTATCGATGCAGAAGCATCATGGCGGAAGGTGTCATGTAAGAAGGCTGCCCTCCTTGTAAGGATCAGGAAGCAGTCAGAGAAAGGGAAAGACAGAAGAAGATAAGACATTCCCTTTAACGTCATGCCCCTCAGGAAGCTACCTTCCCCACCCGGCTCCAACTCCTGATAGTCCAGTCAGCTCTGAATCCATCAGTGAATTTTTCATCGATGAGGACACTTTAGGATCCCATCATCTCTGAACACTGCTGCAAAAACAAACCTCAGCACATGATTCGTCGTGGACATTTCATATATAAACTTTAACACTCACCAAGGCGGGAAAACAGATAAAGCCATTTTGAAGTTCAGCCTGTAAGTTGCAGGCATCCTCTTCACTCATATTGCTTGAATCTCACCTTAACTGCAAGGGTCTTGAATATGTCATTTTGTAGGTCAACAGAAAGAAGAAATGGATTTACCTGATTTTATGACTGACAACTAGGTTGCTACCAGTAGTACATAGAGTTTAGCTGTAACTCCAACAGAAGCCTTACCTTGAAACAAATTAATCTCCTGCAGTAAAATCCCATAATCATTATGTCACATAGCTAGAGAAGGCCAGGTGTTCCCTATTATCCTGTAAATTACACCAGAGCCACTTGTCTGCCCATTCGGTGAGTGGGGACTGTCCCTACATTAACAATTCTCATCATCATTAGAAAGTAAGCAAGCAAGAAGCTAACTCCCTTTACTGATGGCATATGTGGCTATTTTTTCCACAAGATTTCTAAGAAGAAAACACAGCCAGTTGCCTTCGACACAGACACAAATATAAGAAAATCTGCTTTTTACTTTCCTAGAAGCCTCCTTGTTAAAACATTGAAAACCTGTAGAAAACAAAGTATGCACATGTTACATCATCTTCTAAAAAACAACAAAATACTTCGAAAAACTGTATTGGTCGGGCTAAGGACATGCTCAGTGGCCAAAAGCATCTCTAGCATGCATCAGGCCTTGAGTTCAATCCTCAACACTAAAAAAAGAAGACATTTCAGGCGTCAACATGCATGAAAATGTACATAAACTAAGAAGAAGAAGAAGGAGAAGAAGAAGAAGAAGAAGAAGAAGAAGAAGAAGAAGAAGAAGCAGCTTAGACATTCACGCTAGAGAATAAGAGACTAAGATTCAAACAGGGTTTTAAGAATCTCATAATAGACACATTTAACTTAAGGCGAATCAACTATTCACATTCAAGATTCACTTTTCAAATGCTATAAAATGAGTAAAAATTACATTTTTATGTGTGTACTATTTTTTACATTCCTCAGGTTTTTTCTGAATGCATTATACATAGAACTGTTCATTCAAAACCATTGCGATTATGCACTGTAAGGATAAAAGGAGTGTCCAATATAATTTGAACCATGCAATTAAGTGCTGATATTTTTATATTAATTTACACGTAAGAGACAATTTAATTCCTTAGCCATCTCATTTCTGCATATGACCCACCATTCAACTCAACCTCCCTGAATCCTGATATTATCTCTCTTCTCTGGTTCATCCTCTAAAATGGTCTTTGTGTACAGCTCTACCTTGGTTACAAACATCCTTTTTTGAATAAGCCTTTCTTTTGATAGCCTGAGTCTGACTTTCTTTTTTAACTTTCTATTTATTTATTCTTTGTGTCTTTCACATCATGCATCTCCATCCCATTCATTTCCTGTCCCTATGTATCTGCCCTCTGCCCTTGCAACATTGCACCCCACCCAAATAAAATAAAAGAGAAAAAAAAGAAAAAAGAATTCTCATCATTGAAGCTGTAGTGTGACATAGTGAGTCACATAGTAAACCCTTTTATCCATAAATCTTTATGTGCAAGTGTTCATTGCAAAGAGTCTGGTTTGAGGCCTCTGGCTTCTGCTACTCTATCAATTCTGGTTCCTCACTGGGACTACTCTTAGATATCCTGTTGTTGCCCTGTTTTGTGGAGATCCTGCAGCTTTGGGTCTGCAGGACTGGTCCCTTCACATGCTCCAACAGCTCGTAAATGGATAGATGTTGGGGGAGGCCAACTCATAACTCTGGCTCTGGGCCTGGGTACTTGCAGGGTTGGTCAGCCCACCAGCTCTCCCTTGTCTTCCCTACCAGGGTGAGCTCTCCAGCATTGTCCTTGCTAGTTTATCCCTTGCAGCAATGATCAAAGGGTAGGGCCAGTTCTTCTGCTTCCACAACCTCAGGGTCAGCTCTCCCACCCCTATACCTTCAGGACCTGCTCTACTGTATTGTCCAGGGGAGGTGTAGGGGCCACTCTCCCAAGTGCTATAGCTGGTGAGGGCAGAAATAGCTCTCCCACCTGCCACAGGTGGGGAGGGGCAAGGGGAAGTATCTCTCCCCCACCCACACCACCCTATGGCAGATGAGGGGTGGGGCGAGATCTCCCATGCTCATGTTCTCCGGGTGGTTCACCTGCACCCCTATCAACAGGGTCAGCTCTACTATGCTGCCCAGGCAAGGTGCAGGGTCCACTTTCCCAAGTGCCGCAACTGGCATGGGCAAGGAAGGGGAGGAGTCTGCCTTTCTATAAATTAAAAAAAAAAAATACAGTAACAAAGATTTGAACCCTGTCAAGTGTTTTCTAAAGACAGTTACTTCTTATGGAATCATAAGATCTCTCTAGAAGCAGACATCTTGATGTGTTCATGGGACATAAATTCAAACCTTAGGAGTCAGCTCTGAACATGACTGAAGGAAGGAGAAGCAGTGGTCTTCTAGTCACTTAGATCCACATATCTTGGCTCTCTGCCATACTTTTGTGTGTTCCCAAGCCTTCCTCAGCCTTTGTTTTCAAGCAAGCACTGGACCAAGTAGTTTCAGCTCTACTTCCACCTCACCTACAAGTTCCAAGACACTGTCGCTTTTTCCCCCCAAGAAACATGATGTTGGTCACAATAGATACTACTTTGTGTACACTGGTATCTTACCCACTTTCATTTATTACATTTTATCTACTTACTTATTTAACGGTTTTTAGATATTTGGGGGGGGGGATATACACATATGTATATCCAGAGGATATACTTGAAGGAGTTTATTCTCTCCTCCCACCATGTGAGTCTTGGGGAATATATTTAGGTTGTCAAGATTGGTAACAGACACTTTTACTTACCTGATGAGCCCTCTTGCTGGCCCAATCAACACCAGGTTTTGAGTGCTTACTATCTGGCAGTCACTAGGCTGAACTTCACAGACACTGGCTCATTTAAGTATCATAACAACCATATGAGGTATTTTTATGTTCTTCATTTTATGAATGAGGACATGAAAGAAAGTTAGTGTTTTTCCCAAAGGCACACTACCTATAGTGATGGAACTATGTACCCACAGAGTCTCTGTCCCCAGAGTCTGAGCTCTCACATACTTCTGCCCTTAGAAAATTCTTGCTTTATCTGTCTGGAGACTACAGCTAATTTTAAATGAAAAACAAACCTTCCTTTCAAGGTTGATACTGTCATGATTTTGAGACCCAAGTCCTAGGATGTTCTCACATTGATTAACTGAGGATGATCACTTAGTCCAGCATTATTATTTCAAAAATTACTTACAGCTCTTTACTCTGGCAAGAAATCAGTAAGAGTCGTCATTGTTTACATCCTGCTGCTACAGCACTACACACAGGAGCTATTTCCTGAGTGGGTACTCAGTGAGAAAAGACAGGTATTCAATCACCCAGACCCCAGAAAATGTAACTGAAAAATGCAAAGTTGTGTAAGAGGGAGTCATGATGGATATGCAATTAGTATTGAGCATCTCTCCCTTGAATTGAGTTCTGTCTGTTCAATGCCAGAAAGATTCCATCAATTTGTTTATTCAAATAAGCCAACAATTTCCTCAAAGTATAAAATAATTATAAGCAAGCAATTTACTTAGTAACCTGCAAGTATGATATATGCATATAGATGCTCCTGAAATATGATGGGGTTATTTCCCAAGAAACATAGTCTAAGTTGAAAATATCATCAATTTTAAAAAAAAAAGCAAATAATGTATCCCATTTATCAAACTTTGTGTCTTGGAAACAAGGTTAATCTGTAAAGTAACAGTTGTTTGCCCTGGTGGTCATGTGATCAAATGGGATTAATGACTGGCTGCCACCTTCCAGTATCAGAACAGAGTATCTAGATGTTGCTAAATTGGGGAACAATCAAAATAATTCACAATTTAGAGTGTGATCTCTACTGACTATCTGATGCTTCTGTATAATCTTATAGTTGAGAAACTGTAAGTCAAACCATCTCAGGACAAGGACTGCCTATATTTAGTATAAATAGCCATGCTCAACAAAAAAACGTTTACTAACCATCTGCTTGAGCATTTGATAAATTAAAGAAATCTAAAATGTAGTGGCAACAGGGAGCCTCATGTGTCTTGTTACATGCATGACTTCCTTCATTCACATCACTGGATGACAGAAGGAATAGCCTTGGAGCAGAAGAATATTGTATTAAAGTGTCCAATTACACAGAGAAAGTAAAATCAAAACATGCTCAGACTGGGATCTGGATTTAAGCTCTTACTTAAATTGCTTATTACTCTCTTTGGGAGGTAATTATGAGAGCATCCTGGATGTTTTTTCCTGTATCTTGCTCTTGGGATGGTGCTTGACTTCCCTCTAGTAGGGTTCAGAAATAGGAGACAGTAGGCAGTTGGCTATATGGTAATACCTAAGGATATGACAGGTGTGTTTGCCTAGACTATCTGTCCTTTCCACCATGAAATTTCCACTTCATGATTTTCTATTGTTCTAAAGTCATCCCTGAAGATGTGTATTTACATGATTGTGTATCTTAACTCAGGAAAGGTCATTTACATAGTGACCCAATGTTGGCAGGCAGATATCAAGAATCTGGAGAATATAACACTAGTCAGGTCCATTCTAATAGAGACACCAGGGAAAAGAGAGAGGAAGTGATGGTACCATCTGAGGATGCAGGGCCAAGGGTGAGCTCCTCTAAGGAGAGAGACATTTATGGATCCAGAAAACAATTTCAAAAAAAAAAAAAAAAAAAAAAAAAAAGCCAATGGGAAGGTACCAGGTAACTCAGCTGGCCTAAGGCATGAAGTGGTCCATAGTGTTCCTGTCCACCAGATAATAGAGGAAAAAAGGAAAAAAACACAAAAAGGTATCCTATTTGCAAAATTCAACAGCTTCTGGGTGGAGTGGTTGAGAGGGGGGTGCAGGTCCTGAATATAATGGCTAAGAAGATCAAAATTCCCTATGATCAAACCATCCTCCATTTTCCTCTTCACATATTAGTCTTGGGGCTGCAATAACTAATTAATATGAAGTTGGTAGATAAGACAACAGAAATGGTTTTTTCTCCCAATTCTGGTGGCTAAAAGCCCCAAGTTGAGAAGCCAGTGGGTAGATGGCGTCTCAGGAGCATCAGGAAGAACTGGTTGGCTCCAGGCTTTTCTGTGGCAGTGATACCAGTGACCCCACACTCTTATTGGCTTTCAGAAAAATAAGGCCAGTGTTTCCTCTGCTGTGTGTCTGTCTCTCTGTGGCTTCCTTTTTTATCCCAATCAAGTCTGGAATCATCTCAACTTTTTAAAACATGTATTTGTAATTAAAATATAATTACACCACTTCCCCTTCCCTTTCGTCCCTCCAAGTCTCCAGTGTCCCCCCCCCTTTCTCCCTCTTCTCCCATGTCTCCTCAATCTCACTCTCAAATTGGTGGCCCCCTTTTCTCTAATTATTATTGTTACATATATATGCACATATAATATATGTACAAATATATAAAATAGAGCCTGCTTAGTCTGTTTTTTATGTTTATGTATATATGATTTCGGAGCTGACAACTTTGTAATGGATAATTAATCAGTTAGAGGCATCATCTTAACATGACCCATCTTCACACATCTTATTTACACATAAGGTCATATCCATAGGTACTCAGTGTCAGGATGTCAACAGAACATGTGCAAGGAGAAGACTCAACCCAGGTCTTTATCTGACCAGCAAGGAACTTAATTTATTCTTAGAGATCACTCTTCCCAGGGCCTTCCCACAATTCAGACAGGATCACTTGCCAAAGTAGCCACTCAGCTGAAGCAGGTAATTTAGGAAAACATGACAACTGTGATTATGAAACCAAAGAGCTCCTTGATATTTAAGACCGTATTCTTATTATGTTCAGACCATATTCCTATTATGTTCTTCCATTTGGAGCTTTTCCAGCGTCAGCATTTCCATAAAGTTTTCAGAGTTTTGCCCTTGGTGATGACCCAGCACTTGAGCACGGCAGTAAGACTGTGGCTGAGAAACACAAAGGATCACTGTCAGGGTTGGGAGTGGCCCTCGGGAGCACAGGAGGCAGAGATGAGCTAATCCTAGGGACAAAGGAAGCTGCCCATCCAATCAAAGAGAGTCTTTAAAAGACAGGCTAATGGATTCTTTGTGTCGGCAGAGTTAGTTTCAGAGAAGTTCTGAACAGAATCACAGCCTGGATACTAACTAGATACGTTTAACATGTAAATGTAGTTTTCAGCTTGACTTTTGTTTGTTTGTTTTTTATAGCTACATCCACACCCAAATTCCACGTAGTGCAAAGAAACTAATTAACAGATCAGTCATTGAATAAATGAAACTCAAGTTACGCGTGGCAGCCACTGAAAACCGGCCAGCGTTAAGAAGCCTCCACACCCACGCAAAAACCATAGTGAACTTCTCCACTGCCATCAGCGCTTAAGATGTCAGCCCCGAGAGCGGAAGCTTTGGAACGTGTGCGAACAAAATGGAGATGCAATTGCCATCAGAATTGGCCATTGGCAGTGCAGTTCCATTACACAAATTAGTAAACCTGAAAAGTTTTAGAGGTCTAAAAGGGGAGGAAAACACACAACTGTTGAAAGTCAGACTGAAAAAAAAAAAAAAATCTGAAACCATGTGCTGAATAATAATGCTATAGGAACACAGGTTAACCACTAGCCTCCACATTTGGCAATGCTGACCTATATTACTTTCAATCTACAGACTCATCTAGCTAAAGCCATTGAGAATTAAGTTTCATGCTGCTTGCTCTGCCTGCATTGTCAAAAAGAAAGCAGAAACCCTGAGTGCCTACTACTTGCTGTATAGTGCTTTAAAATCTGGTGTTTGTAAGTAAACAGACAAAATTCTTACCCTATGCAAATACCGTGTTAGCAGAATAAGATAGAGTCAGGTTGAAGATTAGAATTAGGATGTAAGACAATCTGGGAGGAAGCTGGCTGTTTTCCCTACTATATACTGTATAAGTATCTTAAAAGTGTAACTTTCTTTCTCAGGTAGGGTTCAGATAGCCCAGGCTGGCCCCCAACTCACTGCATAGCAGAGGGTAGCCTTGAACTTCTGATGCTTCTGCTTGTGCCTTCCAAGTGTTGAGATTACAAGTATGCAAGTGTGCACTACCACTCCAGGTTTATGCCTTAAACCCAATGCTTAATGACTGCTGGCCAGCCCTCTACCAACCAAGCTACATCTCCAGCCCCACAAACTAGCTTAGTGGGTAGACATGTCTTCTCAATTTTAATGGTCTTTTATAGACGCTATAGAAAGAAATACAGAGACATGATAATGTGGTTGGTAAATTATACGAGAAGACAAAAGGTTGATTAGTACCAGGTCAAAAATTTCAAAACATATTTTTACTCTTTGGCATTAATAAAAACAAATGCAGAAGGTTGAAAACAGCCATATACAACCATGAACAGAAAAAGCGAAAACAAGACACACAATGTGACCATAACACACACAGACTTACAGGGATGGAAAGATGGCTCAGTCGTTAAGAGCATTGGCTGCTCTTGCAGAAGATTCATGCTCAGTTCCCAGGGGTTGTAATGTCCTTAGAGAATCATTGGTTCTTACAAGTATTTAAGGTAGAATCCAATTTTTCAGAGCTGGAGATGGGACTCAGTTGGTAGAATACTTGCCTAGCATGAATGAAATTCCCAGTGCCCCATCAATCAGATATGGTAGTGTATATCTCTAATCCTAGCACAAAGCAGGTGAAGGCAGTAATATCAGAAGTTCAAAACCATCCTCCACTGCTAAAAAAGCTCAAAACTAGCCTGGGCTACATGAGATCCTGCACCCCCTACCCCCACCAAAAGAAAGAAAAAACTAACTTTCAAATAGTCTTAAAATAGTTTTCAAATATCAAGCACATGTATAATCCAATAGTGTTTTATATAAAAATTGGCCCATGGGAAACAATCAGCCTCAAGTTTCTGTGCTCCTTTTTATCTTCAAGCACATATTTGACATTCTTGAAACTGGATTATCATGGATAAAGAAGCCTCTATCTGTGATCTGTTAATGTTGATCTCAATAAGGTTGTTCCTGGCAGGACCTGATAATGCACACTTATAATCCCAGCACTTGGCAAGGAAGAGAGACAGCCTCCTGAAAGTTCAAAGCCATTCTGGTCTGCACTGCACATTTCAGGGAAACAGAGGCCACAGAGCAAGACCCTGTCTTACAAACAAACCAAAATAACAAAATGAGCGGGTCCCCAGACCATGTGCAGAATGATGGGTGGCAACCAGGGCTTCAGACCAAGCATGGTCTGTTCACAGCAGCTTCATCTCAGCAGATGCATTTGGTGTGGAGTCTATGAGCATTCAGCTCTGCACACTAATAGAGAGCCTAGCACATAACTTGTGATATAATAACTAATTGTGATACATTCTAAGTTTCATAAATTAATTTATTTTAAATTTGTGATGAAGAACACAGGTATATTAGCTATAGGTAAGAACCAAACATTTTAAAGAAAAATAATCATTGCTAGGCTTTCAAGTTTCTAGGTCAATTTATTTGAAGAAAATCCTGAGGTTCCAAGATGAGATGTTAAAACCATGGACCATTTGCACCTACTTACTGGTGTGAATTGGGATTGTTTTCAGTATCATGTAAGTGATTCAAAATGCAAAAATAAAATTGAACTTTGAGTCTCCATCTGTAATCTACATAGCACAGAGTATACATGAGTTTATTAATATAGGGTATGTCTCACGAATTTATTTTCATAGTAAGTAAACACTACAAACAAAAATCTTTAAAATAGCATTTCAAAGGTAACACTGCTCCTATCTCCTTTGCACATGAACAGTTTTACATGATATTGACTTAGAAAACGCTTTTTAAAGAAAGCTACAGTACAATCCTGAGGAAGAGCTTATTTTCAAGAAGCAGAAAGTTACTATAAATATTCACAAGTTTAGACTGTCATTACTAGCTATAAGCAATTCCAAAATGTCTGCTCCAACTGTCCTTAGCATGGCTTTGAAGGCCTGACATCATTTCCATACTGTACACATCTCTGATCTCAAGTCCAGGTTTCCAGCGCATTAGCCACAATGACCACCTTGGTGCCTCTTGCCTTTCTTGTCTCTGTCCAACATTTTTGTGATATCTCTATTTGAAACTGTTACTCCAATTGCATCAGTAGACTACTTCCTATGTTCAGAGCTTTCTTAGAGAAAGAAACCCTCTTCCCCTCTCTTCCTCTCTCTCTGTCTCTCTCTTTTTATTTATTTATTTATTTTATTATTATTATTATGTGTTTTAATTTTATACATCAGCCATGGGTTCCCCTGTCCTCCCCCTCCCGCCCCCATCCCCACCTTTCCCCCAGGCCCTCTCCTCCATTCCATCTCCTCCAGGGCCAAGACACCCCTGGGGATTCATTTAAACCTGGTGGATTCAGTACAGGCAGGTCCTGTCCCCTCCTTCCAGACTGAGAATGTGTCCCTGTGTAAGCCCAAGGTTCCAAACAGCCAGTTCATGCACTAAGGATAGGTCCCGGTCCCACAGCCTGGGTGCCTCCCAAACAGATCAAGCTTTTCAATTGTCTCACTTATCCAGAGGGCCTGATCCAGCTGGGGGCTCCTCAGCAAAGGAAAAAGGCCAAGTGACTTATAAAGGCAAACCCATCAGAATAACACCCGATTTCTCAATGGAGACTTTGAAAGCCAGAAGGACCTGGACAGATATAATGCAGACACTAAGAGACCATGGATGCCAGCCTAGACTAATATACCCAGCAAAACTTTCAATCATCATAGATGGAGTGAACAAGACCTTCCAAGACAAAACCAGATTTAAACAATCCTTATCCTGTCTCTCTCTCTTTCCCCCCTCCTTCCTCTTTCCCTTCCTTCCTTTTATTGTTTTGTTTCGCTTTTGAGACATCATCTTATTATGTAACCCAAGTTCCAGAGTCTTCTACCTCCGAAATGATGATTCCAGATGTGCATCACCATGCTTGTCTCTTGTTTTACTTTTAGCCATTTTTCTCTTCCTTAACCTTAATGGCAGGCAGCTCCTAGTACTAACACAGAATCATGGAAGGATTCATTTTGAATGAATAAGTAAACAAGTGACTGCATGAGTAGATGAATGGATGAGCAGGATGCTCAGCCAAGTATGAAGAGTGTCCGGGTGGTGGCAATGCACGCCTTTAATCCCAGCACTTGGGAGGTAGAGGCAGGCAGATCTCTGTGAGTTCAAGGCCAGCCTGATCTACAGAGCAAGATCCAGGACAGCCAGGGCTGTTACAGAGAAACCCTGTCTTGAAAAACAAATATATATATATTAGAAGTAAAAGTGGGAACTGAGGAACTTATCAGGAACTATCAATAGCTTTGATAGTCTACTCTTCTTCCCTCTCCTGTCTTTTGTCTCCTCAGTTTATACCTCCTGTTCCTTTCTCCAGGTGTGTGTCTTGTGTCTGCTGATCAATGTTCACACCACTGAAAACCCGCAGCAGGCTCAGCATGGCCTGATTGCTCAGAGTCTTCTATCCTCTGCCTCCAGGTTCAGATTCTCAAGGGAGATGAATGACAGGCTCAGCTCAGCCTCTAGGCTGATGAGACCTTTGTCACTTCATCAAAAGAAGTGACGTGGGATTGGTATCACATGGACTCAGCCAGCTTTTGAGGACCACCACTTCACCAGGCATAGCTTAAGATACTGATAGCAGGTTTGGGGATTTAGCTCAGTGGTAGAGCGCTTGCCTAGCCAGCGCAAGGCCCTGGGTTTGATCCTCAGCTCAAAAAAAAAAAAAAAAGATACTGATGGAAATTGGAAATTTTGTGGACTTCTGCTAGCCACCAACAGTATACAGCAAAACTGAAAATGCTAAGGAAGGCCTTTTCAGATAGGCCCGTTCTAACATTAACACAGTTTGATGACATGAAGTTGAATATATTGTGTATTTTTTCTACTTCTTGTTACATTTTGTAATTCAAATTCATTCAATTGTAATTTACCAAAATCTCAAATTTGCTTTAAAAAAAAAAAAAAAAAAATCTTGAAACATACTAGCTCACAGAACTGAACAGGACAGATGTATTCTGGATCCAAACAAGGATTGATCCTGAGCTTGGGATGGTTTGGTTTGGTTTGGTTTGGTTTGGTTTGGTTTGGTTTGGTTTGGTTTGGTTTGGTTTGGTTTGGTTTGGTTTGGTTTGGTTTGGTTTGATTTGTTTTGATTTGGTTTGGTTTGGTTTGGTTTGGTTTGGTTTGATTTGTTTTGATTTGGTTTGGTTTGGTTTGGTTTGGTTTGGTTTGGTTTGGTTTGGTTCAGTTCGTTTCGGTTCGGTTCGGTTTGTTTTGGTTTGGTTTGGTTTGGTTAGGTTTGGTTTGATTGTTTTGTTTTTTGTCTTTGCTTTGTCTTTATCATTCTCAGCTCATCTCAGTGTTCTTACCATTTCAAATGGCCTCCAGAAGCTCTGGTGTCTCTATTTTCGGGCATTCAAGCCATCTGACAAAAGTGCCACTGAATAAACTCAGCTTAGGTTGAGTCAATTACACCTGATAAAGAAATGCAGTGTGATGGTTGGCTGCAGCCTCAGCCACAAGCTCTGCCCCTAGAATGAGGAATACAAGGAACTATCCCAGGTTCCTATGAACTGAGACTACATGAGAAGAGGGTCTCTTCACATGAGATGCAGCTGCTAAGCAGAAAATCAAAAGGGTTCCATTATACCTGGCATCTTACTCGACTAGTGATGGCTGGAAATGACTCCTTATCCATCCATAAAACATCCTGATCTCTAGATTTTGCTTTGCTGACTTTAATAAAATAGATATTGACTACCAAAACAAAACACTTTTTCGCTGGCCTGTAGATAAAGTTAATGTTCATGCTATACCCTTTACTTTCGGCTGAATTAACTTGCCTACCCATCAATTCTTAGTGACGCTTCTCAAAATCCTACTCACTAGACCTGTACATTAGGAGGCGTGAACATCTAATCAATTAATATTTGCTGGTTAATGCTTTGACGTTTGCAAAGGCTGAGGCACATCTGCATGAAACTCTAAGATAAAATTAGGAAGGGAATCAAAAAGACTTGGTAACAAAGAAATCAGCTGGATCCAAGGTGCCTTCGTTAACCATGCTAAGATATCACATCCCATTCGCTGTCTTCTGTCTGTGAAAACTCACAGAGAGATCACTCTACCTGCCAGCCCCCACGCAGCTCCAGTTCACAGAGTATAGATCATGTGACTGGCAAAATAAGTCAGCGTAAGACAGACTGTCGAGGCATCTCGTGCTATTGTGCTTAAGTACACGGAAGCTTCAAACGCCGGTTTATATCATGTTGTGTCTATTTCTACAATACAATCTCTGTTTTCAAAGAACAAATAGCAGTTATTAGAGAGAGAGAAAGATATGTTATCGTGCTAGGCTGCTTAGAGTCCCAAAATTGTGCTTACCCCTTATATGTCCATTGTATCACCAGAAAGTGAAGATACTAATAGTATCTGTCTGTTGGGGCCGTTATGAAGGCTAAATGAGTTAATTCACATGAAGCTCTTAAAAACTTGGGAAAGAAAAAAAAAAAGAATCCAAGAATTGTTGACTATTATTGCTCTTCTCTGTCTCTCTCTCTCCACTTCTCCTTCTCCCTCCCCTCCCTCCTCTCCTTCTCTCTCTCTCTCTCTCTCTCTCTCTCTCTCTCTCTCTCTCTCCTTTATTTTCACACTAAGAAATGCTATTAAATTGCTTTATGGCACCTCATTTCTCTGTAATGCACACTGCAAATTGGCCCAGCCATGATGGAGATACAATCACCAAAGAGATGCCTTTGACAGAGATGGAGTAGCTGACAAGCTGCTAAACACAATGTTAAATTGTTTGTTATTGTTGAGGAGTGGGAAGCTTCTCTTTTAAAAGACTCCCAAGTTTAAAGCCAACATGATTAATATTCAGAGCAGACAGACTAGTTTATATAGCCAGAAACACTGAGGTCACCCTGGATAATGGGAGGCCATGTTCATCCCGAGCCTGTGGTGACACATACTTACATCCCTGCCGAGTCTGGGCACCTCAGGCATGTCAAAGAGAGGTGTGTCCACATGGCTGTAAAGATGTGAACCTTACAAATGAGCATCATGTAGTCATAAGCATCCGGATGAGTCACAGCCTGCTTTATGGGTGTAGCTCATCTTCAAAGAAAGATTGAACTGACCATAAACATCAGATCATGGAACATAAGCTTTTCCAAAGGCTCCTCATAAAATACACAATAAAAATAAATAGAGCTATCTCCGAAAATTCCAAGTCTCACGCGGATTTATTGAGAATCATATGCATCATTTCTCATCTTTTGGACAGTGTACCACAGAACTAAATTTATTTTTAAAATGTTGATAAGCCATTTTTGTTGTTATACGTGACCGATTATAGATGATAGCCCCCATAGAGCATGGAAAAAGAAAGGATGTTAAAATATCTACATTTTTGCTGTTTTCTGATTTTCCTTTGATTACCCAAAATTCTGTGGATCCACATCAGTTCCTAGACCATCTATATAAGATCGGACAGGACTTTCAAAAAAGACAAATACTTGGAGTGGCCAAAATGTCAAGTGAGTTCAAGATGGAAACAAAAAAGTACAAATTTCAACATATATATTTTTACATGTCTGGCATATTCTAAATTGTTTTGTTGGTGTTATTATCATAACTTGTGATTGAACCTAATGTCTCCTGCATGCTAAGCCAGCACTCTACCACGAGCTACAGCCTTTTACTTCCTATTTTGAGACAGGGTCTCACCAGGCTGTTCTTGAACTCACGCTTTGAATTTATGATCCTCTTGCTTCAACCTCTCTATCCTAGATAATTTTTTTTAACTAGACATGAAAAATTACCTTTTCTTTCCCTTCCATTCTCCTCTCTTATCTTCTTTCTTTTCCTCTTTTCTCCTTTTCCTGTTTCTCTTTCTTTCACTCTCTTTCATCTTTGTTTACATCAGTAAGGGTCTCACTTTGTTCTCCTGGCTGGTGTCACCCTCATGTGCTGCCTGAGTCAGCTTTCTGAGTGCTGGGATCATAGGGATGTGCCAGTGCCCAGCATGAAAATCATTTACACCAAATATATAAATTAGGTCTTTGCTCTGATTTTATTGTATCTATTAATTCCCAGCATCATCCAGGTTTCCTTGGGAATTTAGAACAAACAGAGGAGGGAGTCTCTGTGCCCCAGGAGCTGGCATAACACAGGGAAGTTATTCAATGAGCAAATAACAACAAACATCATAAGACAGACAACAATTTATTTGGCTTTTTAATAGAAACCACTACTATCCAGGTCCAGAGACAAGGAGCAAGGACAAATCTGGCAAAATTTAGCAACTATATATATTTTTTTAAATGTTCAACTGAATGAACATTAATGGGCTTATAGACATAGAAGTAAAGGACATCACGAATAAAATCTCTAGGTGTGGAGTGCCAATGACTCAGACTGACCTAAACAATAGTAAAATCATGAGATTAGCACATAAACAAGAAATTAACTCTTAGAAAAATAGCCAGGTTGCTTTGATAAACATAAAAACACAAGTCAAGGGTAGTTCTGGGATTTCAAACTTGGGCAACCTAGAAAAGTTTCTAATCAAAGTTGCAGAAAAATTAAAATTCACACACAAGGGAAGTTTAGCTAAACTGGACATGAGGGCAAATGCCTGTAATCCCATCATTCAGGAGTCTGTAAAGTGATCTTGAATTCCAAGTTAGCCTGGACACATAGAGAATATGAAGCTAGCTAAGGTAACATTGTGAAACCGTGACTCAAAAGAAAAAAGAAAGGAAGGCAGGAAGGAAGAAAGAGAAAGAAAGGAAAGAAGGAAGGAAGCAAATAAGGAAGGATAGGGAGGGAGGGAAGGAGGGAGGAAGGAAAGAGAGAGAAAGGAAGGGAGGAAGGAAGGAAGGAAGGAAGGAAGGAAGGAAGGAAGGAAGGAAGGAAGAGGTTTTGTTGGGAGGTCCCACAGTTGAAGTGTGTGTGTGTGTGTGTGTGTGTGTGTGTGTGTGTGTGTGTGTGTGTGTGAGAGAGAGAGAGAGAGAGAGAGAGAGAGAGAGAGAGAGAGAGGTGTCTTTATTAATGTCAGGTATACAGATGAGGTAATATTGAGTAGGCATTGGGGGGATTGTATAGAAATTGTAGCATGGCAATTATCCTTAAGCAGCTTGTTCAATGGTGTCCAAGTCTTCTCTCTAGCTCCCACCACCAACACTAAACAGAAGAACCCTTTCTATGAGCTGTGTCCTAAACCTCTGAATTTTCACCCAGGTTCCTCTATCAACATTGTTCACTGCTAACAACGTCATGATAAATCCAGCCATATTCTCCAAATGTCTTCCCCTTTCAGTATTTACACAGTCCAATCATGCACTAGATATGCTAGATTCTAGGTTTTCCCAAGGGCAACATTACATATTATATATGGTATAACTCCATGGACGTGCATGGGAACATAAGAAAGGTCCATTGTTTTTAGACTTCCTTTAGGCTCATTATATGATGAGCTTAAACAGTTATGTTGAAGCCACTTCAAATACTTCTGTTATCAAAATCTAAAATTGCATGCCAATGATAGTGAACATAGTAGCCTTTAAGATTATTTTGTAGTTTTCAATCATGACCAAAATATTTGAACCTTTATTAGCTGTCCATAAGAACAAAAGGTGAAAGCCCCAGAGAAGTGGGAGTGGGAGATTTAATAAGCAACAAGGCACTAGAGGAAGTGTCACATACATGAACCACAGGTGAAGCATCTTAGCAAGTGCCATTTCCCTCTGTTTTCATAGACTCTTAGATCTATGAAGAATACCTTAAGGCTTCCTTCCTTCCTTTCTTCCTTCCTTCCTTCCTTCCTTCCTCCCTTCCTTCCTTCCTTCCTTCCTTCCTTTCTTCCTTCCTTTCTCTTTTTGACAAGATCTCATGTATTTCAGGCTGGCTGACCTCAAACTTCCTATGGGACCAAGGAAGAAGACACTGAATTTCTGCTCTTCCTTGCCTCCACCCTGATACTGGGATTACAGGCCTGAGCCACACCACACCTGGAATCTACAACACTAGAGAACAAAATGAGGGGTTTGTACATGTCACACAAACACCCTACCAACTGAGCTCCATTCCAGCCCCCAAGAGATTTCTTAGGAAGACTTACAGTTGGGGCAGACATAGGGGGTGGGGTCTCTTGGTGGAAAGTCTTTTTTGCTGTATTCTGCTCCCAATTGAGACAGAAATTCAGGCTTTTGCATTCGAGTATTTTTTAAAAAGATAACCTTCAGACCTTAACAGACTCCAGAGACTGAGACTGACCGCTCTTGTCCCTGAGGAAAATCCAAAAGGTCATTAAAAAGAAAAGGCCATAAAAATGGCAATGGAATCTTTAGATCATTTTTACCATGTAGGGCTGATTCTCTCATTACAAATGGATAAATTCAGCCAAGCTCATCTGTTATACCCACTTACTTAACCTCACTAGGCCTTTTCTCCTCCCGTTGCGTTCTGTGCTCTTAAACTCATGTCTGGTCCCATTGCTCTACAATTCCACACATATTCTCCTAACATCTCGTGTCACACAGGTTCATGATGTCTGACATATAATTCAGGTTCTAGCCAAGATGACAATTTGGGAATCTTATGGGACTATATGGCTTGATGGTAGCTCCTTAAACTTGGGGAAGTTACCTTTCAACATGTTTGTTGAACATTTGATCAATTCACATGTGTAACCCAATTGATGAAAATAGAGCAAACACATTCTTCAAAATGAAACAACAACAACAACAGAAGATAGAAGTGTACTTAATAACCTAAAAAGGGCAGTTTTGGCCAACGATACAATCCTGTGTAGACCTGGGTGAAATGTATTTCTATGTATGTCTGTTTTATCTTAGGTCAATATCTGTGATCAGGTCAGGTTTCCATGATGTTTGTTTGCACAGAGGAAAGAAATGCACAGGGAAATATATGTAGTGTTCAACTTCTGAAAGATTTTTAAGAGCTAAAAATATTTTGTAAACATGAAGAAAATTCCTTTCCCTCCCTTCTATATAGTTGGGGGCAAAATACAGGAATGAAGGGTAGTAATGATTTCTAGAGGAGTTGCTTGGTTGGTTGGCCTTAATCCCTGGGAAACCGGATTGCAGATTAAATCGTTGAAATGTAGTCTCACCCATGCTGTACCAAATAAACGCTGCAAATGGACTGTTTTTCCCTGTAACTCATAGTCGCTGCTATCAAGGGCTTGGTGTTCAGCTCTGATCATCTACTATCCAGGGAACCTGCTGGGTGGCAGTTCAGTGTGGAGATGAGTCAGGAGAGGAGGGAAGCTTGTAACAGCGAAGCAAGGAAGGGCAGCGACTTAAGTCCTGTCCATGCCCACCGATCAAACCGCACTGGGAAGGTGCTCTGCCGCGCCCTGAGAGCTGCCGTGCTTACACCTGGTGTGGTCAGTTTCGCAGGCTGCTCTCCCAAGTGCCAGGGCACACTGCATTGGTTGCAGCTGCCTGCTTGGTAACTTCCTCTTGGCTGTTGTCAGTACTTCTGCGCCAGGACAGACAGAAAGCCCAGGAGCACCATTTACAGAGGGTCTCTCCCCATACCCCATCCACACACGTCACTTTGCACATATCTCACAACTGATTTCTATTCACTCAAAAGAGTCTTTCAAATTCCATGATGTCCCCATCTAGCCACATCTAAGTTGGGTAGAGTAGCTTTGAATGATGAGCAGTCCTCCACGGGCATTACCATTTCATACAGAGTAAGGGCCGATAAAGGAGGAAGCACATTTAGGCTCGAGACCATGTCTGAGGTGGACAGGCTTGCCTTCAGCCCAGCCTGGATGATGATATAAACTTTGGCTTCACTATTCCAGACTCTTGAATCTGGAAAACAACTCAGCTGAAATTTCTATACAGAGAGTAATGTGAGGCTTGGCTAAAAGCAGCGCTGCCCTTGAGAGAAAATAAAAATAAAAATAAAAAAAGATAGAGGGTTTTAAAGAAGGCTAATTTAAAAACC
This sequence comes from Onychomys torridus, assembly GCF_903995425.1. Lineage (NCBI taxonomy): Eukaryota > Metazoa > Chordata > Mammalia > Rodentia > Cricetidae > Onychomys > Onychomys torridus. The sequence goes on from NC_050465.1 coordinate 17,408,626, forward strand.
TGAATCAAAGATAAATCAAGTCTCTGAACGTAGAGAAACAACATCCAAACCCGAGGTCCATGCAGCCCACCAGTGGAGGAGGATCCACTTCCCTGCCTACTAGGAAGAGAAGCCTGGGGCAGCCCTGAGGACTCTTCCATGAACCTGTGTCTGGTAAGGCAGACACAGCTCTTGAGAAGAACATTAAACAAAACTGGTCCCTGTACCTGAGAAAAAGTAACTATCTATGGGATCTGGTGTGTGTGTGTGTGTGTGTGTGTGTGTGTGTGTGTGTGTTTCAAACTGGAGAAAGCTTTTATGATGTCTCTTGATGAAATATAACCACCCTCTCATTCTAAGCAGCCCCTAAATCCTCAAATGTGTGTAAATGGAAAACATGCTGTGGGTCTTTATTCCACTGAGCAGCAAGGAATAAATCAGAACTCCCCCTTCCCTGCGAACCCCCCTCTCTGTCTCTCCCCTGATACCTCACAGATGTGGAGCATTAGAGAGAAGAGCAGAGATGCTTTGTGAAATTAATATGTGGAAACTGCTTATTTACCATAAATGCCTAGCCCAGGGCTTTCTCTACAGTGGCCTGTCAAGATATTAAGCTGATTTCTTGCCTCCTGCCTACCAAAAAGTCTTCCTCTATTTCTGTGGTTTAAGAGGGTCCCCATCGCCCTGCCCTGCTATAAGAGAGGCAGTTGGTGGTGGCTTGCTATTTACATCAGGAGTAAAGGGGGCTACAACTTAGTGGTAAACAAAACATTTCATCGATGATATATGAAATGTGTACATCATTTTAGGATCCTGCTGGGTTCAAAAATCCTAAATAAACACCCTTCATTAGTATAATTGATATAATTGATAGTGAACTGGATTCTGGAGACCCAATAGATGAATACAAATGCTAGAACTTGCCTTGGAGTTCATTCATATCTAAAACTATGTAGAAGATATACCACAGCGCTCATGAAAGGCTCTTAACTGATTTTAATAGCAGTCATTACATGAGAAAATGAGACTTCCCCTTGTAACAGAGATGAACTAGGAAGAAACAAAGGAGGAGAGGTAACTAGTGCAGCACCCCAGTGCCCTGCCAGAATTACTGCTCATCATTCTTGCTTTCAGTGGTTAGCTGGCTCCTTTTGTCAAAGGCTACCACCATCTAATGAAACAATTAGGGCTTGACAGTTTAAATATGCTATTTTGTTCCTTTCAAGCCTAAGTGCCAGCCACTAAGACAAACTATACCACCACCTTCCTATCAGCACAGCCATTGTTATCCCAGATAGAATGCCCTAAAAATAAAATCCATTTTGTATGTGAAGCTTCATCAAGTCAGGTCATGTCTGTTCCTTAGGGCAGACTGCAGTGTACTAATTTCATTATGCTATTTTTAAACGTGGCCTCCTTGGATCTTTAAGTGTGTCCTACATAGCTCAACAGGGCCTCAAGTTAATGTTTAGGGCTTTCTTGCTAATCACCTCTGCCCACCCTGCCCTCGGTCACCTCTGCAGGCCTATAGAGTTACACAAAATAGGCACAGTAATGATGGGTATGGTCATACTCCGATGAGCGTCACCTACTGAGCATCACACAACACATGAGCTAGTGGGTTATCTATTGGGAGTCAGTTTCTCGAATTCATTATTAAAGTTACTCCAGCTTTCTAAAAAAAGGGGTAGCACAAAAAAAAAAAAGATAATAGCTTTCTGGATGTTTTAGTTAGAGTTCTCTAGAGAAGCAGTACCTAGTGAATGAATGTTCATTACAAAAGGCAATTTATTGGATTGGCTTATGTGCTCTGTGCTGTGTAACCCAACAATAACTGTCTGCACACTGCTCAATCCATGGAGCTGGATACCTCAGGCATCCCAGTCAAGTGATAAAAGCCTGGGTACTTTCTGGAGAGCCCATGTCAGGATGGAGAATCTAAGTTCTCCTATCCGTGAAGGATGGTAGTAGTAGCCACAGAAGAGGGGTGAATGTGCTCTCCAGCAAGAGAAAACAGGCAAAAAGCAGCAGTCTTTCCCTCATATCTCCATCTATTTGGGCTGCTGCTGGGAGATGCCATCCATTCCTGGGGGAGAGTCTTACCCTCAGTTAATGCTTACAGAAAACATCCTTTCAGAACTGCCTAGAGATGGGGATCTTAGTCGACTCCATATAATATCAAGTTGATGACCAAAACTAACCAGTACACTAAGATACCATCATGAGCCATTTTCAATCTCTGACCTCTTCTGTTCTGCCTCTTGTATAACATACTTCTTTTAGTTGTAAAGTGAACACAGACCCTTAGATGCATGAAGTTTGAAGAAAAGCATGTCCTCAAAAGCTACTCTTCTATTCATAACTAACAAGCCAACTCAAGTGTGGTATGTGATGCAGATACACAGTAACTTTCTCCTTATCTGGTTTCATTTTCCACAGTCTCAGTTGCTATAAAATGTTATGTAACAAATTCCAGAAGTAAACAATTCATAGAATTTAATTCCCTCTGTGTTTTGAGAAGCATGATAAAATCTGTTTCCAAACTCCTCTGTAACACCCACAGATGTGAGTCATCTCTTTGTCCATCCATTCCATGTTGTACATACTGCCCGCTCATTAGTAACCGGGTAACAACTTGGGTTGTCAGGACTTGTGTCCAAGTAGCCCTTGTTTAACTTAAAACACAGTGGCCCCAAAGCATAGGAGAACAGATGACAAAGAATATACCAGGCATAAAACATGATAACAGATTCACAGAAAAGAGAATATCATACGTATAGGCATTGTATATACAGTCTCTAATGGTGGCCATCCATTGTGGGTCTTGGAAAGTGTTCCCTTGGAAAGTGTAAGAGGAGAGTACTGAATCATGGACTCTCAAATAACAGTGTGACAAAAAGGTTTCTCTGCTAGCTCCTCAGTGCTCTTCTTCCCTGTTCAAGCCACCATGTCAGAAAGGCTCTCTCTTCCTAGGGGTCCCTCAACAGTCTCAAGGTAACAATTATATCAGTCAAGTCGTTCTAACAAAGACATCTCCTTCATCCAAATTATTATAGCTAGAATGCCCACCTGAGTCTTTATAATGGTTTGATATAGGTGCCCATCCCTGAACTTACATTATGGCCATAGGAATGGAAATGTCTGGCTTCTTGCACTTAATTTTGTTATAGGTTTACTAATGTAGCAAGAAATTTAGATCTGTCCTAGATAAACCCCATGGGTAGAAGAAAGAAAACATGGCCCATGAGAGATCACTACATACATTTCTCTGTATGAGGAAAACATACAGAGTATGAAAAAATAGATATTCACCACAAAGACCTGTGTCACCACACACAAGAAATTAATATTCTTTACATTTTTCTTATTTATTTAGATAAGAATCAGAGATACAGACTTCACATTGGAAGAAACAGAAGGATTAAAAGTTTTTTTCTTTTTCACACATTTGGTTGTTTGTACTAATTAGAAGAGTTGAGTATTTCCTCATCTAACATTTAGATATTGTCAAGAGATGCCAGGAACAGGAAAAAATAAGGAAATAATACCCGATGAAGAGCAGGCAAAGGCTCAGAATGCTGCCACTGGGACAGGGCGTCCATCAGTTCAAGTCCTCACACTTGAATCTGATGGGCACCTGCCCTTCCTTTCTCATTTTTGTCTGATAAAAACTTGTCTGTTTTTCTGGACTGGCACTGCTTTCAAGATTTTCATTTTCTTTTCTTCTCCATTTATTTATTTTTGTACTTTGACATTTTGGTTGTGATGTGTGTAGGTATTGACTTCCTCACACTTCTCCTATCTGGAACTGGTTGGATTGTTTGGATGTATATGTTAATATTTACAATCCACTTTGGAAAATTTTAGCCCTACCCTTTCATTTCTCGCTCTTTCTCCTCTGTGTTGGAAACTACTATCCGTTTATTTTAAAGACTCAGTGGTACCCAGATTTCTCTGATACTGGTTTAGCTTTCCACCCTTTTTCTGTCTCTCAGTGGTTTATACTCTTTAACTGATATAACTTTGTCTGCAGGTTCTTTCTTTCCCTTGTGAATTTTGAGCCTTTCGTACAAATTTTTCATTGTGATGGTATTATTTCTATTTTTTAAACTGTGTGTGTGTGTGTGTGTGTGTGTGTGTGTGTGTGTGTGTGTGTGTGTGACTTGAGGGCAATGCCCAAGGTGGCCAGGAGAAGGTGTCATAACCCCCAGAGCTGGACTTAAAGAATAGAACTCAGGTCCTCTATGACAGCAGTACATACAGTCCTTTAACCACTGAGCCGTCTTGACAGTCTCCCATCTTGACAGCCTCCATTTTTAACTTCAGAACGTCCATTCGATTTTTTTTAATGTTTGTTCTCTGTTGATTCTCTCTTTTAACAAAATATTGCCATTATGTCTTCTTAAATTCATTAGACTTGGTTTCCCTTCATTCTCTGAACGTTTTTAATAGATTCTATGAAGACCGTGTTCGTTGAGCCTATCATTTGTACTTCCTCCAAAATCAGTTTCTATCACCTACTATTTTTCTAACACATGTGTACCATTTTTTGGAGGAGGGGTTCTTTGAATATCCTTTTTTAATTTGAACCTCATATTAGATAATAGAGTTAAGCAATTGTGGACACTCATGTCCCTCAGGGAGTCAATGCTGGGTTGTTTTGTTTGTTTGCTTGTTTTTTTAATCATTTGTTTATTTGGTTAGTGACTAATTCTTTGAGACCTATTTCACTTGTACTACACAGCCTTAATGTTTCTGCCCAAGTCACTTAGACTCATTTTTATTTTTCAGTCTACTTTTCCAGGGTCTCCTCTTCTTCCACAGAGGCTACTTGTAAGTATTATAAGACAAAGTTTATGTTCAGCCTCTGTCTGTTAGATTTGAACCCTTTAACACTGGGTAAGGAAGGGGGCTTAAGAAGTACTATTATGTACCAGGACATCCATGACCAGGCAGGGATGAGTAATTATAAAGCTCTCTGATTACTCTGGAGAAAGCATCACCTGGGACATGCATAGTTTCCCTAACTGCTAGGAGACATGTAGCGCCAGTGCTGTTTAATGGGTGTGGCCCTTGGACCAGAGCATCTTACTACTCAGCCAGTATCCAGTGCTAGTGCCAGGCAGCTTTCTGTGGGTTGATTGACCTGTGTGCAGTATGAGTGATTTGAAGTCTCCCACAAATCCTGTTCTGACTGCTTCCACATAGCTGCCCAGCTCAGGGCAGTCTTTCTGAACAAGACTTGGTTGTGATTCCAAGACAGGTATGCTTGGCCATCTCTACAGTTCTCTCTGTTAAACTTCTGGCTGTTATGCTGTGTTTTACTTGTTGCTACTCGTACTGTGGAGCTACTAACACCCTCTTAATTATCCTCCACTGAATCCCCATTGTCTTCAAAACTCTCAGAACTGGAATTCTCCAAGCTACAGAGTCTACATAGTCCAGGAAAACTGTTTTCAGCCCTGAGCGCAGCAGGTTAGAGAAAGGACAGTGAGTTGCCTCTCTTGAAGAGACTCCCTGGCTCCATGAGTGGGTGATGGATGGACTGCAATAAAAGGTGTTATCCCCTCTGTCTACACTCACCCCTCCACATGTGCAACCTCCACGCAATTGAGACACACACAACAGGGACCCCAGCTTTCTCAGCCTGCCATATCTGGGATAGACCTTCTGTCCTTGGAGTAGGGGCTGGTGAATGATGGGATCCTTAGTCCTTTCAGCCACACTTTCTTCAACAGAGCTTTTGCTTTCAGGGGCTGGAGAGGTGAAAAACAAGTATAACCTGCCAGCCTCATAGGGAGAACATGGTGCTGTCCTGGGTGCTTGAGGAAGAGAGGGCTGTTCATGGCTCTCTCTTTTCTCTTGGCCACACATGCCCAGAGTAAGAGCCCTCAGGAGTTTCCAAACACAGAACTTGGAGTGAGGAGCGACTCAAATGCCACAGAAGCTGGCTATAATCATACTGAACCATTTTTCTAGGATTTCTTGTGTGTATAACCTTATGACAACTTCCATAAATTTGAAACAGGATTTTAGAAATAATTTCTATGAGCTAAATGGCTCCCATACTAAGTGTCTTACCCCCTCCACCCCCATTCTGGTAACCCCTCTACACTCACATTTAACCTCCATTGCTGTTAGTTACAAATCCTGGAGTCACAGGCCATTCAGGAGTGTAAAGAGTTATCTAGTCTATTCCTTTTGCCTTTGGGCAGGATAATACCTTAGTCAGCCCAGATAGATGAAAATCTATACTGGTTTTGAAAACCTCCAGAGAAAAAACATTTCACAGCCTTCCTTAATAACCTAAATCAGTACTTAACAACTCTTGGTGCCAAGAATTTCTTCCTTTCACATAACCCAAAGCCCATGTGCTACAGTTTAAAGGCCCTTTTCTCGTCATCTGTCCTGGAGGAGATAGAGAACAGCTGGCCAGCATACAGCACACTTCCTCTTTAGGAGACACCAGCAGGAGCCTCTTAAAAAACTATATTTTCAATCCTCCTTTGCTTCTGCCCTAGGAATAAATAATCTTAATAGTCCCTACTATTCTTTTTTTTTTTTTTTCCAGTCCTTGAATAACCTCTCTCTCTCTGCTCTCATCTGAAATCTTTTCTCTCTGGTATTTGCCCTCTAGAGATTCACAGTGTTTCTCAAGGTCGGAGCCCAGTGGCGCATACCTGAGTGTCTCAAGCACTGGTTAAATATGCACATTCTTTCCATCCTAGACTGAGGAGAGACTCGTAATCCACGGTTATGGATCTGGGCATCAGGACAGTTAGCAAATTGCCACAGGTGGTTTTGCTGTCTGTCCTGCTGAGGGTGCTCTGCGGTAGCAGAGCCCAGGTAGATGACAATCTGGGGTGAGAGACAGCAACACCTTACTTGCTCGGTAAAATCACAGGGCTGCTTTGAAGACTTCTAAAGCTCAGGTTGCACCTCAATCCAGCCAAAGCACGCTCTTCGGGGTGGCAGGAGGGCCAGCAGTCTTTTCAGATGTCTCCTGTTGGATTCCAAGGGAAGTCAAGAGAATCTGTCAGTTCTTCAAAGCAAGGTTAATATTAGCATTATTATATATCCCAGCACTTACTAGCACGGAGAGTATCTAAGTAATGCTCTCTGTGTCAGGTGACTCAAACTTAAGCCTTCGTCCTATGTCTATGTTTTTCGGATGTCCCATGTTCTTCTATCTATACCGTGGAACTTTATAGAGACAGGTGGGCATGTGTACCCTGTGAAAGTGGGGCCAACTTTGTGCAGTTTGGTCTCTCCTTCTGTCTTCAGCTGGGTCCTAGGGATTCAATTCAGGCTGTTGTTACAGTTTGTTCTGCAACAGTGAGGATCTAACCCAAGGCCTTACACATGCTAGGAAAGCACTCAACTGCTGAGCTATAGCCCCAGCATAGCCTTTTCCCCTTACAGTTTTTAGATGGTTCTACACATTAGTAATTAACAGATTCTAAAGATAATTTGAAATAATTATGTGGGAACAAGATAACCATTACCAAAATTGTGATCAACTCAGATGAGCATTTTTATTCTTGTTTATATATGCATATATATGTATATATATGTTTAATATAAATATATCTTTGTGGGAAGAGAGAAGATATAGGCACTGAAAAACACACCAGGTCACACAAGTTCATTGTCTTCTTTTGTTTAACTGGGATCTTAACGAACAGTCTTCTGGAAGTGCAGGTACTTAAATGAACATGACAGACTCTCCTCCGTCATAGCAGCTAGCACGGTGCTTGCTCTAGTTCGTACTTACTATGCATCTACTGGACAAACACACAATATTGAGTAATTATGCCATGGTTCTCATTGGCTCTTTAGATATTTTCACAACTAGGAGAGCTATTAAGTGCCAGTGGCTAAGGTTAGAAATGGTATTGAGCAGAACTGAGCAGAGGGCAGCCGGTAATGGTAGAGAACTCTGTTTATTATTGTTAAAAGCGTGGAGCCCTTGTGCTCACTACCCTTAGTGATGCATCTAGATAGCAGATAGACCTGACATTGAACAACTCCAACTCTTTATGACAAATAATCTTCTAAGAAATTGTATTTGTGTTATTTTTACATTTTTGTGTATGAGGGCTCTGCATGGGTGCCTGCCTGCCAGAAGTGGGTATCAAATTCTATTATAGATGTTGTGAGCCACCATGGGGGTGCTGGGATTTGAACTCAGGACCTCTGGAAGAGCAGCCAGTCCTCTTAACTGCTGAGCCATCTCTCCAGGCCCTTTCTATGTTATTTTGAACAAACTGTTTTAAAACAAACAAACAAAAAAATGGATGTTGCAGATAGTATACGTGTCTGTAAAATTAAATATATACGTTTCCAGAACTGAACCTTTAGAATCATTATCTAGCTGTCTGATGACCATAGGAGATCTCATTTTGTAACTAAAATGAATTGACTAGTCATCAGCCTTCCCTGTTTTGTAAACTCCCTTACAATTTTAACCTAACAGTCATGGAAGAAAACACCCTGGGTGCTTGTTTCCTTTTGTTGGTTTTCCCCCACAGGGGGAGTGGGTTTGGCATGAACTAAAAGGGTGTTTTATTTCCTCTAGTCAGTCCTAGAGTATCTTCCAGGTATTTTCATGGGATGTTACTGCTACCAGGAAAAGCTTCTAAGCCATGTCTTTCCAAGATGACTGAGACCAGTTTCAGTTGGCTTCTTAGCCTCATCTGGGAGGACTTGAGCTCTAGTCTTTCTTACAATGTTCTATTCTTAAAATATACACCTAAGTCCACATTATCATTATTCTCTCTGTAAAGTATGTTTTAGTTGTAGTTTGACAGTTTATGTATGGAGACCCAGAGAGACTAATGCAGAGTACCTTTCAAAGGAAAGTTTTGCATCCTGCAAAGCTGATGGCAGAAACCATGTCATTGACACAAGATTAATTCAAATACATTTTTTTCAGTCCTCGACTGAAAGATTTACGTATAAGATACACATAAAACCAGCCTGTCTACTAAGCCATATATACATTTTTATTGCCACATCCACTTTTTCCCCTATATGGTTTGAAATCTATATTAATCATTTTCCTTTGGTCATTTGTTTTCTGTCTATTAATGTGTCAGATACCTTTAAATAAACCAGAATATACAGGCTATAAAGCTTCTTATGTAGCAACACAGATTCTTGAAAATGTAGAACTCTGCAAACTAAACAGTTGTCCAATTAGCAAACTTTCTAGAAAGTTCTATGAACGAAGTACTTTGGTTAGTAGTGCTAACTTAATGCAGAGATGGTAATATTGAAGGAAAGGCTGGTTATTTGGGAAATCAAAATGTACAGTTAAAGTACTTACCTAAGAGTTTTGATGAAATAACGGAAAACCCCCTTGTCACTTAGAAAGAGGTAGGAGTGGGTAGGAATTGGCTTTTTGACTAATTCTTGTGATCAGTTGTTCACATTGATGAAGTTCATTGGACACCTGGTGACACCTCTTGTCAGGAGCCGAGGGATTCACATCTCAACAAAATGTAAGAAGATACACATGTACCTTGAGGAGTGTTGACAGCTGCTGTGACTCATTTCCATAATCCTCCTCATGACAATTATTGCTGGATTACTATTTTGAATTGAATTATTCCAGATTATGCCCCACATATTTGGTTTTATGGACTTAAGCTAAAGAGAGAGTCTTAAGAACCAGGCCAAGCTGCATTTCTACCAAGCTGGAATATCGAAGAAGTTTAGTGAGCTCAGACACTGCCCCTGCGTAATCTGGAAAGGCTGCTTCTCTTCTGGGATCACCCAGCTCCAGCCTCGCAAGTGAGATGCCACTCACTTAGCAAGTGGCCCACATGAATGGAACACTCATGAACAGAATCAGGACTGTTGTTGGTTTATTTGTTTTGTTTTATTTTTTTTACTCTTTGGGGGCCCACCACCTAGCTTCCAGATAAATACATGGTGACTTATTCTTACTTATGAATGCCTGGCCTTAGCTTGGCTTGTTTCTAGCCAGCTTTTCTAACATAAATTATCCCATTTCTTTTTAACTATGTTTTTCCTCTGGGCTTTTTACCTTTCTTTATTTTTACATCTTTCTTTCCTTTTTACTCTATGTCTGGCTATGTGGCTGGGTGGATAGGCCCTGGTATTCTACTCTCCTTCTCCTTTTCTCATTCCTCCCTCTTGAGTCTAGATTTTTCCTCCTATTTATTTTCTCTGCATGCCAGCTCCACTTATCCATCTCTCTTGTCTAACTATTGGCCATTCCGTTCTTTATTAGGCCAATCAGGTGTTTTAGGAAGGCAAAATAACACAGCTTTACAGAGTTAAACAAATGCAACAAAAAAAGAATGCAACACATCTTTGTATCATTAAACAAATATTCCACAGCATAAACGAATGTAACACATCTTAAACTAATATTCCACAACAAAGGATGTCTGAAGCATTACCAAGAATGAACCTTCTTGAATTTTTGAATGTCCAATAAGCGATATTGTCAGGAGAGTCTTTTCAATCGTAACTGGCTGCTTTGACAAATTAGGATGCTTACATGCAGGTACTAATCATCTTTATTGTTTTTTAGGAAAATTACGGCCTGTTTTATTTGTGAAAAAGAAATGGACTCTTCTAATGGTGATCATAGAAATTTTCTTCAAGGAAGCATTGATTTGGACTTGCAATGATTTTATCATTGACCCAGTAACCCCGGGAGTACAAGGCCTCGGGTAAAAGCAGAGCTTATATGACAATTTAGTTTTCATCGGGTGAAATTATACTATAAATTCAAAAGATGATAAAGGTTATATCCATTGAATTAACATCTGAGACAATAAATACCATAAAACCACCTTTTAATATAATTTGCTCTTCTATCCTAGGATTTAAAAAATGATTGGTTTTAAACTTGATATATGATTTAAAAAATGTTTTTAGGGTTAAGTTCTATAGTTTCCTGAGGAGGAAAAAAATCTTTGAGGAAATGCTCACAAGATATTTTAGGCTGTTTCAGGTGTCTTTGGGTGTACAGTGGGAAGATTCTCTTTGTTCTAGATCACCAGAAATCTCAGATTTTTTTTTTCTTACCTCACAGGGAGGAAATCCAGAATCAGTAAAGAAAGGGACCAACTTTTGATTGAAGAAGCCTAGAATTACCATACCATGTGGAATATTACACCTGTAAAATGCAATGTCCTTCCCCTGATAAACCTCATCATCTATAAATTTGACATTATTTGTATCAAATACATTAAGGCAGAAAATGTAAGCTGAATTGTTATTAAATTCCTGCAAATGAAGTCACTAAATTATAATAGTAAAGCATTACTATGCAAATTGGAGCTAATTTTATAATACCCCTATCTAATTATTTACAGTGTATGGAATTACGGCACAGTTAAGCAGGACAGGATGTTGTATGAAACAGTGTGTTTTTAATTTGAGCCATTTTTACTTCCTGTGATTTTTTTTTTTTTTTTTTAGTTATAGTAAGCATGGAAAAGGATTTAGCATGGAGAAAACAAGGGCAGATGTCTCCTTCATTGTATACTCAAGGACTTAGCTAATTAATATTTTCCATGTGCTTCGAGTGCAGAGATGGAGGTGCACAGAGCTTCCTTTTTTCCAGTCTTTATGAGATGTTGAGTAGAACATCTACAGTCTACAAAGATTTGCTCCAAGGAATATTTTTCTAAGAGATTTGTTTTGAGATGAAGGGTTCCTTGAGTGTGAGGCAGCCTGAGTGGTTCTAAGCCTCCAGCTGTGTTTCTCTCCAAAAAAGGTTAGAGAAGGCAGCTTGCAACGTGGTCTCGCAGAATTACCTTTGAAATGGTACTTAAGGAAAGGCTTGGAGAAGACAAGACCACTTTCCATCCGGAGGAGAAATCACGTTAAATAAACAGTTTTAGTGAAAGGTCGCTGAATGCTGCATTAGAGGGACCTCCCTCTTCCTAGACAAGCAAAAACCAGTGCTTGGATTCATTTACAGAGGGCCGTTTGCTTCCTGTTGCCCACACAATCTGAGTTTTATCCTTCCTATTACTCAGCGATTTCATATAAGCTAAACTGTCAGCATATGAGAAACCTCTCTGCCAATGAGATTTTTTTTTTCTTCAGAAAACCTCGCCAAGTTTATGAGCCAAGAAATAGCTGAATTATAATGCCTGGAACTTCAAAGAGAAAGAGGAGTGAACAGTTTTGTTTTTTTTTGGTTTTTTTTTTTTTTTGGTTTTTTGTTTTGTAAAATATCTTTGACTTAAAATCAGCAAGGACTGATGGATAGGAGAAGAACATAGTAAAAGTTTAGGGTGTGACAGGGTAGGGTGTGTGACTATCTGGCAATGAGCATAGCCCACAGGTGGAGCCTTCCTGCCTAGTTATTTTCCATTCTTAGCTTGTGAAAGTGACTATTAATTCAAGGGGGAAACATGTAGGATGAACAGGTCCTCACTGTTTTCTCTTGAATGAATACATTTTGCTCCTGTGAGCCACATGTTTTTGAGGGGGCAGCAGGGCTCTTCTGAACCATCCCTATAAAAAAATCTCTTGATCATCAATTATGTGAGAATAAGACAAAGTTTCCCTCATTTCCAATTCTTCGAACACCTTTATTTTCGCTCTGAAACTGCGACTCTTACAAAGCCTGCAGGAAATGCTCTTAAACTCGGGAACATTTTACCACTCCCAGAGGACTGTGCATTGCAGCAGACTAACAAGACACACTGCTTCCTAAATGTAGACAACAGCTTTATTCCAGGTTTCATTAGGAGTTGAATTCGCTGGTGACGGAAGCAAGATAGAACAACAGATTGAAGTGGTTGGTTTCTCCCACGTGGAAGAAGTCTGGTGATAGGAGGCCTTGGATTTGGGGTGCTCCGTGGTCCCCTTCGTTCTGCTGCTTTGCCCAGATTTAATCATAGTTCTCATCCTCCTCTTGGCCTGCTAATCAAAGATGGCTGCTGACATATTGGTCACATCCAGGCAGGGATGATTGGTGACAGAAAGGGATACAATTTGACGTTCTCCCTTTTATATTATTTCTTCATAAGTGCCTCAGACAACTCTTGCTTACATAATGTTGACTATAAGTTGTTACTCAGAAATATCTTTGCCCTAAGTAAATTTGGAGAATTTGGCATTCAGAGGGAAAAGTAGAGGGCTAGGGGTGTAGCTTTGTAATAAAACATTTGTCTAAATGTTTGAGATAGAGGAGTCAATCTCCAGTGCCACTAAAAAATATTCAGGGGGATAGTTAATGGATAAGTCAAGTCAAGTTGCTGCACCTCTTAAAATGCAAATTTCCCACAGTTCCCTTACATAGTTCATGCTCTCACTACTTAAAAAGATAAATACATTATCAATGCAAGGGCCTCAACTATAGTTAACATATGGAAATAAAATTCAATCCCATAAGCAAACTAACTACCAATCATTCTTTGTTCTTAGCTATACTGAGAATGGCCAATTCATCCCAGATAACTTTGCTCATTAGTTATTTATGGTTAAGCAACCCTTAGATTCCATACTAGTGAGACACTAGATTGTCGTGGATAACAAGATACAGAGAAAGCTGTTGAAAATCTCAAATTCGACACCAATATTCGGAGATTTTTTTTTTATTCCTATTTAAATTATCAGTTGAATTTCACATATGGGAAAATAAATGAAGAAAACCAAATCCTGTGCTTGTAGACAAACCCACACACAGGAGAAATTATAGGTCATATAAGTGAAAATGGCAGAGGATTCTTTTTATTGTCGAAAAGAACTTGTCAAGGAAAGTGTCTTAATATCTCAGTGTGTTGGTGTGAATAATGTGGCATTTAAAGATGAACAAGCATGTGAATAACTTTTGTATTTCTCTCTTTCATGCTTCCTGGGGACCCTAATAAACTGGACTTATAAAGAGCTAAACACTGAAGTCTAAGGAAAGTCTTGGAGGTTTCCAGAAAGTATGTGGATTGTGCCACCAGAAGAAAAGGATAAAATGTCTGACTTTACAATAATCATGAATGGGGTCCTGGGCTCAATTTTCAGAACTATAGAAAAACACAGCACAACAAAGGGGAAACTGTGCAACTCATGAGCTGGTTATGGAATATCATGGCTCTTCCCTTTCATTCAGTAAGACCTCTTAAGGGTTCAGTCCCAGCCTTTGCTCAATCCAGTTTAAGTCATCAGGACCTCCTCTTCCTCTCTTCCTTCCCTCTTTCCTTCCTTCCTTGATTCCTTTCTTTTTTCTTTCTCCTTTCAAGTTTATTTATTTATTGACATTTTTATTTTATTCTTGAGATTACCATTATTTTTCCACTTCCCTTTCTTTCCTCCAGACTCTCCCATGTATCCCTCCTTGCTCTCTTTCAAATTCATGGCTTTCTTTTATTTTTTTTTTCATTACTTGTCTCATTACATGTATGTATGCATATGTATATACATGTATATTCCAAAATATATCCTGCTCAGTCTTTATAATGTCACCTGTATGGTTTTTTCCAAGGCTAACCATCTGGTATTTGATAACCAGTGGGTGTGCTCTTCTTTGGGAAAGACTATTTTTACCAGCCTCAGCATCTCTCAGTTGCCTGTGGTTCTTTGTGGAGGATTTGAGGCCTCATGGGCTTTCCCCCTTCCACTTTGGAACATCTACTGTTGTCCTTGTTCAGCTCTTGTGGCTGAGACTTTATGGGTGGAGCTTCTGACATTACAAAGAGACAAATCTCACAGTAAACATCCTAATCCCCTGTCTCTTTCAGCTGCTCTCTTCAGCAATATCCACAGAGCCTTAGGTGTGGGAGTTACTTAGTAGATGTATCCGTTGGGACTGAGCTTTATAACTCTGCATGTAGTGGATAGCCATCCCAGCATTGGCCTGGAAGTTCCAACCCCCATTGAGGCTTCGGTAATGATCACGACCACAAGGCGGGGCAGAGGAGGGAGCGGAAGACCGAGGATCAAGAGGAGGTCGCTCTCTTGGTTCCGGGACCCTGGACACTGGAGGTAGACCGAGCAGAGTTCTCCAGAGAACACCGCCGGCCGGCGCTATACCTTTGCCAGACCCTGCAACCTACCCCTTCATTTGTAAGTTACCCCATAAAATAAACCTCCCTTTTAACTACGTGGAGTGGCCTTAATAATTTAACCAATATCTGCATTTTGACTGATTGTGGTTTTCTGTTGTGGACTGTAGCTAGTTTTTCCCTCTGGGTCCCACCAAGCCCCGGCAGTCCTGTAGTCCACTTATAAAATAAACATATAGATGCTTGTATTATTTAAACTGTTCAGCCATTAGCTCAGGCCTACCATTATCTAGCTCTTACTCTTATACTCAGCCTATTTCCGTTAATCTATATGTCACCATGTATGCCGTGGCTTTACCTGTTGCGTATACATGATGCTCCCTGGAAGGCAGGTTGGTGTCTCCTCCTCTCCTCCTTCCTGTTCTCTCAATTCTCCTCTCTGCTAGTCCCGCCTATACTTCCTGCCTGGCTACTGGTCAGTGTTTTATTTATCAATCAATCATCTACAGCAGTGGCCTCTGTCTGTTGCAAAGGTAAGTTTCCTTAATGTGGGGTGAGAATTACACTTATTTGTGTGTATAAGGACAGATATTTTAGAACATAATGGGGGATTCTGCTGGTTTAGTAAATGGGTTGTAGATTTTCCTCCAAGATCTATGACTTTATTAGTCCTGGATAGTCCTTGGCTAAGTTTTCAGTACCAGACATGATTTTCCTCTTATTGAGTGAGTCTTAAGTCAAGACCAAGTAGAGAGCTATTAGTTACCACCAAGGTATGTGTACCACTACTGCATCCTTTAGGTTATTGTGGCATGCTTGTCACTGTTGTAGTTCATAGGCATCATAGCTGTGTAAAACTTGATTGCTTCCTTCCTTTGGAAGCTTACATGTTGTCTTCAGCTACAATGAAAGCTAGTCTTCAGGGAAGAAGCATTCAGGCCAGTTCCAGCTCAGGGCCCTCTTGGTCCTGTACCATAATTTCTTCAGCATTAGGAATTTACCTTCCAACTATGGGTGACAACCAAGAGCAAAAGCAATAGCCTGCATGTTTTAGGAGTACTTTGGACAATCTTGCCCAACAATCCAAAAGAAGAATTCTCATGCCACCAGGGCCTCTTTGGTAATGAACAATAAACTTCATTTCATTTATGTCTGCCTCCGCATCTCTGTCTTCCTGCCTCAGGAATGAGAAGCTTTGGGGAAAGGAATTAAACTTTCTAATGCTCATTCTCTCATCTCTAAAATGTTGCAAAGATGTAGGAGATGACATGAAGGATAGACCTGACGTAGAGGTGGCTTGAACGTGAGTTAGGGATCTTGACAAGAAGCAGAGGGGCTGGAGAGAGACAACTGAAGGAATAAGAGTACTTGGTCTTGTATAAGACTCAGGTTCCCATGAACCCACATGGTGGTTCGCTATGACCCACAACTCAAGTTCCAGAGGATCTGCCATCTTCTTCTGACTTCTGTGGGTACCAGGTATGCACTTCTACTTACATACAATCAGACAAACACTTGTACACATAAAAAATATTTTTTAAAAGGAAAGAAACATAGAAACCATTAAGCAATGTTCTTAGTCTTTCATGGTTCTTTAGGAGAGAGGTGTGAGTCACTCATACGTGTACAGTGACAAAATTTTTTAGTACACCATGTATGAATCAACTTAAAGTGTCAGTTTTGAAAGAAAAGCTTAAATACTTTTAAAAACTTAACACCACAATAATAATGAGCAACACTCAATCTCTTTTGATAGTTCATAAACTACTTCGATATCTTGTATAGTCTGGCAATCATCAAGATTATAGATGTCCATTGTATAGCCAAAAAGTAGTGGTTAACAAGGTATTTTGGTGAGTAAGAAATCCAGAAGAGAGATTATCTGTATTCAGCCTAAATGTGGCTTGTAAGTATTATCAACTAGTGTTTAGATCAAAAGGTTTCCACTAAGCCGTAAGTACTTTTGGATCACATTTGGACTGTGCATCTTAAGTTGATGAAATTAAGAAGTCTGATCTACTCCACAGCAAACATTTCTGTGTTTTAGATTTGTCACATTTTTTCTTACTTCAAGTATTAAATATACAACTTTGCATGGCAGTGGTGGTGCACACCTTTAATCCCAGCACTCGGGAGGCAGAGGCAGGCAGATCTCTGTGAGTTCGAGGCCAGCCTGGTCTACAAAGCTAGTTTCAGGACAGCCAGGGTGGTAACACAGAGAAACCCTTTCTCAAAAAAACCAAATAAATAAAAATAAATAAATAAATAAAAGTAAAAAACCTTTAAATTTTCAATTGATCCCAGAATTTGAAACTTACATAAAATATCACAGGACTTTCCCTTCAAAATGCCCAAAAGCCATAAAAGAAAACCATACTGATATTTGACAAATTACGTTTCACTTAAAAACAGCACCACCCAGCTAGCTCGCTCACTATACCAATATTGGTTTCAAGAAATTTCCCTCTCTCAAATGAAGTGCACCTTCATACATAAAAATGTGTGTTCTCAGAGGATGTTGGAAAGGTTCTGAAGGCAATTACAAAAAAGGGATCATTTTAAAAAGGGTTTTAAATAAATGTACTATTGCAGTGTGACTGTGGGCTCCTGGAGGACGGTGATGAAGTGAGAGACTCACAGGAGGATGAATCCTGATGGGTTTCTTTTTATAAAGCAGTCGTCTCAGGTATGCCTTCTGTTGAGCCTTCCTGATTCTGTCAGACAGGAATATTTTCATCATTTCTTCCTCAGGGAGAATGCAAGACACAGACCGGGGAGAAGCTTAGCGAGTATGGGAAAGCCACTTACATATACCTCAGAATGAGGAAGCAAGAAAATCAGAAGAGAGAAACAGAATGTAAGTCCTGAACGGCAAAAATAAGATGGGGCAGTTACTATGTTTCAATTTGTGTTAGGTATTTCTTCGAATGCTCTTCTTGGTGATAATTGTCACTGAGCATTTACCACAGACCAATCACCATGCTTGTTACTTGGCATGTGATAGCTCATATAAGCATCTAAGCAAGACACCATTGCTAGTGCCTTCCAGAGGAGCTGGAGGAGAAACCTGTAAGTGGCCCAGACAGCGTTCAGATTCCCGTTTCTACGACTTGGAAGTTGTGATATGTCCGTATCATGAAACAAACAGAAACCAGCACCTCAAGAGATTTTTTTTTTCAGCGAGTCAGCAAGTGCAGACACATCTAAGATACTTTCTCAGAGAATGTGGACCAGATGTCACTCTGGGCCCATATCATAGGATTCCTGGGGATTCCATCCCATGTTTTATTATGGCTTTGGACTCCCTCTTGAGAGCTCCAAGCACACGCCTAGGAAAAAGGGAAGCACCAACTCAGTGCCCAGTCAATGAGAGTGACACCAGATAACCACAGTGGCCCTAGAGTGCTGTTTTATTTGATTAGCTTCCCTGCTAATACTGAAAAAAAAAAAAAAAAAAAAAAAAACTTTCTGCTTAAATTTCTGGATCATGACTATTTCCCCCAGGACCTTAATGCTGCCTGTGTCATGATAGGTCACCACTGGGAATTAACTGCATACTGAGAAACTTCTCTACAGATTATGGTTTTTAGGTTGATTTATTTTAAGTTAGCATACAAAAGAATGGGCTTCGTTATGGCATTTCCATATACACCTCTGTCTTAGTTAAGGTTTCTAATTATAGCACCCCATCCATAACTATCTATTCTATTTCCCCTTCCTAGAGAGCTCTGTCCTTCCTCCAGCCCTTTACTGTATACTTAACCTCAGTGGTTCTATGGGTTGTAGCTTGTTTATCTTTGACTTAACAGCCAACATCTGCATATAAGGGAATTCACACCGTATTTGTCTTTCTGGATCTGGGTCACCTTGCCCAGGATGATTTTTTCAGTTCCATCCATTTACTGGTGAATTTCATGATTTCACTTTTTAATGGTAGAATGCTATTTCATTATGTAAATGTACCACATTTTCTTTATCCATTCATCTGTTGAGACATGACATCTAGTTTTTTGTTTGTTTGTTTTTGTTTTTCCCCCCAGTTTTCTGGCTATTGTGAATAGAAAAGCAATGGCCATAGCTGAGCAAGTGTCTCTGTAGTAGGATTAAGCATCGGGTATATGTCCAAGAACAGTACAGCTGGATCTTGAGGTGGCTCAATGTCCATCTTCCTAAGGAACCATCACATTCATTTCCATATTGCTGTATGAGTTTGCAGTCTGAACAGCAATAGATGGGTGATGAATGACTATTTGAATTCTCTTTCGCCAACCATAGAAACTAAGCCCTCAATAAGTGAATTCATGTCTAACCATTACACCCCCATCTTAACGCCAAGTGAGGAATTCCAACTGAGCATGTGCAGCTGTGAGCTACTACACAGAGGCAGAATGCACACTTCAATTCTTGCTCTTTATCAAAGCATTGTGCTGTTCATTCTGTCAGTTGATCTGGATATAACACACACACACACACACACACACACACTATTGGGGTTCCTACAAAAGATGTGTTAGAGTGTACCTCCTCCACCACCTCTTTCTCCTCTCCTGCTTCCATCCCTTTTAAATCTCCACCCTTCAGCTCTGTTTCTAGTTCTCTAGGGAGGCAATCCAGGGTATATCCCATAGGAATCCAGTTTCCAATTAGTCTTTTTGCTCCATGAAAACCCTATCACTGATTCCTCAGATTTTAATACCTAGACAGATGTATGTGCTCTATTAAGGGAGAAGTGCTGTGGAACGTGGTGCGCTGCATGCCAAGATAATCTCCTATTCCATAGACACCGGTACTCAGTCAGTCTTGGTTGACTAGGCAATTCCCATGTAGCTTTTGCTTAATGTCTGAGTAATTAGAGGGAGAAGGACTTTGGTCTATCTTTCTCCTTTTGTGACTTCCTCCTTTTGCACTTTATTTGAGATTATGAGTGAGTGTGATTTCAGATGAGAAACATTTAACAGTGAGTCAGGGAGATGAAATTTCACTGAGACGCAGAACACAGGAAGAGAAAATGTGTGAAAACTCACATTGCCTGGGTTGTCTTGGTAGCTCGTAAAGCAGAGAAAGGAAATTCCCTCACAGTGGGTTTTAATAAAATTGGCAAGCTGGGATGTGGGGCTGTGTGAGAACACTGGTGAGGAATACAAAGATGGAAGGCAAGTGTAGGACTCATAAGGAAGGTCTTTCTTATCTTGGTCATATTTCCCCCTGCACCTAATTTATTCTCCAGATGAATTCCCAGATGCGAACTGTTTTCCTATGAATCTGCAATAATAAATTTAAGAGGGTAGGAATACATCTTCCAATATAAGAAGTAAATCAAATACCAGGCAGTATAATGCCTTGGCATTGGAGATTTCTATGAAGAATATGTACTTATCTATGTATAAACTAAAGAGTACATGGGGATCCAGATTCCCTGAGGAGATAAAGTGAGGCAGGGTCATTACTTAATGAAGAGACCCATTATGCAATTACATAAAAGTCACACTTTAAGAGATTTACAAGTATTTGATTTTCATACAACTTCTCCAGACTTTTTAAGCCTGACATGTATAGCATGACCACCATATGATGGCCACAGAACTCCTATTTCCTTATTCCTCATTTTATCAGTGGGCTATCACTTTCTTATTTGTTTTGTTATTTATGTTCTGTTTCCACCTACCACTGTTGTCTTGTTATTAACAATGTAGCTCAATGGTAGAGTGTCTTCCTAAAATTTCCAAGGCCTTGAGTTTAATCTCCTGCGTGCGTGTGTGTGTGTGTGTGTGTGTGTGTGTGTGTGTGTGTCATGAACACTTAGAACCATTTGTGGTACCCATTAGGACTCTGTAATTTGTTTACTGAATAACAAATGACCTTGAGAGGCTGGCAGAGTTGAAGTTACATGAATAAACCACAGGAGTCACAGCTGGCAGCCAGTCTGGAGATCCTTCATCTCACTGCTACAACAGCTCTGGTTTGCTTAGTTATCATGGTTAGTGCGCAAGAGGTGATGTGACCCCCAGAGGAGACTGCTGAAGACCAGTAACCAGGACATTGAATGCCCCTATGTGCCAGCATTCACATTGGGAATTCCAGGAAATGTTAGGGGACATAGCTGCTGTAACCCTTACCTTTGAGAAATATATGATAAGGTCCCTTCCCAAATTAAGGCCATGGCAGATTCCAGAGTGAGGGTCCAGTAACTTCAGCCTCTATGGAGTGTTTTGGATTTCTGTAGCCGCCGGGTCAGAAAAGGTACACCAGAGAACCCTGCTAGAGATCCAGGCTGGCTGACCACTACACCGCTTCCTTCTCTGTCTGCTTCCTTCTCTTCCAGGGGAGATCACGGCTTACGCACAAAGTGTGGACAAAATGCCTATTTTGTCTCAAAATATCTATTAAGAGAGGGGAGAAAATAACCTAAATCCTGTGCCCCGGCTTGCACTTGGTTGTGGTGGGGTGGGAGGGGGCAGGCGACCCCTGCTGTTCTCAGAGGGGTGGGTCCCTCCTAGGGCGCTGCTCGCTGCTCGCTGCTCTGCTGGTATTAACCACTTCACTGTTTTGTCCCGATCTCGTTATCTGTTCTTGTTAAAATCTTTATTATTCATGGATGCAGGAGAAAAAAATCCCATCATTAACCCATCATAAATATTCATAACACTTTGCAATTGTATGCATTTCATTTAGCCACTTGGCAAAACTTCTCTGAAGTACTCAGGTTTTAAGGAAATCTGGCTAATGAGACTAGAGCCCAGGAAATGCAGGGTGGCCTTTCTACTCAGTGTTATTTTATTTTAACCTGAAAACAAATGCAAAATATAAATAATAATTAAAAGAGATAAGCAGGGGAGGCGCTTACTGGCAGAGAAGAGCCGCATATCCCCTGGCTTTGTCTTGACTGTGTTCTTGTGTCTAGAGGAAGATAAACACAAACTCTGTACTTACGAGAGAGGGATTCTGAGTTTGCGCTACTAATGGGTTTATCCAGAGGCCTACAGAGGCAAGATAAATCCTCTGCTTTGGTAAACAGGGACCTTTCTTCTCGTGGTCTGTACAATTACTGACGTCAGGTTGAGGCTGAGATAAGAGTAGCCCTTTTTGGGACTTATTATACCAGGCAGCCATCCCAATTTTAGTGTCTGAGAAAGTATTATATCCATCTCACTCTTCTTCTTCTTCTTCTAATCCATTTTATCTGAACTATCAATATGGAGAGCTTTGTATGGAAGGAAAAGAAAACCCAGGAAATTTCTACTGCAACCAGATGGAATTAGAATAATGTACTTCCCCACCGCCATCCCCTCCCAATGGGGGAGAGCTTTTGTCCCATGAATTCTTGCCTTGAAATTTCTTTCCTGCCTTTCAGCTGAAATGAGTCTTACCACCAAAAAGGAGCGTTTAAATGGTGTGAGAAGAAAATATGTATACCAGCAGACGTTGCCCCTTGCCCGCGCTTGTTTAGGATCCCTCCATACCACTACTGACGACGTTTATGCTCCATAATGAGTTGCTTTTCCGGCATATAACGGCTAACAGGTGCCAGGGAACATTGGGAGCATTTGAAACCCTCAGCAAGTTCCACTTCCCCTGAGGGTTTTCGGCAATGTAGAGACAAGCTACCACCAATGCAAGTATTAGACAGGCTGGTGGCATACATCACTTCGTTAGGAAATGGCACATGTTAATAGGGAGCACACCAGATTCCCAAGCAGACGACCAATTAAGGAAAGTCCTCTGTGGTCCGGTCCTGTGGAATTAGACCAAGTTCTTCCAACTATTGATCCTTGAGCTCATTTGCAGTAGTGTTTGCAATCCGTTCTCATTGTTTGTTGGACCATCTCGAAGACTCTAATTAGAGTCTTTGGTAAGTTGTCCCTCTGCTAACTGATACAGGTTACCATCCGGGAGAAGGGACTCTTCCCACTATTTATTTTATATTAGACCCCATAGAAAAGATCTGTACCTTCAAGAAAATTAAGTGTGCTGTTTTATAGGATTCATTGTGTCAATTTATATGTGACCTTTAAAATAGCACACATTTCTTCAGTGTGTTATATATTAAAATTCAAAACCAGGTCCTAAATTCTAGTAATATTAATTACTCCCACTGTGCCTCCCTTCACTACGCTATCTTCAAAACCTTCTTAGCCCATCATATTTGCTTAGTAAAGTATTTTGCTTGCAAGGAACTACAATTCACTCAGTGTCACTCAGGTAATGAGGGCTTATTTTAAGGGTGCCTATGCTGTTAATGGAGCCAGAATCTCACGAAATCCTCCAAGCAGAAGGCATACAGTGGCCTGGTGGTGAATCCACTGCCACGAGATCATGACTCTGAGTTTAAGGACGTGGTTCTGAGCAACCGACGAGCTGGAGCAAGGCTTTGCCAGAGAAATTGTACCTGGAATCATGATGCAGACCTGCTCTGTTTTCACTCCTTCATATGTCTCCTGACTCACTCTACTCATATTACCTCTTAAGAGGGGCATAGCATGGTCCCAAATAGTTACTCATAAGAAGAGAGACATTTCTGTCCTCATCAGAACACAATGGAGGCTGCTGACCTCTGTTACTGCTTGCCTTTCTGTCGGGTGCCCATTCTCTGTCCAGTCAACTAGCCCGTGGATGAAATGATCAGCATATTACATAGCTTCCAACAGCTTCATTATACTTCCCCAAGTGGACCAGATGGCAAACTTTCTAGCTCATGTGAACAAACTCAACTTAGACCTTTTCCTGGGTAAGGCCAGCCTCCTATGAAAATGTCCACTGTGCTTAGCATCAGTGGTGGGGTATTGTAAGTGCTCCTTCAATTATGTGATATTTATGTTCCTTTTCGCTGTGGGTTGTTTTGGGTGAAGTGACATTGATTGACGTTTACATACAGTTTGATATCACTTACTTGTCAATAGAGGAATTCTTGAGGATTCTGGGTTCTAAGACATACATAGTAGGTCTCATTTCTCTTTTCCCCTTTCTAGATTTTTCTTTTTATTAAAACAAAACAAAACAAACAAACAAAAAAACAACTATCTGGGCATGATGGCACATGCCCTTAATCCCAGCACTCAGGAGGCAGAAGCAGGTGGATCTCTGTGAGTTAGAGGCCAGCCTGCTGTACAAAGTGAGATCCAGGACAGCGAGTTCCAGGACAGCCAAGGCTACATAAAGAAACCTTGTCTTGAAAAACAAAAAACAAAACAAACAAACAAACCAAAATAACAGCTAAATGTTATAGCAAAGTCAGCAGTCCAATATATGATACAATATAAAAGCTAAACTTCATTTTAAGATGAGGAACTGCTGTGACCTCCCTCTCCAAGTCTTTCTAACATACCGGAGTTGCTTTCCTTGGGAGGAAGGAATAAAACCCTACAGCTTCCACAGGGACAAGCTGTTGACGAGATGAGTTTGCTTTCTGGTTTTTCACGCTTTTTTCAGTATGGGAAGCTACACACCTCCCTTCAAACTCCTCCTCCTATACTGTGTACTTCTCAAGGTCTGGAGCAGGTAACACAGATGCCGGGGAGGAGAGAGGTGGAAACAGGCATGGTTGGCATCCCTTGGTCCCCTCAGAGGGATCACAGGCACACTGCATGACTATGCTTCAGTCTCCCTGGTGGATTTTTCCAGCAGAATTGACTATCTACAAATAACCAAGGCACCAACATTCTGGGACCACAGACATGATTCTAGAAGTACAAACATGTAACACCAAGTACAAGTTTGTGCTGCATAGAGACCTGTGCCAGCATGAACTGTCACCCATCCCTTAAGCCCCACTTTTATTTGTTCCTGCTTGTCTGCCCATGTAATATGAAGACAGAGTAGCTTAGATAGAAGCCCAGAAAACACTACAGTGATTGGAAACTCAACTTTTGCTTTTGTAAATCCCCCATAAAAAGATGTGTGTTAGCCAGGGGTGGTGACACACGCTTTAATCCCAGCACTCAGGGGCAGAGGCAGACGGATCTCTGTGAGTTAGAGTCCAGCCTGGTCTACAGAATAAGTTCCAGGACAGCCAGGGCTACATAGAGAAATCCTATCTCAAAAAACCAAAAACCAAAACCAAAAAAGAAAGAAAGAAAGAAGAGAAGGAAGGAAGGAAGGAAGGAAGGAAGGAAGGAAGGAAGGAAGGAAGGAAGGAAAAAAAGAAAAGTGTATCAATTCTTTCCTGGTAAGTCTTTTCCGTGTTTTTTTATTAAGTTTGGGACACCGCCTCTAGAATATTGTGTTTATATAACTAGCTGTCATTGTGTTAGTTACCTTTGCTTACTTCTTGTCTGTCTTCTCCTTCTTCATCTCATTCTACAGGGTGTGTTTGTCAATAGCTGGAGAGCCTACTTTTCTCTTTCCATGGTGCTGTCAGAATTGGGCCAGAGAAGTATGGCATGTGTGTCTGCTTTGAATAACTTAGCAAAGGAGGCTGGTGTTCCCAGTAGACGGAGGACGTAATAAGTCTTGTGGGCAGGATCGATGATAAAAGGAAGAGAGAGAGAGAGGCAGCAAGGGGGCTGGGGGTGGGGTAGACTAAGATGAGGACAGCCAAACAGATTCCAGCTAAAACTGGTTCAGTTTGCTAATGAATGCACTTGCTAGTACTGAATTCCTGATACTCTCTTCACCTTTCAAGTCAAGTTAGAAAAAAATTGATCCCATGCCAGTTACAAGGGGCAGAGCTGTCACCTATCAGGGAGATTAACTTGCTTTGTTGAATACTGACAGGGACTAAGGAAGGGCAGAAACCACTCAGAATGGAGGCTCCACTCTAATTCACGGTAACCTCAAAATCAGAACCAGAAGTGAACCAAGGGCGCACAATGTATGCCAGCTCCAAGTCCAGACTAATGGAACCCTGAAGAATGAATATATAAGGAATTCCTTTAAAGAAGAATTTTGGTCATCTCTGAAGAAACTTTATGTGCAAACTGGTTAGACTTTTGAAGGTATGGGCTCTAGTCCTTCAGCCTCAGAGTCACACACTTCCATGCCGAGCCAACTACACCAGTCAAAAGAGGTTAATTCTAATAATGGCCTTGGAACATTGGGTCACTCTCTGGGTAGGGAATAAGCATAATTGAAGGAAAGACACCAAAGGTCCCTAATGCTAAGTGATGCTTCTGCCCGAGCAGATGGTTTCCCTGTGCAGCTGAGCTCTGGGAAGTCTCTACAGTGTGGTCAGATACGTGAATATTGTTGTGCTTGGCTGGCCGTCCCCCAGCATGATTTCTTTTAACTGCCACATTTTTGCCCTATGGCTCTAGATGTTATCAGACTGATTTCAAATATGTCCAACATGATTCCCAGTGTCTTTTCAAATGCCACATTGCTCAGAACAGACAATGCCTCGGAAAAAAAAAAAAAGAGCTGCTATGAATACATAAAACTAGAGAATGTAAAAAAGTCTGAGTGTGTTTATGTGAAGTGATGGGGCGGTGGGGGGGGGGCAAACACCGGAGAGAAGTGACAATATGGAGTATAGTTGGTTTTCCCTTTTCCTCAGGTTGGCACCTATGAATTCAACCAACCATTGTTTGGAAATGCATCTGTACTAACAATGCAGATTTTTTGCTTGTCATTATTCCCACACAGCACAAGAACTATTTACAGAGCACTTACATTGTGTTAGCTATTGTAAGGAGTATAGATATGATTTACAGTATGCAGGAGGATGCCTGCGGTTTCATAAAAACACTACAGTGTTTTATATACAGCTCTTGCACATGCTGATATTGATTGCTACATGAGTCTTGAATTCTGTCTAGATACCTAGGATTAATTAAACGTTTCCCAACTTTTAAAGATAAATTTGAATACATCCTAAGGGCATGTGATGACTTGAGAAATTAGAGAAGAAAGTTATATTGAAGAGTAAACTTCTGTGGTAAAACCACTGACTCACAAATAAAAAGTATTTGGAAAGCTGCCCAGTCCCTTACTCCTGATTGCTTTGGAAATTTCCTTTAAAAAGGGGTAAACATGTCATTTGCTTTTCTTTCAGCCCTGGCTTTTAAGTTCTTAGCAATGGGGAGTAACAGACTAAAACCCAAATCCTAGGTGAAGTTGCCTGTCCTTCTTTCCCAGAGCTACCTGGGTAAAGCAGTTTGCTGGGCTCTGTTCCCCTAGGGAGGGGAGATGACAATCCACCCTTTCCAGTTAATTCTTCCAAGCTTGCTGGAAAGAGCCATTGGTTTATATTTTATTCTTCATGCCTTTGAGATCTTGGGATGAAATACTCTCTATAAACCACAAAACCTATTACTATTTTAAGTACCTGCATCTTCCAGAAGGGACACGCTGGCTCCCTGCAGGAGAAATAAATGGGAGTTGGCTTTCGGGCTGGCACACTGTCTTTAGCAAAAAAGAAAGACACAGATTGTCCTGTTCTCTCTGCTGTAGAAAATGTGTCTCGATCTAGTAAAGCAGAACACATATTTCAGAGGAGGTACTTGTCACACGCTGCTACTCAAATCACAGGGCCTTTCCCAGCACAGGGGTATGGAAGGGGTCAAAAGAAAAAAAAAAGGCAAGCTTTGAACACACACACACACACACACACACACACACACACACACACAGAGTGATGATAAAATTCACTTTCAGGAATGTGTGTGGAAATAAACTTGTTCTTTCTCTTGTTTTAGGGTGTTGTTTCATGGGTGTAAGGCAAAGAAAATGGTGGTGGGTAAGGTAGCCACATTTCAAACCCACATACGTGTAGTCTGAGGAAGCACCTGGTACTTGTGAACAAAACAGCAGGCAAAAATATTTTGTTCTATTTTCCCATTGTCACATCTCTTTGAGATGTTTTTCCCCTGTCCCTTTCTTTGTGTTCTTGACAGGATTGACAAGCATCCGTGTGTTACCAAGTAACATGAAGTTCTTGCTTGAATAATCACGATGGAAATCCAGGGTATTTCAAAGCGTATTATTGACTCAGAGAACCACCCACTAGATTGAATTCTTCTGATTAACATTGATTGACAGCATCCTTGAGGTGGTGTTTTTACACCAAATGGTCGGTCAGGTCTGCTGATGCCCCTGCTTTAGCTCTGGCACCAGTGTCTTTGTCTCAGAGCTGTTATGATGTGGGCTGTGGTTAGGAAGAGTTCTCTCATTGATGATACAAAAAAACCCTCCTGTTCAACTCAAGAGCAACCAATCCAAACCAAACCAAATAAAACAAAACCATGACAACAAAAAAACGATAGCCCTCAGCAAATGACAAGAAGAGAAACTAGCAAGGATTGCTTTTCTCTTTCCTTTTCTTTATTTTCCTCTCTATTATTCACCAGCTTTCAGCTTTAGTACTAATAGTGCTGTCATTGGCCGCAATATGGCAGAGCTCATGGCACGCTTAGAATGAACAGGGGGATACTTTATATAAGCAATGAAATCATGCTTCCCTCTCAGTGTGTGCAGAGGCCACTGGAAAGAGTGCAATGACCTGTGATGAAGGTAACAAATGACTCCTTATGTTGGGGCAGGTTGAACATGAGGCCACTATTATTGTTTCTTCTCCTTGGTCCTAAGGATTGAGTCCAGAAATGCCACATGAAAGGGGGAACCCCCAGAACCTGCATTCTGCTTGGAAGCAGGAAGGAGAGTGAAGGCTTACCTGGAAATACCATTTGCACAGTGAACCCAGGATTTGTAACTAGGTACTAAGTTTTTCATGAGTCTGGCTTGACAAATCATTTCTTCTGCATACTAACTAAACATTTGGTAAAGCCTTTGATGGTTTCCTGTGCAATGCAATTCCCTGTCTTTTTCTTCATCTTCTTTTTTAAATCTGAGGCATTTCCTTATTGTCTGTATTTTAAGCAAAGGACAGAAGTAATACAGCATCACCACTCAGAGTCAAGCATTAATAGCTCCATCTTAAAAATAGGCATATGCATGTATTAGCCCCGGAACAACTCAATAAAATGGAATGTATCACACTAAAAACTGACAGACAATACTGGTCTGATTAGTTATTTATGATTTTTGGAATATCTCTTTTCCAAAGGGAAAACATAATGCTTTCCACAGCAGTTTTACCGTTCTTTCTTAAAGGATTGTGATATTATTAGCTGAACATGAAACTAAGCTTTGCAAAAAAAAAAAAAAAAAAAAAAAAAACTCTAAGAAGCTGTTTTGCAAACAGTTCCCATGAAACTGTTGTGATCAATGAACAATTACTCAGAAATACTTGAATTTTTATAGCACCTATATTTACTATTTATTCCTAGGAGAGCTGAGATTCTAATACGTATGTGTTTTATGCACAAAACACATGGCAGCCTAGATACTAAATGTCCCCTGCGATTCTTTATTTTCAGCACCTGGGATGACCACAAATTCCAAATGTGTTGTTGCCAAAACTAAGTGAGGTTCCTGGGACACTGTTCAATGGCCCATTATATCTGGTCCAGCTTGCTTTGCCATTAGTGTGGCTAGCTGTCTCCGCTGAGAACTGTCTCCTCATCTGAAGCTCACAGCTACGATCAGATTGCCCATCAGTCTTTACCCTATGCTTAGCTCCCTTAACCATCCATGTGTGTGTGCTTGTGCACCATGTTTGTGTGCATGCCATGTGAGTGTAGCCTCTACCTTCACTGAGAATCTGGACTATTTAATGGAGACATAGCTCTGGATTCAGGAGGAGCTGTAAGATTTATACAAAGTGGAATCTGAAACTGTCATCTCTTTCACTGCCCCTATATCCTCAGGAGAAGAAATTACCAGTTCTGTAGACCAACATATTCAAAATGCATTTCAAAACACTCATATTGTCTTGGGCTCTCTCATGTTCACAGGCAGCTTTATGGCAACCATGAAAAGCCTCCTCATAACCTCATCTCTCTTAAAGCCTACAGTGGCTTTTCACTTACCAAGTTTTCAATTTGGTAACACACTTCTAATCTCATTTTGACTATTGTTTAGATGATTTCCTTAGTTTTCTAATCTTAAAATTCCCAACTTTCCTCACCCATTCAACAAACAAAACAAAATAAAAACAAAAATCCATCTACCTATTTGTGCATGGTATAAAGACCTGAATTTACACTCCTACCTATTATTGGTAAATTTCCATGTAAAGTCGGCCTCACGTTGTAAAGTTTGAAAGTCCAGACTGTGAAGATTGTTCCGCACAGCACAGACTGAAAACAATGTCATGATTGCTTCAATGCTTCAGAGGATGATGGTGAAAATGGCAATGATAATGTGATGCTGTTCTGGTTAGAAATGTCACATACGTAGTCCAGTTCATCTTGTTATAAACAATGTGTGTGGTTTTTCATTGTATAATACTATCACTCTTTGTCAGAAAAAAAAGTTATACTAAATTATTAGTGTTTAGTCCCCTGCCAAATAATTATGGTAAGAAGGTCTCTGTGGGCATAATGTGAATATCAGATCATTAAAGCCAAGTTAGGAAGCACATGAGGTATCTATTATGTCACGTATTTGCTGGTTTTCACGCTACAGATGGAGTTGTGTAACTGCCTTTTTATCAATGTATTCCTCAATGACAAAAACACTTATCACTCAGCTGCAAAATGGGTGTTCCATTGCCCAATGGGTAAAAAAAGTCAAAGGACAGCGACAAGTCACTTCTAAAATGTCTTCACATTCAGACAAGTAGTCCTAGAGATACCATGCCATTTGCCATGGTCACACCATGTAAGTTAATTCTTCCTTGATGATGAGAATCGAGGTTTGGGCTGTACCGAAAGGATTTCTTCTACTGCTTCTTCTAAAGTGGAAGATGGCTGCTAGGAAATGCTTATTTGGCCTTTCTCTTGGCGGGATAGAAAAATATGAGTAATAAAAAATAGAATGTGTATACTCCTGATGTACCTACATCATGGAGGGTGCAAGGCTTGTCATATTGCCTGTTTTAAGGCTCAAATACAGACAAGGCCAGAACTGCATCATTTTCTCACCAGAAGAAATGTGCCTCATTTTACCCTGCCTTCTTGGATCTTCCCATACCTTCTCTTACATTCGTCATATTATCTTTTCTGTCCATAACGATATTTTTAAAAATCAGTAGAGTAAGTACAATTAGTCCCTAAAATAAAGGCGTCATTCAAGGAAGAAAGGAGAAGGAGGGATCCAATTAAAAGGATGAAAATCTTTCATTTTTATTTAGGTATACTTGTAAGGACACGTGTATATACAAATACAGATCGTATGGATTTGCGTGTGTGTGTTTTAAATTTTTTTTTTTTTTTTACATTTTCTTTTACGTTTATATAATGTCAGCATTTCAAAACAGCACTTGATGAAAGTGCAAAGGACTGCGAAGCAGGGAGTACAAGCACAGGGCCACATGGAGCTGGACTTCACACCCAGACGCACAGACAATGAGTGGCTTCAATGGGGGTGTCAAGAGGAAGCATGGAAACGGACTCTGACTCATTCGTAACCTCCAACATGCCAGCATCTATTACACTGTACAAACAATGGGAGCGAGTCCATTGTAGGGAGATTTGCCTCACATCCGAGCAGCTCTGGGGCAAATGCATGGGAAAAAACTCAGTGATGCTAAACCAGAGACAGACCTGCCCATTCACGGCTCTGGGGGCCGGCGGTGGGGGGGGGGGGTGGAGGGGAAAGAAAGTGGGAGGAAGGCAAGGGGAAAAAGAGAAAGCAGGGGCAGGCAAAAGGGGGTGTTTGTGGAGGCGGTTTTCCAAAGAAAAGCTGGTCACCAC
The DNA here is from genome assembly GCF_903995425.1 of Onychomys torridus. Taxonomy (NCBI): domain Eukaryota; kingdom Metazoa; phylum Chordata; class Mammalia; order Rodentia; family Cricetidae; genus Onychomys; species Onychomys torridus. Next base: position 17,440,286 of record NC_050465.1, read on the forward strand.
AGCTCTGAGAGCAATGAATGGAAAAGGAGGAGTTTAAAACTGTTTTCCTAAGTTTGTGAAACTAATAAAAATGGCTGCAGCCGTTGCTAAGGCACAGGAGAAAAACAGAGTCCCTGAAAGCCCACAGGTACTGCGACTCTTTCTTGCACGAGGACACAGAGAGGGAACCAGCCCCACTGAGCCTTCCTAAAGGGACTGGCCTGCAACCATCCTGAGTCTGAGCCACACTTGATGCTGACAAGACTTCCTCGGGGGGAATATGACAAACAGAAAACCAAACCAAAGTACAGAACCAGAGTTCTGTAAACCTCTTCATACCACATGCTTGGGATGGGGGAAAGGACCACAGAGCTCCGACATCAGACCTGTAAAACACTGAGGACAAAGTATCCCTCAAAGCAGTCCTGTTGTGTCGGCCTCAAGGCGATGGAGCTGTTAAGATTTGAGTGGGCAATGATCACAGGAGTCCAGTATGGAGCAGTGTTCCAGTCACGTGACTTCTCAGCCATGTATACATTGGATGTTTCAAAGCCTCAATGCATGTTTTGTATCCTGAAAGTCTATTGTTCTCACTTACAAAAGACATAAGAATCAAATTAATACTTTATTATCAAACACTATATACAACAGAGGTTGCTAATAATACAGAATTAAAGAACGCAGGTTTTTTTTTGTTGTTGTTTTGTTTTGTTTTTTGTTCGTTTTTTTTTTTTTTTTTTTAAACATTTTAACTTTTCTTTCCTCTGCCACCCAAGAAAGTACAGTACAAAACAATAGTCTAAAACTACCACGGACTGTTACCTGGTCTATTAAAGGATACACAGTATCCACTAAACAGACAGACCTTTATTCCCTGCTTCACTTTGCAAAGGCCTTGGCAACCAAGGGCAAAGGTCGCTTGGGTTTGACCAACTGGGGCTGAGGGGGCTCCAAGGCTTCCCTTCATGCTCTTGAATCCTTTTTAAAATTAAACCCACTACCAAGATGCACAGACATCCTAAGCCCACAGAGGATTGTAACGACACCACAAAAGGCCACCAGCGCTTTTTGGACAAGATAAAAACTGCCTGGCACCAATCGTCTTGAAAATGCCACACAAGTGCCGTTAGATAGGATTATGTCACTTGCAGGTAGAAAAGCATATTGTCTACTGGTGTGGATAGTTCTGCTGTTTTGTTTTGTTTTTTAAACTTAATCTGTGGCGGCATGACAGTGACGTAAAAGGGTCTAATTGCACAGTTAAAGATGAAAGACAGTGGCAGAGAGGGCCATGAGTAACTATTTCATCATTTGTTAGAGACAAATGCTAGAAGAGCCACAGAATTCACCATTTCTAAAATGACATTAGAACTGCTAACGTCCTTAGGACTAACTGGAATTATTACAGGATCACTCGGTTTCCTTGGTTGTAGTACATGCATTATTATTTTGGTTCTATCGGTCCATCTTAGGAGGGGTTTTTGTCCCCTTACTGAAATCCCACTAACCCACAAACCTTTAATTATTAATAAACAGAAGATATCTGGATATTACTGAGAGTGTGGAGCATATAAATAAAGGTAAAGGAACCCAATGCTTTGAAGTTTTGTTTCAGTGAAGCGGTGGGTGCCTTCTGTGATGAGACTCGGCCACTCCAGAGAAGTCTCAGATGGTGGAGAAAGAAACTGACAATACCTTTGAGGCTGGCAACCCCACTCAGATGGTTCAGGCAAGAGCAGAGTCCAGCTGTCTCCACTCCAAAGGGACCAGGTAAACCCAGCTCACATTCCAATGTGTGTACAACTCTCTAGGGTGCAGTACGTTCACAGCTGCCTTCCATTCACATATTTTTCTAATTTGAAACTACTCACAATTCTAAGCAATTTCCGATTCATGAAGTCCATCTATAATGTGAACTGCTTTTTTTTTTCATATACATCTTAAAAAGAATATATAAAAAAAAATCCTTTTTTCCTGGAATGCTTTCAATTTTCCACATTACATGATCATTGCATTTACTGACTTGCTTGTTTACAAAGGCATGGTTTCTACTGATGTCGTGCAATAGCAAAACAAGGCTAGATCACCTTTCTATTGGGCTGACACTTTTCCCTGTCTAGGTTTTGGGATTTAGAGTTTATGACACCCCACCAGGAGAAACCCCACAGCTTATGTTTGCTGGTCATCAGCTGGGACCACCTCCTTGGCCATGCTAAGGTTCTTTAAACAGGGTCATCCTGTGTCCATTCTCCTTCTGCCCCAACCCTACTATGAAACAAGATAACCCCCCCATGTTTCTAAATGTATCAAGGGATACCACTTTTTCTCACAAGTTTAAATAGGACAAGCATATATACTCACTCTCAGCATAAAGTATATCTAAATAATGTATTTTCTATTCTAGTGGATTTTTAAAAAAATATTTTGTCAAAGTCTTTGGGACTCCATCTTGTTTATCTCCCACAGATAAACACATGTTTCCCCCTACGCTTTAGGCTGTGTCAGAAAAGGGAAAGAATATAAAAATCAATGCTTGAATTTTTATTCCAAACTTTGGAATTTTTATTCCAAATTTCCCTTTAGCCCTCCCAAGTAGTGCTGACTGACTCTCCTGGTGACAGGGTTTTTGTCTCAGTCCCCTGTGATCATGGAGCATGGAGCAGAACGTGGGCATCGGGGTGGGAGTTGGGGAAAGGCCACAGCACACGGGAGCTCCAGCAAAGCCAAATCGCATCTCCTCTGGCCACAGGACTTCCTTTCTTTCTACACATTGTCCCCAGAGGAGCAGCCAAAGCTATTCCACTCACTACTCAACAACCCTGGCTTGTCAGCCTCGGGGAAGGTCACTTTATTCATAAAAATGCCTCTTTGAGCTCCTAAAAAGAAAAAGAAAAGTTGTAGCACCATGGTGATCTGTATTCAAAGGAAAAAAAAAATCAGGTGTGCACTGCCCAGTCACTAAAATGTTAGAGGCACTCACACCCCCAGCAACAGATAGTTTTCTCAATATACACTTCTTTTGCATTAGCATCCCTGCATCCAACCCTCCTTCTGGGAGAAAAAAAGCTTCTTCGACACAGCACACGTTTTGCTGGCAAGAACGCTTTAAGACAGTCATATCTGATAAAACAAAAACTAGTATCTGAACCTTTGAGAAGCCTGCTCATTCCTACAGTCCTAGAGGATATGGTGCAATAGTATGTCTTGGCTTAATTCCGCCCCTCTGGACCTGACATGCCATCCTAATGCTCCACACAATCACCTTCCTGTCCTGAATGAGAAGGCATAAGTACTGTAGGAGAGGGACACCCTCTCCGCCAGGCCATGGCTGGCAGCATCTGCCACAATTCTTCCTTATCTGCATACCGTCGTTGACACCCTGAGCTTACAGAGGTGAGTTCTGGAGGAGAACGCATAGGGGGTGAAGCCCCGCTGCGACAATTTGGCATTTTCATCTGGAGTCCATTTAATTTGGAAGGGGTGAGAGAAGTCAAGGACCAGGGCTGGGGATGGGGCAAGGCGAAGGAGGGCAGGAACTAGTTTAGCCCCCAACAACGCCAGGTTGTTGCTTAGAAATCAGGCTGGAGGAAAGAAAACAAAAAAATCTGACATCTGCCAAAAACCCAATAACAAGTCCCTTCTTGGGATGAGCAGTTAGGTGGATCTCTGGTGTTCCAAGACCCTGATGTTTTCTGTGACAGGTGACGAGAGGAGACTGTGCTATAATGTCAAAAGCATCGCCAGGAGCAACAGCAGGATTGCCAAGAGGCGGCTGGGTATCCTTGGTGTTTGTGCCGCGTTCTCGCCACGGGATGGCTCGGCTGACTCATGTACGGTATCATCTGTTCAAATAGAAAGCACACATTCCAATGAGATTTCACATCCTTAATAACTCTCTTGCAGCAGCCTGCTGTTCACAGACCTCGCCACCCTCTGCAAAGTAGGGTAATGAACCCTGTGGCACCATTGACTTTCATGTCTGCATAATCACTCATTATTTACAGCAAACAAAGGAGAGGCAGGACAAATTGGACTTCCTTCACAATATTTATACTCTCTCTTAAAAATGAAGGGGAACCTGTGCACACACTATAATATTTGCTGCATCAGCTCCTTGGACTTGCTACCAGTCAGACGCACTCTGCACAAAACTTGAGGTAGGAAAGGTACCTTTAAGTCTGCAGGGCTGTGGGGAGGCAAGCAATGTACTAGAGGGGAAGGAGAAAGTTATGTGGGCATATTAGTGGTTAAGCAGACGGGGCTGCTCATTTCTTTCCTTTTAGGCATTTTACAGGATTAGTGTTGAATGTTTGGTTGTTGGGTGCCTACACGCATTTTCAAATGTGAAAAATTAAATGCCAAAACAACAGTATTTTAAATAAACTATATATAATACCCAGTAAACTTCAGAAATCCTGTACCCACTGGGCTGCCTACAATTAGGAATCAATTATGGTGCTATTTCCATTACGGGCCCTGCATCTCCCAGATTAAATTACTTGAACTTGACTATTCTTATTTTTATCAGGCTGAAGCTTGGCACATAAATTATCAGTGTGGATGCAAATTTTCCTCTAAATAAAATGGATTAAGTGAGTTAAGCTTCTTTTATTTAGCTATAAAGTGTTCTACGAGGCTGCCTCTGACTTTGGATAGCCTCCCTGATCTGCATGATTAACAGGCTTAACTTCGAAATGGGAACTTTGCAGTAATTAGTGCCCAAAGATAGATTGGAGGCTTGCCCATGAGCCATGCTATTCTCTAATGTGGCCCATCTCCTTCCTCCCATCTGGCCTAGCTTATGCTTTTAGCCCAGATGACCTCTGAACATGTTTCTGGAGCTGACAGTTGGCCTCTGAGCAGATTTCATTTCAGCATCAGGGGGACTTCCCATGGGAACACAAGAATTGCTACTTGGGATTCGATGACTGGTTAATCAGAGAGAACAGTAACAAGTGAGACGCCAGTAATTGTCCTCAATTAGGTAGACCCCCTCAAGACAATCCTAACATCCTTCACTGACCCACTGGGTGTCTCCTAATAGATTAATTGTCCATTATTTTAACCTCATGTAACTCATCTTCCATACATGTCACATTAAGGGTCCTTTCTCTTACAGGGGTGAGTCGCACATTCTATTATTTGTCCTAAAGGGAACTCTTTTTTTTTTTTTTGGCTCACATTTTTTGGAAGTTTCTGTTCATCTCATTCATGTCCCATGTGAACTAAGAAACATGCCTTCTCAGAATTAAGTCTTGTGCCCCAGAGGGCTCCTATTTCAGCAAGTCTTCATCTAGGAGCCTACAGCCCTTTGTTTAATTTCTTCTCCTTCCCTGGACTTGAGCAAACCTGGATAGATTGCTTTTAGCTTAGGAGACTAGAAGAGGTTAGGAAGCAAGAATGGGAAGGCAAATCCCACACAGTGTAGCCCAGTACGTGTGGGCCCTCATCTTTTCTTTATTCTTTTCAACCTTGCTAATGCATTAATTAAATCTGTAGTTAACAGGATGCAGAAGTAAAGGCCCTTAATAGCCCTGAAATTAAAATCCAAATCACATTCTTAAGAGCACCAATATGGTGTCAATCAAAACAATGGAGCACTTCAGGCTTAATTATAAAAGAACCATAAACCCCGAGGATTCCACAGCTCATTTTGAAACATCACTTATATTTATACACCCGAAATTACATCACCTACTGGGGTTCTTCTCCACCCTTTTCTCAATAACCCATTACTCAATCTTTTACCTTGTGAACCTTGGAAATATATTGTTTAAGGATACCCAAGCTGCCTTTCTGTACTCGGGGCAAGTATACTGAGCTGTGCTCCCCTGCTCCACACCAATTCCAGAGGCTCAGCAAAGGGTAGCCCCTATTCCAGGCTCACTCAGTACAAGGCACTGGCAAAGAGCCTTGCAGAATAACTGACATTCACAAGAACTTCTAAGCAAAGTGTAAGTCTGAATGCGCCTTTCAAACCTTGCATCACAGGTAGCCTCTGGCATTAGCACTTCTGTGAGCTGTGTGGTCCATTCTTTTAACCTCATGTGTATGCACCTACTGTGCATGTCATAATATGGGTACTTTTTCTTACTGGGGGAGAGTCTCACTGTCCTGTGTTTCCCTCAAATGGAAAAATACACTGCATGCTTTTGTTTCTGTGACATGGTGTTGACAAGTCAGGATTCTACAGGTTATGCTTTGATTAAAACAATCTTTGATGGGGAATTCTATGCATCACCACCCCCACCCATACCCCTTTACCCAGGGCAGTTAATGAGAAACTGGTTGACATCTAGATAACTTGGGGAAATTTCAGAATGCTAAGTTGAAACTCCCAAGTAAAATCTACCCTCATGGAAATTAAACCTACATAAGGAGAGATTATTAGTACTTGTAATAATGAGTGTGGCTTGGTGGAAGGAAAAGTTCCTCTTTAGAAGCCAAATCGAGTCTTGCCGCTTTGTTGCAGGACTCCACCACAAAGGGGTTTCAGTGCCTAACTGAGCAGGCTAATGGTATTTGGGAGCATGTAACGTGGCATCTGTCTGCCCTGAGATCATCCTGCATCCCTGAAGACAGGAAACTGGTAGGCAGAGTGTGCAAGCAAACAAAAAGGACAAATGCATTCCATAGACAGGTGAATTAGTACACACGGCTGGGAACATGCAGTAGAATCCTTTCAGACCCACTGGGTCTCTAGAGCCAGTATGTACACCTAGCGTTGGCTAAAGGAGACCATTTCTTAAATCCAACAGTCAACACAGCAGTAAACAACTTCAAGTGTGGCTGACTAAATTCTCTAGGAAATAAGGAGAAACACTCAAATCTGTTACCATATTCATACTGCCAGGCACTGCGGCTCAACCCCCTTACCATGTTAGTGAGGACACTTGGCAGCAATCTCTTCACACACACACACACACACACACACACACACACACACACACACACACACACACACTAAACTACACTCTGCTAAACTTTTCAAACTTCTATCAGGTATGTGTTCACTGATTTGGGGCCACTGCGAATTCCAAGTTCTGTATGAGAAAGTCCTTGTGTCTTAGAAGACACTGACATATGCTTCTGTAGGAGAGCTTCTTAACATTTCCATTTTATCATTAGTGGAATTCAAAGTTGACTTTCTTAGTAACAGAACAGTCTTCAGTGTTCTTCATTACCAGAAGAAAAAAAGAAAGAAAAAGAAAAAGAAAAAACAAAAACAAAAACATGAAATCCCTTGTGACTCTAGAGAGGTTCCTCCTCCCTAGAGAGGCGATTGACTTTATATAGGAAATATGATCATGGGAAATATATATCAAAACTATAGTCCTGAGCAAGTTTACAACAAACAACCTGTTGGTCATTTTAGTCATGACTTCCTAGTGAAACCAGGAGTTAAGAGTTTTCTCTGAACATCTATACCTCTTGTAGAGGGAAGAGCCTATTCCTATTATCCTAACAATGGGAGTTAAGGATATTAATTCTGACAAGCTGAGTGGCGTGGGCAGGATTCCTTGGCCATGGGAAGGAGAATGTAAATTCTGTGGTTTTGAAAGAGCTCCTGTTTAACTTGTTGTCCCTATGGTAGTCATGTCCTCAAGCTTGAAGTCTGGTGCCTTGAAAAGTCACAGTAATGCTTCCAGTTTTTCAGGACACAATTAAAATGTCTCCATGTCAGCACTCACTTCTTGCTACTTTCTAAAGCGGGGGGGGGGGGGGGGGGGGGGCGGCAACCATGGACTGATCCCTGGGGAGCCACTAAGGCCTCTGAAAGCTACTTGTACACACCTCTTATTTGTGCTCTGTGTGAGAGATACCTGCCTTAAAAAAGACTAGAGTGCTTGGGAAACCCCTAACTCTTCCTGGCAGCCAGCTACAGGGCTAAAGTTGTCATACCTCCAGAGACAGGGCACTTACTCAGGGTATGTTTCCCTGAGGCTCATTCACTGTTATCCCTAGGACAATACTCTGAGGATGAAGAAAACTGTTAAGATCTACATAGGTGGGTGGACTGAAGGAAGACGGGGTCCTCCACATAGTGGCTAGAGGCCTGCTTCCCATCACAGTGGGTCTGGTTGCATTCAAAGGCCAGATGAAATTTAGAAGCAAATAAATGGCTTGTCCCAGTCTACACTATCTACAGTAGGCTACATCGTAAGTGGTTAAATGAATATTCTTGCGGCCTTTACGTTTTTCACACTGATGGGGAAGTTTGAGTAGGAACATCAGTAGTAGAAAAAAAAATATCTTTAAAACTTATTTTGTCTTAGTACTCAGAGATTGCTCCTGGCTCAAGAAGCTGCTGTGTATATTTGTGGTGGCAGCGGGTATGCGAGTTTGTGGTGGCAGCACAATTATATGTCTCGAGGCCAACTGCTATCAATAACCTGATAAATAATACTGAAATGAAATACAATTTTTCAGATCGGTTTCATTGATGCACATACATTTCTAAGAGAGAACTAAAGATATTGAGTCAGTGTTTGGGGCAGTGGTTTTACAACTTTTATCCACAGATATGATTATTTTTTTTTAAAAAAAAAGGAGTTTCATAGACATGTACAAGAGAAATATTTTCTGTCTTGTTTGAAAACTGGCCTTGATATTCAGTGGTCCACCGACACGCCCTGAGGATGTGGTAAAAGGCAGTGAGATTTTAGTATTTTGGTAGGGTTTCCATATTAGAATACTGCGTCCAATGAGACCCACGTCTGAGAAAGGAAAGTCGTATTCCATTTAGCATGCACTACACAAAGATACTGGAAGAATGAGGGAGAAGATAAGTCATATTAGCAAGCGGCTAGCAATGGGCAAAAGCAGAAACGGCTGGAGCATGCACACATGCAGAGAGGAAGAAAGGAAAAACCGTACGGAAGCGTCCAGAGGTAGATGCGTTGGTTAAGGAGAGATTCTCTAAGCATACTAACCTGCTGGTTCTAATGAATTTTCTACTTTGTCGTTAACATCGAAAACACGATCATGAACACCTATAGTTTTCATACAGCTATCTATAACAAAAATAGAGATAACAGCCAAATATGTTAGTGAGGACACCTTCAAACTCCCATTTCCTTCTTTCTCTCTATCGTCTCCTTTTATTAAGGTAGAGATTGTTCTACAATCAATGGCACGGGTCCACATGCCAGTATTGTTCCCATCTGCTGTGCACGTACAACAGTCTAAGAAACAACAAGTTAGCAACTGCTGTGTGTACTTTCATAAACAAAATAAAAAGCATCATGAAGAATGATGAGAAAAAAAACAATGAAAACTGAAACATGGATGTGGATATACAAAACAGGTACCACACAAGATTAAACAGTAAAAAAATAAAATGAAATAAAATTGTACCGCTGTGAACCAGACCACAGGATAAAGCATGCGCAGTGAAGGGACCCTCGGAAGCTCGTTCTAATGAACTTACTTGTTGGTCTCACGAAGACTTTGAGTTTTAGGCAGGACCTTCTTCCATTGTCTGGGATTGCGGAGGCTGTGGGTAAGACAAGGGGGCAGGGCAAGACAAAAAGGAGAGAACAACTCATTATCCTTTGTTTTGCACATGCAAATAAACGGTCTATGCACACTCTTCCAGGACACACATACTCTGATTCCTGTCCCGACGTTAAAACCAATACTACTTTTCAGACTAAGACAAATGCTACAGAAAGGTGACTTCCACACTCCCATCTTCCCTTTCCAGTACAATAAAGGAAGAGTCGTGCAGGAATGTGGTCATCTATAGAGAAAGGCTCAGGACTTCTACTTCAAAGGCACTTCCCTTCTTCAACTTGATCTGCTATCCATTTTCTCTAAATCAGGAGGATAATGCTTGAACTCTCTAGCTTCGGGAACAACTCCTCCTCAACTGCAGGAAAAAGGGCCCAACAGAGACCCACAGTTGAGAGTGTTGTCAAAACCAGTGACAGACAGTTACAAGGAGGCGGACTTCAATGTGACCTACTTCTGCTGGGGAAAGCAGAGCTTTGTCTGTCCTGAAAGCTGGTCTGTCAGTGCTCGGCAGGTAATTCAATTAGAGGTTTTACTCAGAATTTGGCTCTGCTTTCTATATGACTAACCCAGCCCTGAGACTCCACCACGCCATTGTAAGCACAATATGCTATTGAAAAAGGACGAGGCTGCAATGGCACATTTATCTTCTTTTAATTTTCCACAGAGAAGGATGGAATTAATAAAGTGGGTTTACTAAAACACGACAACATGTTTCAAGTTATAAATCATCTGAGGAGGAGACTTTTTCTTCAAGATGAGATCTTAAACTTTTCCCTACTTTTTAGGATTATCTCCACTTAGTACTCACAGGGTAGTGTCAAAAGGATTTTGAAGGGTGGTCAGATCCTCAGCGACCACATGGGTTTACTAATGCTCTCTAGAAATGACAAAAATCGCAGAAATGAGAGCCATATACTTTCTTCCCCGTGGACTTGCTTCAAGTGGTTTCTTTGTTCAAAAAGGCAGCTGACATCAATCAAAATGCACAGGGCTTAAAATTAGTTTGGTAATACTGAAAGTGACAAGGAGGCAGCCAGCATTTCTTAGGCCTTCTCTCTCTTCTATCTTCATATTATTCTTCATGGGGAGCTTAAAAAAATGCTCATTTGAGGTGAGAGGACTGAAGCTCCAAAGTTCTTCTGCATGAACTTCCTTATGTATGGAGCTACAGATCCATACAAAGCTCCCGCAGAACTCATGTTCAACAGCTAAAGGATGTCAGATACTACAGGACCTCCATGGTCACTATTCAACACCTGTTGAAACTCTTAATTTTAAGAAAAAAATTACAGAGAAAAGATGTTTTTGGCCCTCTGCATCTCTTCCTGGTCTCCCTGACAAGCAGTTAAGAAGTGGTAACAGCTGGCTTTGCTGTAGGCTCTCACTAAATCAAAGTTGGGAAGACTCCCCCTACTGACATTAACAGTAATGAGTGTGTTATTCAGGGCACAATATTTCACACTCTGTGGTTTGATCCAGGAAACAGTGTCCTTTCCTGTGGACCTCAACTGCAAATGTACACTCTAAGTACACCACACACAGGTGACTCCGGTTCGTTACAAAGCCCATGGGGTCTTAGTCATGAGGTGGTGGGAGAGGCGCCACATGCACATTGCACTTTTCTGAGCCGAGATGAACTTACTTCCAACCCTGTGAGCTTGGCATGTCACACGCAAATGACTGATTTTTAACACGACACTTCAAGAAAAGCAGGCTTAAAGCATTATCAAAGGTAATTTTGTTGTTGCTGCTGTTGTTGTTTTTCTTTTCCAGACAGGGTTTCTCTGTTTAGTTTTGGTGCCTGTCCTGGATCTTGCTCTGTAGACCAGGCTGGCCTCCAACTCACAGAGATCCTGCCTGGCTCTGCCCTCCAAGTGCTGGGATTAAAGGCGTGCGCCACCACTGTCCTGCCTGGCCAAATATAATTGTTTTTGTGAGGAGTTTTTTGTTTTGTTTTGTTTTTTTAAATTTCATGGAGATTTTTTTGATTTTTATTAAGGAAAAATAAATCCCAACATTACGCTATTGTACGGTGTATCAGAGAAACTAAACAAAAGCAAATAGTGATGTCTAAGAAAAACTAGAGCATTGTCTTAGCTCACAAACGAGACATGAACCTTAGCCACTGGACAAACAACAGTCTTCTGTGAATCAAAGACACTGAATGTTCTTCTGTAACACGGAAAATAAAAGGCTTATTTCTCATCGGCCTTCCTCATGACTCAGTCACCTATAGCCAGAAAAGCTGCAATGCTGACAGCACTGACCCCTTAGGATGCTGTTTGACCATTTTACTGCAATCCTTCAAAGCATTTGTGGACAAATAACATTCATGCACGGTATAGTTTGTAAATTCATGTGTAAACTACAGGAGCCCAGCCCTATAATCTGCAGGCCCACCCAGCCCATGGAGTATAACCATAACTCTATAGAGCGGACCAACCTAAGAAGAGACCTTTACTAGGCCCTAATCACCTGACTTCCTTGTTTTCCACACGGAAACATAAAACCAAAAAGGAAAAAAGTGATTTCAAAATATATCCTATCAAAATTATGTATTAATTTTTTTAAAAAGTGTGACTGCAGTTTACTCCATGTTAAATCTGTGGCTTCTGCAGCCCTGGACTCCTTGGCTTCCAGAGGGTGGATACATTTATTCCACTTTAAATGTAGATGGTTAGCCATAATTAGTCTCAGAAGATACTAGGTAATTTGTAAAAAGTGTTTTACTTGTCATAAGGAAAGAGATGGCAGAGGGCAGAGCACTGAAACCACAAAGTGACATATTAATTAAAATATGTAATATTCCCACAAGTCAATGCAGAAATCACATCCTCTCGGGATCACTAATAAGCAAAAGATGGAGCTATTGGTAGAAGTGAGAGACTGAAGGCCTCAAAATGCCAAGACTATGTTGGGAAGGGAGGTAATGCCAAAGCCTCAAACTTCAGAAAAACATCATTTTGTAACAACTACCATTAACCTTACTTTAGTTAACAGAAAGTCTATGTATAACTTATAGATAAAATTATAAATAATTCTATGTGCATTTATTATGCCTTGTGCTATTTTCTTTTTTTTTTTTTAAGTATAGCTTACTCTGAAAATTGGACATGAAGAAACATCAAAGTGCATTATATATTCCTATAGGTGTTACCAACCATTTCAAATACTTTAAAAACCCCTAATCCATGCCAGCATCTTTATTAGATGCTCTGGGTGGTTAGATGCTGTGGATGGTAAGAAATATAAAACACACTTTCCTGCCTTTGTGTTGTGTGTATTCCAGCTGTGGTATACACATTAACTATATATAGTTTAGGGTACCGGAGTGGTCATATGGTAACCGAGGGTCATATGAAGAGCCAGGCCAGCTTCATCAGGAAGCGCTCACTTCCTCTGCAAGTGTGCTGGTGTCTTCTTATCAGAGGCTTTATGGCTCCTCCAGGAGCCAATCATGAACAAGAAGAGCAAAAGAATGAAAATGTTCATCCCTAAATTCCCAAATCAGAGACATGGCAACCTGAGCAGGTGACTAAAACCTGGATTCCTCTTACAAAGAAAACTTGAGGTTAAAATAGGAAAGAGTTAAACAGTTTCCATCTAAAATAAACTCACATTTTTAAAACTGATTTAGCCAGTAAACAGGCACATTTGGAGTCGGAAGTTGGGAGTAGGGACAGAGGGAGGACCACTAAAACAAAGGAAACCTTTCATTCTACGTCTTAGTGACTATTTTATGAGCCTGTCTATAGGCCCTATTCCTGGAAAGGACCAGTCAAAACATGGAAGCACATAATGGAATACAAGCTGAGATTTGCTGGTCCTCTAACTTAAGAATACAACATTAATATGGCCATGAGGGTCTGGACTCCATTCCTGATCTCAGTGGCCCCAAATCTAAGCATTCCTGAAGCCTCATTTCCTTGGTCTTTTGGTGCTCAAACAAGTTTGGCTCAGCATTTAGTCCATGTGGCACCTATGAGGGACCACATTTCTGGCCCCCAAGTTAGTACTTACAAATGCTATATTGTGATATTCACACCTCAGGCCACTAATAATAGTCTATCCATCAAGAGTGCACTGGCCTCGTGCTTGACTTCTATTAATCCCCTAGTCTCCCATCCCCTCCAGTGTGGGCTGAGTTTAGTTTCTTGCTTCTAATGAATAGAACACGGCACAAGTTAGGACTTGGCATCTCTGTGATTATGTTCCAAAAGTCTTGGACTTCCTTCTTTCAAAGGTTGGGAAACCATGTGCCACATTGTGAGATTCAAAGTGGAAAGTTCCAAATGCAACACAGATATGTCCTGTCAGGAGAAACTGATGACCCTTAGACAACACACCAGGAACTAAGTGTTGCTAATGATCATGTGAGTGGGAGAGAAAGAGGGACCTTCTTAGCTGAGCCTAGAACTCACTGTAGCTTTGTGAGCTGAATCTGGATTCCCAACTCTCAACTAATTTGTTGGTTTTAGACACAATTAGACAGGTTGAGTCAACACTATCATTCAAGCATTTACTGATGTATTTTACAAACAAGCCCATGTGATCCCCGGTTTCTCACGGCTGAGTTTTTGATTGACAGATGAAGGCATGGCAGCATCCTCCACTCATGGACAACCATGTCTTTGCTCCAAAGAGATGTTTACTCCTCAGTCTGTTGCTGTGCCTGGAGAACTGGATCACTTACTACTTAGACAAATCTGGAAGAGAGGCAATTCTAAAGGGGCTGTTAAAGAAATATTTGTAAATGTCTTTTCATTTGCCTTCTCATGTATCAGTTCAACTCCAAATGACTGGGTGAACGTAAATGAGTCTCAAAATAAAATGTGAACTTGAATTATAAGACCAAGAATGATTCTCATCAGATCTAGGAAACAGAATAGAAAGGTGAGTTTTTAAAACATTTTAAGTGAAAGGACTTAAAAAAAAAAAAAAACTTGCCGGTTGGTGGTGGTGGTGGCGGCGGCGGCGGCGGCGGCGGCGGCGGCTGCGGCACAGGCCTTTAATCCCAGCACTTGGGAGGCAGAGGCAGGTGGATCTCTGTGAGTTCGAGATTGGCCTGGTCTACAAAGTGAGTTCCAGGAAAGGCGCAAAGCTACACAGAGAAACCCTGTCTCAAAAAACCAAAAAATAAAATAAAATAAGTAACTTAAAAGTCCTCTGATCATCCAAAAACGCCTATTAGTGATCTTCCAATATGAGTTGTCACATTAAATATAAACATTACGAAAGTTCAGGCTGCTCAGAAGTTCCTTGCCAATTGAAGCAAATGTTCTCTGAGACCCAAAAGTTTGCCAGGAGAAGGGCGGGACTCTAGGATTTGGTTTCTTTCAAATTTTCAGGTCCAGTGTTGTGTAATCACTTACCACCTCTGGCTGACCTCATTCGGCTTCTAATCTTAATTCCAAAGGCCACAGTTCCCCTTTCTGAATCCATGTCAATCGGGATACTTTGGGAAATTTTACTTCTAAAGATAGCTAACCACCTTCTTCTCTTTAAAGGAGTGAGTGTGTGTGAGCACTAAAAGTGTAGTTTTCCATTACGTTTGCCACAGGCAGTAGTTCTCAATTTGAGCAAGACAAAAGAAAATACAGGTTATTAGTTGTTAGCAGGATACAGTTTTTCCCCTGGAGGTTTTTTTTTTTTTTTTTTTTTTTTTGTAGTTCAACGTATAACACAAATATATGCAAATTAGACAGGTAAAGCCAGAATTAAGCACTATTCAGTCCACCAAAAAAAGGAAAAGAAAAGAAAAAGAAAGAAAGAAAAGAAAAAAATCCCATTTAAATCCAGAGTGTAACTGGAAATGTCTTCCAGAATTTAACGAATCAATAAAATCCATTTTGTATATGGGGGGGAAAGGGTGGGGACCAGAAGTGGTGGGAATATGAGAGACATTAACCAGAGCCATATGGACGTCTCAGAAAATGGTTACCAGACACACACACACACACAAAAAAAAATTAAAAACAAGTTAGGCCTCTTCTTAAGGAAGAGCAGCAAAGTAATAATAATTTGCAACTTAGCTACCTGCCTTTAAAAAAAAGTATATTCAATTATCATATTAAAACAACAAAACAAACAAAAACTACCGGTTGGTATGGAATACATATAGCTTGCCTCTTATAGATCAGACATAAAAGAGAAAGAGAGACAGACATTTGTGTGACCGGGGCTTGAACCCAGGGCCTTATGCATGTTAGGCCAGTGTTCTACCAGTGAGCTATACCTCCACCCCAAGCCCTTGGTTTATGGAGCTCACACCTTAAGAGCGACCACAGGAGCTGCCTGATTTGCCTACACATTTCACCTCCTGAAGCCGCAGTGTCTCAGACTTAACTACCTGACAAGTCAAGGTCAAGGCCCAGATGTAAAAACTGGAGAGGAGGTTACTGAGTCTAGAGACCTTCGAGAAATTGAAAATACCATGCACATATTAGATTCTTTAATACAGCTCTGGGAATATTTCTTTTATACAAACTAGAAGGTGGGAAGGGATGTGTTTCCCACAATATAGCCAGAAAAATTGAAAAAACACACTCTCTAAGTTAAAACTTGGTTTCAACACCAGGGGACTGTAAGGGAAAGAATAATTAGAGTAAAGTTCAGGGCAGAGGAGGGAAAATAAATTCCAGCTGGAGAATCTCAGAAGAAAGAGAGAGTGGAAGGCAGTACTCACCTCCCGTCCTTCCCTGACCTGGCTTCCTAACCCCTTAGGCCAACTTCTCACCACAAATGAGCTAAAGTAGTATGCAAATTCCAGCAGCTAAGTCTCAGTAGATCAATTATGACAAAGACAAGATCTGTTCCACTGATTTGGGGGAAACAAATGAGGCAAAATGATGCTTATGGACACATCTATATGACTTGTAAGCAAACTTCTACAGGACTTTCAAAGTTCAGTGACAACCTGTTTCACTACAGAGGGGCCTTAGTCTTTACTGAACTATAAGTAAAAAATAACCTGGAGCTTGGAGTCTTATTTTCAAATGTCCCTAAAAGAAGTACTTCTGTTTAAGGAAAATTTGATTTACAACAGTTTAACTAACTCCCCGTCCTGTGATTCTAGATTTTTGCCTCCCTCAGTGAATGGGAAAAAATCTACTCCACTTAACCACAGAAGGAAAAGGTAGCGTTTTAAAATAACTACCTTTTAAAATCCAGACATGACAGAACTGTTAGTTTTATTGTTGGTTGTTTGTTCGTTTGTTTGTCTGAAGCCACTGAACATCTTTGAACAGTTAAAACAAAGCTGGTTTCCCAGCAAGTCTCAGAAAAAACCTGGCCTGAGGCCTCAGTGTTTAAGGGTTTGTCCACACCTCGTAAGTCAGATGTTCCTCAGTGACCCTGCTCCTCTACTTGATGGGCATTATCTAGCAATTATAAGCAAGCAAAACCATGATCAGCAGAGCCATTAAAAAAACAAAAACAAACAAAAAACTTCATCTAGAAGCACATAATAAAGGCAATGACAACGATTAAAAAAAAAAAAAAAAGCCTAGATAAAAGGCAGAGTTCCTAGAATCTCACAAGAGAGATGATTTATACTTCTCCTTCTCTGTAGGTCCCTTACATACCTATCTTCCAGCCAGCCAGCCAGCCAGCCAGTACTTAGCTAACCATCTATCATCTATCTGAGTGACTGTTAGTAGTAACAGGAAGAATGCTATCCTCATGAAGTACTAATACAGTATGAAAAGAAATTACTAATTAAGTAATTAAGTTAATACAAGTCAAAGAAGTTTTCAGAACAGTGTTGCCATTTCTTTGATCTTCTTATAACCCCTCTTATACCAGACACCTGTGTTAAGGGTCCTAGGGAGAAACATGTTTTAAGGATTTCAATGTAGGCATAATAATGCTCAGCTTTCTCTAAAATTCATGCATTCTGGCCTTTCTTTGTGGCTTTGAGTCAGCTACTACTCTGCGTATGCCTCAGTTTCCTGGTGAGCCTCCCCTTCTCAAGAGATTTAATTATCACCAACTATAGAGGGCATGTAGAGTTTTTTAATTCACCTGGAAGTTCAGGTGGCCTATCCTACAGATCTACAGATCTAGAATATTATTTCACCAAAGACTGATAGCTAGCAATTTGCTTTATTCCTTCTTCAGTAAGACAATTCCTAAAGTCAGGGCCTAACTGGGGCCATCTGAGGTGTCTGTAGTGGTGGTGGTCATTCATCTACACTATTAATTTATTTACTGTGTGTGTGTGTGTGTGTGTGTGTGTGTGTGTGTGTGTGTGTGTGTAGTGCAAGTTAATGCATGAGTATAGCACCCACAGAGACCAGATCCCTGGAAACTGAAGCTAGTTTCCTGATGTGAGTGCTGAGAACCAAAGCCACATCTTCTGGAAAAGCAGCAGACAGCCTTAAATGGAGACATCTCTTCAGAACCAGATCTCTAGTTCCGAAGATAAATATGAGGGGAAGAGGTGGATGGGGAGGTGACAGGGAGATGGAGTGTGGCTCTTCACAGCCGCTTATTTGCATGTCTGAGGTGGGTTCTCACTACTATTCAACTTCTGAGGTTAAGGGATCCTCCTGCTTCAACATCATGCAAATTTGGGAACTACCTGTATCTGTCTCTATAGCCAAAATTTTAACAAACTGGATTCTATGACAGTTATGTTTGGTATTCCTTTATGTGTGTGGTAGGAGTGTGATACGGATGAATGTGTGTGTGTGTGTGTGTGTGTGTGTGTGTGTGTGTGTGTGTGTGTGTGTGTTGCTGTGCACTAAGGGTAGGGGGATACTTAGAGAATGAGAAACAGTATTAAAGACACTTTTGCTTTTGAAAAACTTAAGAACATTGAGTTTGTTTTCTGATCAATTTTAAGGTTGTGAACATGTTATTAAATTAGAGAGAAATATGAATTCTTCAGAGAAGCAGCTGGGCTGGCATTTAGATTGCCTTTGTACTTGAAAGGCTGGGGCCAGAAAGAGCACCAAAGAAATCAGGCAGAAGTGGATGCAGACACCTCCGCATGTCCTCACCTGCCCAGAGGAGGTGCTGTTTCACTGAGGCTGTTTGAACACCAATCTTAAGCATTGTTTTGTAAAATCTAGGTAACTACTGATCTGCACAGTGAGTTCTTTGCTTGTTTATCTTAACCAGTAGGCCACGTTCTCCATATATATTGTTTCTATTGGGATTAAAAGCAATATAGGCAGAAACACCCATTGGTTCAGGCAATAGGCTACTGTTGTGGAATATTACTTTAACTACGTAAAGATGTGTTACATTTATTTATGCTATGGAATATTACTTTAACTATGTAAAAATGTGTGACATTTGTTTATGCTGCAAATATTACTTTAACTGTGTAAAGGTGTGTTGCATTTGTCTAATGATGTAAAGATGTGTGTTTAATTACATAAAGATGTGTTACATTTGTTTTACCTTGCCTGCCTAAGGCACCTGATTGGTCTAATAAAGAGCTGAACAGCCAACAGCTAGGCAGGAGAGGGATAAGCAAAGTTGGCAGGCAGACAGAATAAGTAGTAGGAGGAAGAATTTAGGCTCAGGAGAAGAAAAAAAATGAGAAAAGGGGGGGCATGCCCTCTGGGGCAAGAAGCCAGGCAGCCACCAGCCAGACACAAGAACAGTCAAAGTCTGATATACAGAAGAGGCAAAAGATAAATAAAAGAGAAACAGATTAATTTCAGTTAAAAAGAGCCAGCCAGAAATAAGCCGAAGTTAGGCCAAGCATTCAAAACTAACAAGAAGTTCTGTATCATGATTTGGGAGCTGGTTGGTGACCCCAAAGAGAAAGCCTGGTATAGGTTACTAATGCAACTCAAGACAACAGTTCTCTGACAGGCTAAATCTTACCAAGTCAGGGAGTTGTGTAGGTACCAAGATCAGTTTATTTCATACCAAAAAAGAAAATGCTTTACTGGATGATTTTTTTTAAATTTGACAGAGTAACAAAAATCAAAGCTTGGGTCTAAGCTCTAGTTAACTCTTACTGTCTGTTCACAGAGACATTTCCAGTAAGGATGGCTGCATTCCCATCCAGCAGCCTGAGGCACAGCAGTCATGGTCTTTCATAATCTGGCCCCAACCTCGATTTTCTTCTTGATCTCTCCCACTCTTTCTTCTCCTTCAATACACATTAAGGCTAGTCCTGACAATATTACCTCTATGAAATTTTGCTTTTCTAACTCACAGGACCGTTCCTTTGTTTCTCAAAGATATGTCCCATCTCCGATGCTCTTCCTGATGCTTACAACATCTGTTTCTGTCTCCTTCATTACACATGCCCCCTTCTGTGTTGCCTCAGAACAGGATATTGCATCTTTTCTCCGTTATTACCTCCATAAGCATAGGGGCCGTGTCAGGCGCTTAGAAGTGGGGTGTCTACTACTTTGTTCATAGTGAGTTTCCAATTGAGACTTGAGGACAAGGTTAAAGGCTAACAAAAACAAAACAAAACAAAAAACCCACAACAATCTGCATCAAAGTAATGTGCTAGTCAACTGTGAAACAAGATAGTAAATAGAGTAAATAAAAGGGGGGGGAATCATAATAAACGTTCCCCAAATAAATTATGGAAGAACAACTTCTTTCCTCTAGAGAGCTCCTCTCCCTTTGCTACATGCTCTTTCTCATGGAATGACCTTGGCAACTATGAACTATAGTCGGTGAACTACAGAGATACATAGAATTCAAATAGAAACAAGTGAAGGGAGCATGGGTATCTTTAAAGACAATGATTTATCAAATCTAAAGGACAAACTCGGTAGAAAGAGGTCACAGGCCCTTCTAATGAGCAGAGGAACAGAAAGGAAGGTGAAACTAGAATCCAGGTCACCATGTGCCCTTCGATGAAATGTTCAAAGTAAAGGTGATGCTGGGTGATGCAGATCACAGGTGAAAAGCCAGCCTGGCTCCACTCACTCAGAAGTATCATCAAGACCTCAGATATCACATCAGGCTGTAACCCCAGAAACTCCACTGAAGGTTCTAACAACCTTTTAACCAAAATTAAGCTATAGGCATTTTAAAAATAATCTTTAAGATATCACAGAATCAATATTTCATATGAATACAAAACTTTAAATGTTAAAAATATGACTTTAGCCAATTTGAATCACAGTTTAGAGATGTCATTCTAAGTTAAAATATATGATGGAAGGGCTAGGCATGGTGGTCCACACCTATCATCTCAGTACTTGAGAGGTGAAAGCTAGAGGATCTGGAATTCAAGGTCATTTTTGACTACACGGGGAGTCTGAGGCCATGAGATCCTGTCTCAAAAGTAAAAACTAAAATTAAAAAAAAAAAAAAACATATACAATGGGGGAAATTATTGAGATTTGTGAGGTTGAAATCCTAGGCTTAAATGGTTTAAAATAGTGAAGCCAGACAACTGAAACACTTGAACAGGATGAAGAATATGTTTTCAAAGGTGACAGAGCAGAATGTTAAAAAAGACATATGTTAGTTTTGCCTCTGGAGTGAGATTAGGAAGAATTATTTTTCAAAACTTACTAACTTTGAAAAACAAACTTTAAATCCAAAGTAATACTATAAATAGGCAAAAGCTACCTTTCTGGCTTGGCAGGGGGCACATGCCTATCATCCCAGCCCTGGGCAGCTGAGGAGGGATGACTGCTTCCAGTTCAAGGTGTTATGCCAACCAGCACTACCTGATCTCAGTCTCAAATACAAAAGAGAAGAGGAATAAGAGATGGCTTCACGGGCAAAGGCTCTTGCCATCAAGTCAATGACCTCAGTTCAGTTCCTGACACCCACGTGACAGAAGAGAACTAACTCCCGTAAGTTATCTTCTGACCTCCACAGACAGGCCACAGCATATCCCTGCCTCTCTTTCTCAAGATGTACAAGTATTCTGTGTAGTTATACGTTTATTAATTTATATGTATATGTAACAACAATGGTTAAAGACCACGGGCCATTGAAATTGGGAGGGAGGGGAGCTGGATACGGGATGGGTAGGACAGAATATATGTAATTTAAAAAAAATTAAAAAAAATCATTTTGAACGGTAGCTTTTAAAGAATAAAAGCTGCCTTTCCATGTACCAAGAGCTCATACTGATCCTGCCTCCGAGGATGCTGTACTGTCCCCTCCAGAGAAGCCTTCTATGAACAGCTGATTGAAAGTGGTCTTCATTGTTCTCTCTTACCACACCCAACTTGTTAGAGGTCCCCCAGTGTGATGGGCTTGTTTTCTGGTTTGCAATCTCATTCCCAAACAAGTTAGGAGCTCCAAACGGTGAGACTCATTTGGTAGTGCTGTTTACTGGACCTAGGGTCCATTTTGTAACAGACAGGAAGTTCCTGAAACCTAACATAGTACTTGGCACCAAGCAAGGCAGCCCAAAATATTCCTGAAGGAATGAGTAAATAAAAGTTGAATGAATCAGAAAAATAGTTCCCCCTATGTTCAAAGTCTGGAATGCTTCAGATGAATCTGCTGTGTTCTACCCTCTGCTAATACCACTTTTATATCCTCACAAACTCACGGAGCAATCTCATCAACAGCCAGATGAAACCTTCTCCTACTTTATAGCTGCGGCCAACTTTCAGAGAGATTTATTCACTGCTTGTTTTCCAGGAAGCCCTAGTTTAGCAAGCAGATAATTCACAGATGGTAGCAAGATGGATAATAATGGGTTGATAAGTAGGAATTATAACTTTAACATCTAGTATATTAAGTAAGTCAACGGTGTACTTTTTAGAGAGTTTGGTATGTGGAGCTTGCAGAGTGGAAAAAAAGATTAGGATCCTTCACATTATGTTTCTTTTCCTTGTTTCTTTCCTTTTTTAAAGTTATTTGTGAGATTAACCTAAAACAAGTATTCTGTGTAGTTATACGTTTACTAATTTATATGTATATGTAACAACCATGGTTAAAGACAGGCAGGTATTGAATTTGGGAAGGAGGGAGCTGGATATGAGAGAGGTAGGACGGAATATATGTAATTATATTTCAGATTTTTAAAAAAATCATTTAAAAAGCAAGGATTCTATCCACTGATCATGGTGTATTATTAAGTTTTAAGCCAACTGTTTAATACCAAAGTGCTGTTTATGTCTTAAGGAATCATTTCTGTTTCAATGTTGGCCCCATGTGTTGCATAAAGGGTATTTATGGCACTCTGTGACATTTGGGGGGAGATTTTTTTACTTTTCCTATGTTTAGTGGAAGAAAACTCCTGGGTCAACTTATCTTTTTAATCTAAGAGGTCTCAGTTGAAATTGGCTTTGAAGTTTGTTAATTACAAAACTCAACAGGGGTTTTTCCTTGTGTGGTATAAGTCATATTTCTTTTCATTAACCCCAGTTTTAGAAGAGATTAAAAAGTCTGGATAGAAACAACTTAAAAACTGAAGAAAGGTTTCTCCCCCGTGACACCTTCAGACACTTTGAGTGTGGCTTTCCCCACACTAGCTAATTGCAATCTGTGGCTTTGCAAAGGAAGGTCAAATGTGTGCATTCTGAACTTCCCAGCTCCATGACGTTGGGAGAGATGAGAAATAGGTACATTCCCTCCCACCCCCCCCCCCCCCCCCCCCCACTTTCTGAACTGGGAAATTTTATGTCAACCTGGGTTACAAGAAAATCAAGATTCTGAAGGGATCCTGCCAGCTGCTTTTTTGTGGGGCCAAGCCACCAAGTTCACATTCTGTCTTTCTGGTGAAAAAGATCATTACCAGGCGGCTCCGGGGAAGTTGGCCCTCCTGTAAGTGCGCTCCTTTGTTATGAATATGGAACAGATGGAGCCGAATCTATCTGCTCTGTAGGAACAAAAACACTTACAACCCAGCGCTCTCTATTAAAGACTCTACTTAGCTCCTTTATACCATCGGCTTTCTGTGCACTGCTGCGAGGTTCTGACTTTATAGAAAAAGGCACTTCATAAAAGCAACAGTTCTTACTCTAAACCAAAGTGGCCTAAGAACTAAAGAAGATGAATGCACGGTTTCACCCACGGGGCTCCTTGGAGATATGCAGATATTCAATTAGGAGTGTGTGTGTGTGTGTGTGTGTGTGTGTGTGTGTGTGTGTGTGTATGGTATATGTGTATAGGAGGAAGAGTGTATCCAATTCTGGTAAATGTCTGCATTAAAACATGGAAATATAGTGGAGAGTGATGAAGATGTCATGTTTCCCATTACAAGGATGGCATCTAATTGCTCTAGCATAATAAAATGCCAGGATTTAATTTTCTATCTATGTGTGTAAGGCTAGTCAGGGCTGTCTTGCACACACACACACACACACACACACACACACACACGACTATGCATAACAAAATCGTGTGGGTAAGCATAATTAGTCATTAAGACTACACCACAAGACAGAAGCTGTGTGATGAGTCTTCACCATGAAAAATAGTAATAATTGCATTCAGCATCGTGCCAGTTTGTCTTTATACAATGAACGACGTAAGCACTGCAGGTGAAACCAGTACACCCACTTATTTATCATGCTGACGAGCCAAAAGACACCCAAAGGCCACCCTTATCGTGTGCTGTTGTTGCTATCTGGGTCAGAGGCTTCTGGGTGTAGACACAGAACTGTGTGGGCACCGCCCATTGGAGGCAACTGGGGAACGGAGGGCCTGCCTCATTTCATTACATTTATTATACTGATCCATTGAAAGTCTGGCTGCCTCTTCGGAGATAATTGAAAAAAGAAATTCTGTGGCAGGATGCTTTGATTCTGACTAAATCAAGTCTTCGGGCAAATTTCCTCCCGCCAGTGGAAGCACAGCTTGCCTCAAGTCGTAACCTTTGTGGGAGGAAAGGAACTGGCCTTGAAGCAGATCCTAAAGCAGATGTTCTATGCCAAATCAGAGTCTAGGGAGACGTAGGCTACTGCTAATAAAACTCTTCTTCTGTCTGCTCAATCATTTCAATTCCCTGCAGTGTGAAATATGAACTTACCAACAAATGGCCAGCGTGCTGTGCCTCCCAGCAGGGGGAAAAAGTGCCACAGCTGTGCCAGAGACTGGAACTCCAGGCGCGCATGACATGTTCATTAGTCCCCTGGATGGCCACGGCCTGATCCAGGCAGGTCTCCAGAGCCATCCACGGGGAAACAGAAGCAGTACTTACTACACCCCAAAGACAGGAGAAGCAAACACTGATCTCTCTGATGACCTCAGGAGGCTAATCTTAAAAACAAGGGACCAAGGGCAGATCTTCAATGATGCAAATAGAAAGAAAAAAAAGGGGGCTGCCAAGGATTACATTTCCCCTCTTGACTCTATTAGCCATCTACTCCCTGAACACTAAAATATAAAATAATAAAATATATTTTGAGCCTCGAAACAGCTAGGAGAGATGGAAATAATTTAGATGCACCTCCTGTGGACCAGAAGGATGGATTTGCAGGAACTGACTGGTTCACCTGTTGCATGTAAGTCTAGTTCATTCTAGGATACTCGCTTTCTAGCTCATCCTACTCACACAGTTTCACAATGATAACACAGTGAATTTATCTAAAGTAAAATTACACCAATAGGTTTCCACGTGAGGTCTTCTGTAACATACCGAATGCACCCTTCACAACACTCTCATGATTCAACTCGAGAATATGGATATATGCATACATGCATACATATATATGGATATATGTCATAATCAATTATGAGAATTTTTTCAAAGGTTATTCATATGCTTTCTAGTGCCATATTCTTTCACATTTTAATCATGAGCTCCCTAAATAGAAATCATTTACATCTGTAAACATTTCCTTGCAGTAGTATTTAGCAATATATTCTCTGTGAGCAGAGCTATTTAAAAAAAAAAAAAACACAGTGTGTGGGTGGGGGAACACAACCATTAGGAATAACAATCAAGCCGCAATGAAAAAAGGTAAATTAGAGGCTAGAGAAACCTTGCAACCCCTTTATGTAATTCCTGTTTGAGAAATGTTTGAAGTGTCTCAATTTTAAAATAGCTCAGAATCATAGAATTTATTTTAGATGATGGATTTTAGGGCTGCTACTCATATAATCTAACTTGTGACCTAAATCATAAGGATTTTCAAGAGATGAAATGAGTTTGAAATAATTTATTACTCTGAAAAGAGGCCAACTAAGTCCACACGGTTCAAGCTTGTAATGATATGCTATTATCACAGCCAATGGTGGCTTCTCATTAGTCTGTCCTTTCTAAATGGATGTTGTAGTCAATAAATCTGTCACAGAACAGCAACAAATGATTGTTTTAAGGAATTAATAACAAGACTTATATTTTCATTTTAAGATTCTTTTGGTACCAATTACCCTCAAATATTATTTTTTTCATAATGTTTCTTTTTCTCCATTTAACTGGACCACATACAAATTAGAAACATGAAATTATTTCTTAATTGACTTGGAGCTTGGTGGGAGGGAACCACATTGCAGGACACAGAATACCAATAATATTTTTACAATAGTTATCATTTATCTACTATTTCCATGCACTAGGCACCATGCCAGTTTTATTAAATTTAATCCTCAGCACATCTGTTTGAAGCAGGTATTATTCTTATTGTAGGAACAAGAAAACTGAGGCTTAGGATAAGTTGCTAGCCAATGTCACACATAGCTAAGTATATGGAAGAATGGATATTCAATTCCAAATCCTTTTGATGCCAAAACTATGCAACCTCAGTTTGCAGTATAAATCATACTTTTCTTCATGACTGCCTTTCTTCATATATTTGTTTCATAACTTCTCAGAAGCTCCTCAAAGTCTTTCTTTAAAAGGCAAAGGGAAAGTTAAACATGGCAGAACCTGACTGTGTAATCTTAACTGTTTGTAATAGGTTCCACTGAGAAGACCAAGCAGAGTTTTGCCTGTAGAGACCCTGTTCTGTACATATTTCCTAATCAAGTGCTTGTCATGAAAGAGCCTTTAAATATTATAAGACCATAACTGATAAACTTCCAAGTATACACATGCATCATGGTAGGGGGGATTAGGAACCAAATACTCAATAATTCAATGTTACAGAAGCGTCAGGAGAGAAGTGAGAGGGCTCGGTATGTGGTAACAGCGCTTTCTGCTGGCAAGCCTAATGCCCTAAATTCAACCCCCAGTACCCACATGGTAGAAGGAGACTCTTCCAAGTGGTCCTCTGACCTCTACCTGTGCACATGTGCGCACACACACACACACACACACACACACACACACACACACACACACTACACACAAGTTTAGTGAACTACACACTAGTTTAGTGAAAATTTAAAAAGTATTAAAAAGAAAACAGGGGAAATTGACAGTATTGTTATTATATATTCTCCCATGGGAAATACCCTGGGCTAGCCTTGCTGACTTTGATGTCCTCGAGACTGGGGAGCTCTTGTCTGCTGCCCATCCAGAGCCTTATCCCTAGATGGGAAGAAATGCAAACTGACATTGCTGTGGCCTACGATGTAAAATGACATGCACAGCAAACCCTACCTTGCGGAGATCCGTGCGGGGAAGGGGTCTGGTGGGCTCATACACACCTGCTTATGTATATATAGAGTA
The DNA here is from genome assembly GCF_903995425.1 of Onychomys torridus. Classification (NCBI taxonomy): domain Eukaryota; kingdom Metazoa; phylum Chordata; class Mammalia; order Rodentia; family Cricetidae; genus Onychomys; species Onychomys torridus. The sequence goes on from NC_050465.1 coordinate 17,467,293, forward strand.
GGGGGCTTTTTCTAATGCCTTAGAAGAGACACATGTAGATGAACCACAGTTACTTTAGATCCAATAAGGCTGTGATTGCTCATAAGCTGCAGCACAAATGACTTTATACTTTTCTGTTTGGCTTTCCTTAATGATGGTATTTGATCAATGAATGTCTTATTTAGTGGCCATTACATTTTTCTGCGCCATCTCCCATTCTTTCCTTTAACTGTTTAAGTATATGGCTCCCATGTATAATCAAAAAAATTAAATAAATAAAACAAAACAAAGGACCTGCCTTGGTAGGAACAAGTGGACGAAAGTTCAGAAAGACCCGACCAGAAGAAACTTGGTTAGGGTACTGACCTATTCAAACCCTGCCTAGATCCTGTCAGAGGAGAATGAAGTCCCAGATACTTGCTGTGTTGTACCATGACACATTCTCCTTCACATACATTAGTCTGCATTTTACACATTCACAGTGCCCTCTCCTCTGTTCACACTGATCCATCTAGCCTCAAGTGCCTCCTCATGGACATGGCAGGCACACAGTCCCTAAGACCTCTGGTATGTTCCTGTCCCCACAGCCTGGAAAATTCTCTTGCCAGATAGAAACGGGCATTCTTCTAGGTTTCGCCTTCCAATGCTAACTTCCGGAGAGGCCTTTATTGATCACATGGTGTAATATATTTCACACATGTCAGTCTCTCTTCATTCTTCATTCTCCTTACTCTGTTTCCTTCCTAGTGTGCATGCACACACACACACACATACACACACACACAATTTCAAATTTATTCATTGGCCATTTACAGCCTTTTCCCTACTTCCTATGTTCAGAAGTTCTATTAAAGCAGAGCTTTTGTCCATTAGTATTTTTTTGTAGTATTCACAGTTTGAAATATAATCTAGCCAAATGTCTGTTAAATGAAGTAGAGAAGAAAGAAAAAGAATAAGTGAATGAAAGAAAAGGTCATTCAGAGAAAAATGCTTACTTGTTCACTGATCTATTACAAACACTTAAATCACATTTGGAGTAGAAGGAACAATTTATATATATATATATATATACACACACACATATATATATATATATGGAACATGTATGTATATGTGTGTGTGTGTGTGTGTGTGTGTGTATAGAAAATTATATATATATCACTGCGTGGGCATGTGAAGTTCATGCAATGTAATTAGGTTCTTAAGTCTGCTATAAATATAAAAGTGGCTTATTTGTCAAGAGTGGGGATTTTTCTTCACATTCAATTAAGATGCACTAAAAATGCATTTATATTAAGTACCTTTGCAAAACCACCACTAATCTGGTAGTTGCTTAAGGTGTTACTATGAAAGATGCAGAAAATTGAGAAGGGTTTAATTTCTTTTTTCTCAGTGGCCTTTCTTTGGAGTAATGCTGAGCAATAGCAGCCAGCCTGAAAACACACCACAGGATGCCATGTCTTGACCCAGAGGACAAGTTCTTCTTCATCATCAATATCCAAACAATGAGCACTTTGAATCCTTAGACCAAGCAAAGCTTAAATCACCGTGTTGTATCAATCAAGTATGGAAACCCACCTAGCTCAGCCACTTGGGAGGATAGGGGAGAGGCAGTCGGAGGAGGGATAACGAACAATATGGATACTTGAAAGTGCCATATGGCAACCTATTTTATAACACATACACACACACACACACACACACACACACACACACACACACACACACGGCACAGGTTGTCAAATAAAAGCCCAGTGCCAGCTATGGGATTCTTTGCCTAAAGTTGTTGGTGTGGGGTGTCCCAGAGATGCCCCACACAATACATGCTATTATCATTATTCTTGATCCATCACCAGAACTTAATGGTAAGACCCCACTGCCTTAGACACCATACACTTTGGCTACAAGACATGGGTTAACAAAGTTGATTCTGAGCAAGAAAATTCCTCCCTGCTGGATAGCTGTAAAAATACTAGAAGGCACTATAGGTTACCAGGAAAAGGGTCATCATCAATCTTGCCCAGCAGTGAACTCTGGGAAATAGAACAATGAGCAGCATGGTTAAGAAATGTTCCTGGGTAGTGCTATGGGGGTGCGCATACCACTTTCTGATTGGATTTAGGGCCCATTCCACAGGAGGACACAAATGCTTGGTGCTGTAAATCTGGCCCAGAAGCCATGGTTGGGAGCTCAAGGGCTCCAGAGGTTCACCTACCCCTATTATTCTACTAAATGGACATGATAGCCCTGTAAGCTAGTATTTCTATATCCATAGATTTGTATAGCTCTCAGAGCCAATCAGAGAGGTTTCTGTGTGCAGCAGGCAGAGGTGTTGAATGAACAACTGATCATAATGCAGAAAATTTATTTTTTTATATACATTTTTATAAAAGTTCTGCATTGAACAAACTTTATTCACAACAAGATGTTGAACACACCAGTAATTCAGAAAAATCTGTTCTTTTCCTGTCACGGTCTTCAAGTACCATCATTCTAACATAAATTAATACACCCACCCTCATTTTATGAGATGCATTTAAAAAATACTATAGATGTATGATATTTATATATGGTGTTTATGATATATATATGTATATAGTATTATATATATGGGTGTTGTGCTTGAATAACTGTCTGTGTACTACATGCATGTCTGGTACCAGAGGAATTCAGAAGAATGCATTGGAGCTGGGACTCAAACCTGGGTCATTTGGCGGCGCAGACAGAGCTCTGAACCACTGAGCCATCTCTCTAGTCCCAAAAGTTTAAATTTTTGGATGCTAACATAATTCCATAAACTGGAAGTTGTTCATTTATTTGATTTTTGTTTCACTTGATATCGTATCTTACTGTGTAGCACTTGCTGGCTTGGAACTTACAAAGATCACCTCATAATGCAGAAAATTTATATATATATAAATTATGTTCCTGTAAGAAACTACAAGTTGCCAAATAAAAGCCCAGTGCCAGCTATGGGATACCTCCTCCTCTTAAGTTGTTGGTCAAGGGTGTCCCAGAGATGCTCCACACAATGCAGGCTATTATCATTGCTCTTGATCTCTTACCAAAACTTAATGGTAAGAAGCTATTGCCTTAGACACCACACACTTTGGTTATAGGACATGAGGAAACAAAATTGATATGGAATGCCCCAGTTACTGAGTTATTGGAATGCTCCATCACAAATGAGACATGTATTTCACAACCCCTCAAGCCTAAGAGCCAATCATGGGAGAGGAACAGAAAAATTATAAGAATCAAAGGTCAGTGGAAACAGGAGCAAAACAATGGACTCATAGAAGGAATGGTTGCCTACACAAGATCAAGCCAGTCAACATGCTAGCATGGAGGAGGGTGGGGCTCATGAATCCCCTACCAGTAACTGGGGAGCTATTGATGTTGACGATTTCATAGGGGACAGGGAGTTTCCTCCAAGGGTCTGGCCCCTGATAAGTTGACCTCATTCTGGTGTCCGGCCCACATCTATGAGTATACACTCAGCACAAATTCGCCTCTTTGGGCTACAAAGGAAAAAATTTAAAAGAGGAACAGAGTTCTGGGTGGGCAGTAGGAAGGATCAGAGAAGAGTAGAAGCTAGAAGGTGTGGGAGCTATGTATGATCAAAATACACTTCACAAAATTCTCAATTGCGGAAATACTGTGTTAAAAAAACAAGAAACTGAAAGTGGGCCAGTGAGATGGGTCACTGAATGAACGTGTTTACTACCAAGGCTAATAACCTGAGTTCTACTCAGGACACCCACATGGTGGAAAGAGAAAATCAGTTCCCACAAGCTTCCCTCTGACACCCATACAAATGGAAAAACAAATGCAACACACACACACACACACACACACACACACACACACACACACACACACACACGGGCATGCACACACAGGCATGCACACAAGTACATACTCTTGCAGAGAGGGCATAAATAGCAACAAGTAAATAACTAACTAGAGCCTCATCTCAGTGCTTTTACCTGGTGTGTAGCATGCTCTGGAGAAAGATTATCAAACAGCAGCTCTGACTAGGACACACTTAGAAAAGAAAGGGTAAAAGTTCATCTAACTCCCTGAAACTGGGGCAAAGTGACCATCCCCAAGTACTCTTTCAATAACAACTTATGAGGCATTAAGTGCTCAACGAAATTGTTTCAGAAAACTCTGCTGAAATTTGTGAAACAGTTAGGTTGAACTCTTTATCAGCTGAATGGATTCCTCAGAGCAATTAAAATCAATGTGTATAATACGTTTATGTCCCTTTCATAGAAAGGAATATAATTTTACTATTTTAAATAACTGCAGGAAGTTATGGCTGCTGCATCTTTTACTCTGATGTGGGGTAGGTCATGGTAATGATTTATTTTCCTCTCAAATATATTGTCAGAGACACAAGGCTCAATTAAGATAGTAGTCTGGAAAGACAATGGGAGGCACATTACAACATTCTACTTTATGACTCTCTAGAAAGTGTAGGCATGAGAAGTGGGAGCTGTCTATGACACTGATATGAAAAACTAATGAAGTCACAGGACTGTTTTCTAATAGGTGGCTGCCAACTCCTATTGTCTACACAATATAAACTGTATCTACACATGTACAACTTCAGCCAAGGCCAGACTGGCCAACAGGAAACAATACACACACACACACACTACTGCCACCACCATGCTTCCATAAGCACACTATACCACAAAACACAGATATTTTACCACCTACTGCAATAATAAATGATTCACATCGCCACCAAAACACACATACATCAGCATACCACACCTCAAAACAACACATACCTGCCACCATATCAATCATGAAACACACACACCACCATAATACCACACAAAACAACATGTACGTACTGCTACCACAACAAACGCACATTGATATATCGCCACCACACCACATTATCGTAAACAACACGTACATGCCACTATCACAAAACAATTCATAAAATTACCACTATTACATGGCCATAGATGACATACAATATCACTACCACTAAACACATATACATCATCACCACCACACCACAAAATAATGCACATTTGCCACCAAAAGAAAACAACATATACACATTGCCACCATATCACCACAAAACACATGCCCATTGCCACCATATCACCACAAAACACTATACTAACATCAATACTCTTCTAAAACATCATACATCCTACCACACCCTACTACAGAAATTATCCATGTACACAATGTCACCATACCACTGCAAATAAATATAGCACATCACTCACCACCATACCACATGGCCACAAAAACAAAACACAGGTCATTACCATCACCATCTTATTAAAGAAGAAGTTTACAGTATTTTTAAACTCAATTCTTGGGTATCAAGAATTTTATCTTATTTTCAAAGACATGCTCCTCTGGTCACCTACAGTTATTTAAAACAACTCCTCTGGCTTCTAATAAATACTGTGATTCTGAAAAATACATGTAAACTAGGTTTTAAGAAATAAAACTTTTTTTCAAAAGGCTCTAGGGCTATTAATAATCCAAATGGAACAATCATGCTGTCATTTGACTTTTATAAAGTCAGAACTGTTCTGTCATAACTGTTTAAAAATGATACAGACCTCTAGACATTCCCTCAAAGGGAGAAAAACCAACGTTAAGTTCTTTATGCTCAGATGCAGTTAGAAAGTTTCTCTGAAATGGAAAACAGAATTTAAAAGTATTTAGCAACCCCGGATCCTTGTTGTAAAGGAAAGCAATTAGATAGAGAAATCCTAACTGAAAAATACATGCCAACATCACTAATTTTTTTCCCTCAATTAAGCCTGTAAAAAAGTATTAGGCAAATACAAAAGGACCATGTAAAGAATATTACTGCAAGTTGGAGGTGGTGGCCCAGGACTTTAATCCCAGCACTCAGGAGGCAGAGACAAGAGGATTTCTGCGAGTTTGAGGCCAGCCTGGTCTACAGAGTGAGTTTTAGGACAGCCAGGACAGAGAAACCCTGTCTCTCTCTCAAAAAAAAAAAAAAAATTACCATATGACAAATGAAAACTCTAGATGGTGAGTTGATGCTCTGTTTCAGGGCACTCACATCATTTATGTAAGTTTTCTCCGTGGTTCTATACCACGCCGTGTGTTTTCGCAGTACTGTTCATCAGTGAAGAACACACTTGCTTGTTTTGGTCAGTATTTGCTTCAGTCCACTCAGCATCATTACCTATTTTATTTAGGCTAAAATATAAACCATCAAAAAATGTTAAAAACCAAAACAACAAAACAAAAAACTTCTACCTTCTTCCATGAATTCTTAGGGCTGTCAATCATGGTGCTCTTTATTCTTGCCAAAGGACATGCACAGATGCCAATCAAATCCATTCTCCCATGAACTTGAATCCTGAGTAGAGTCACTCAGGAATGGGGAAATACTGCAGTTAAGAAGAGCACATGACTATGTCTTCATGAGACATGCTATGCTCTAGATCCCCAGGGTTTCATCCTCTCCATCCTGTGAGACCCAGTTAACAGATCTAAGCTCTTTATAGAGTAAGGGAAGGTTGTGTGAGCTGCTGGAACTAATAAAACTTTTACACACAGAGGACCTTAATTATTGAATGCAGCACTGGTCTACAGTGCCATTTGCAAATTGATAGAACATCAGGAAATGTTCCCAATTATTATGAGGGTCAAATATTTGGCAATTACTTCTGAAAGCAGCCACAAAATGAAAAGTAGTATCAAATTTAGGTAGGATCAGTAAGTATAAGCAAGGGAAATGGATGAGAAATTGAGTAGGGTATGTTATATGCACATATGAGTATGTCATAATAAAGCTTATTATTTTATATTATTAATAGACACTTGTAAAAAAAAAAACACAATGGCGAGCTAATGAGAGACCATGAAAGGATATGTGCACATTCATGTGTCTCCTAAACACAGGCACTTTTTTCTTCACACAAATCTTGCTGAAGTTTAAACAGTTTGGGTTGGTGATACCAACCTTGGGAGACTTCCTGACTAGCCTATTTCTGATAATGGTAGAAGGAAATATCACACCATATGTCTCCACTGCATAATTTTATCAGTGAGGTGACAAGCCGTGCTTTTTAGCGATGCCTTGAACTGAAGTGGAATGTACAGTAAAATATGGATTTCCTCAAACGAATTGCCAAAACCATTAATCTTTATCTAAGGACCCATAATAACAGTTTGTTCTCAGTAGCAGGTGGGGGATGGAGAGAAAACGTCTTCCAGAAAGCACTTTGGCAGTCAATCTGGTTGATAATAAAGCTTGATGAAACATCTGTGATTAATATTAATTCTAATTCTCTCTTTAATGGATAATTGTGAGAAAGATAATTTATCCCATTTCATTTAGATTACGGCTGAGTTTCTCAATTTAGGAAAAGGACTATTTCTCCATGGTTTTCAGGTACAAAACTCTACGGGAGAAAAAAATAAGTGCACAAATCCTGCCAATGGTAAAGCAATTTTCCAGTTAGTCCTTGAAAATATTTTGTACGCATTCATCTGACCACTACAGACTTGGATGTGAACCAAACAATGGCTCTCTGAGCGAGCAGAATGATATTTCTACATCTTTACCACTGTAGGAAAATAAATGAACCCAGTGAACTGAACTAATGCCTTTTGAACTGAATTAATACATTTTGGTCACATTTGATACTATAAAAATTGTGAGAAAAATGTACTTGTGAGTAAATGACAGTGAGCTATTTCTGACTACTACTGTATTTCAAACTAGCTGATGATAGGGACTATTTCTGACATTTGCAAATGTATAATTTAAAGTACCCATAAAGATTTGTCATGGAAGTGACCATTAATTTTGATAGAACTAAGAAAGTAACTAATTGCCTTTCAGATATCAATATTAAGAATATCATTTATTAAACTAGCACTTCATCTCACGTATATACGGGTACCTTCAGGCCTAGGTGGAGATCTATTGCCCAGCTAAACTTACCTAGTGTGTAATGCACTCTAGACCCACATCTCTCCATTGTGAAATTCTTTTTCTAAATGTGAAGTCTTTTTAAAAGGAAGCTATGAGATAATAGACTTATTTTCTAAGTATCAGAGCATATTATACAGGTTTTAAGATGATGGCTGTCTAACCCAGCTTATGAGTGGTAAATGGTGATTAAATACACATCCCCCATTGACCTTTAATCATAACCAAATCATTGCTCCACTTAGATACTCTCCTTTTTCATCAGGCTCTAACTGACATCAGGCAGAGAAAAACAAGCTGTGGAGCACAAAAGGTCACAAACAATAGACACTGACTTCTCGCCTGCACTTCCAACAACCTTGGCTGGTATGATGAATGCCAGCCTGGGTCACTACCTTTCTCTTTCTCCACAGGAACAGCTTTACCTTCCACACTGGTAGCCTGAAATGAATACCTCTCACTCACCATTTTCCATCCTTTTTGTCTCCCTGTTCCTGGTTTTAAATCCTTGTTTATGAAGCTTATCCCCGTCGAAAAGGAATTCATTTTATAATAATACATTTTTAAAAACTGTACCAAAATATAGTCAAAAGACAAAAAACCCCACAGAAATACCTGGGTCTCCTTTGCATCAGCTAAGTCAAAGCGGATCTCTCTCTGGATGGAACAAATAAAGACAGCCTGTGGTAAGGCCGGGTGAACGGTGGTGTAGGGCCAGTGTGAAGGAGACAGGTCTCAGTCCACCTCAGTCTCCTCTGGCTTCATGTCACTATGCTAACATTCACAAGAGAAAGCACATCTTTTCAAAAGGTGGAAGCCAAGCTGGACGTGACCTTCTACTTTATTTGAATCCTCTATTGCCCGTTTCAGACATGTTCACTTTCATTTTCCCTCAGCTTAGGAAAAACAGCTGGGCAGCATGTCCACATGGATCCTCCATCCAATAAAACGAGTGTACCCGACGGTCTGGAAGTGAGTTCAAGGATCCTGCAATTTCACACCTTTATGCCCACAGGTAGATCGGTAGATCTAGGACAGGGCAGCCAGCCCTCAGCAACGAATCCCACTTTGCCCCTCAATTCAGCTCCTTCTGTCTCTTCTGGGAACAGTGCTGATCTTACAACACATTTTGTTTTCAATGCTTTACCTGCTTTTATGAACATGTATTCCTCACACTGTACTGTGAGCTTCTGGGGACAAGGGATGTCCACTGACACTTAGTGTATGCTACACAGGCCTGCAGAGAAAACACAGCCCACTGAGCGCAGACAATCTGCTTCACTAAGAGGAAAGTGACATTCTATAGTCCAGTGGATTTTTTTTTTTTTTTTACAAATATGATGCACAGTAAAAGACAGCTCTAAGCTGAGTTTAATAAATGGATTTACAGCATTTTGAATATAAATATATCAGGAAACAGCTTCAATAAATCTTCTTAAAGGGACTTTAATAATAAACATATCATACCTAAAGGTCAGAAATTCTGCTTTTTAATTAAACTAATAATCCAGTGAACGTTATTGATTTAGCAATTCCATTTAACATAAACATCATAAAAGTCGACACAAAAAAATCGAAACTGTATAGCTAGGGCAACAGAGCTGAAGGAAACACAGAAGCAATAGTGAAGTTGGAAAAGTCAAGTGAAGGGGATTAATATCTCTGAGATGAGAATAACTTCTCAGTAACGACCAGGGCTCTTTATGGAATTAGTTTTTAAACATGACTTTCCAGTCACAGATAAGAGCCAAGGGTGTGGATTTTGGAGTCAGCCTGTATCTGTTCCAATTTGGATTCCTCCACACATGAATTACTTCACCGGCGTGTGTTTCAGTTTCCTCATCAGAAAAATGGGAACGATAGATGCCGCACGACATAGATGAGAGAGTATAGCATACTATATAAGTAATGGGTAAGGGTTCCCATGGTAGCTATTATCATATAAGAAATTATTTCAATGTATTTATTTGCTACTGCCCCTCCCTGCAAACAACAACAACAAAAACAAACAAGAAACAACAACAACAACAGCCAAAAAAAAAAAAAAAAAACCTGGCTTCTTCTCCAGCAATATGTTTCTCTTAGATGCCTGCTTTCTTTTCTTTTCAAACAGGGTTTCACTATGCAGTCCTTGCTGACCTGGAACTCACTGTGCAGACCAGACTGGCCTCATCATCCTAGAGATCCACCTGCTTCTGCCTCCCAAGTGCTGGGATTAAAGGTGTGCACCACCATGCCCAATATTTCATTCTGGGTTCTTGCTTTTCTAACTTGCGTATCAGAACTTGGGTGAAGCTTGATCTGTTTGGGCTAGGATGTCTTTCCAACCCTAGGTGATCATCTCTGTAAATCAGTGCCAGGACCATTTCTATGTATTAACGCCCAAATTTCATACTAAAAAAGTTCAAGTATAACAAATCTCCAATATGGTCTGTGTTATAAAAACTATATCTTACAACATATATATAAAATGTTTATAAAATTTATAAGATAAAGAATCCTTAATACTTCTAAACTTATGGAGAAGCACAGGATTAAAAAGAAGTGTGTGTGTCTGCGCGCGCTGCATGCACATGACTGTGTAGGCATCCTCACCCATGTTTGTGCATGCAGAGGTGAAAGGAAGATGTTGGATGCCATCTTCTAATGCTCTCCATCTCATTTCTTTGAGGCAGGGTCTGTTATTGAACAGGAATATCACCATTTTGGTGGGGCTGCTTTCCCACTGAGCACCGGGGATTGGCCTGTCTCTGTTCCTCAAGGCTAGTATTACAGGCACTTGCATCCATGCCCATGTTTTTCATGGATGCTGGGGATTTGAACTCAGGTCCTCATCCTTTTATAGCAAGTTCTCTTAACCACTTAGCCATCTCCACAGCCCCCCTAAACAGTGACTCTTAAACAGTAAGAGCAACAGTCATTACAAACTATAGTACAATAATAAGTGTAACAATGTATAGGACCATGTTCCTTAGGGATCAGGTAAGCAATTTCTGGCAGATTATATTAATAGCTGCAATGTTGAGACAATTGGTCACAACGCTTTACAATGTATCTACCAATGTCCACACTACAATATTGATTCTGTTAATGAAATTTAACCTCTGAAAAATGACTGAGGGCATAGAAGAGACATACTTTCAATAGTCTTGAATGTCGTTAAATGTCTCTGTCATAGCAAATGACACACCATAATATGCCATCATTCTCTGACCCCACAAATCATTCCACAATAATATAATGTACAATATCTGTCACACGGGCCTTTTGTAAGTCTCAGTAATAAGGCCAGAGTAAACATTCCTAAACTATTTTACTTCTTTTCTCTGTGTTCAGACCAGGCCCTGCCCTCTCAGTTCTGGAGGAGACAGGAGCTGTCAATGTTTGAACTCTATCTTACTTTGACGTCTTTAAAAATATGTATTATGAGGCTGTGAGTACAGCTCAGGGATCACATGTGTGCTTCGCAACTGCAAGGCCCTGGGTTCAGACACTAGCAGCAAGCAATCTGTCTTTGGTACGTTAGGACATGCACAAATAAAACTTGGACCTGGAGGCAAGCTGCAAGCTTAACACTGACGACTTTCTCTGAGCATCAGCTTCCCTGTGTAACACTAGAGACAGTGACACCATCACCTGCCTCACAGATGAGGATTTGATGGCTGGGAACGCACCACCTCGTACTTGGAACCAATAGACAGAGTAGATGCAATAAATGCTCAATCACTATAATTATACCTAGGGGCATAATCATTCCTCAGGGCAGAGTAGGCTTTTAGCAAAAGGATGAACTATGCTTCATCTCATTTATTCTGGGGTCACCACACACTCTCCGACGTGGCTGAACTGACTGTCCCCCAGCAAGACCTCTAAGGCCCCTGTTGTAAGCTACATGCTTGGGCTCTCCAATTAAAGCTCTTTCAGATCTATTTCTTAAAATAAAATTTTAGAATTTCTAAACAGAAGGGTTGAGGCCCACTGAAACCGTCAAAGCAAAAACATCGTAGCGTAGAGTGAAACCCATCAATTCTGTATGCATTGGTAACAATTTACCTCGGTGGAAAATTAACTTTTCAAAATTCCCAAGAGAATCAGGGGGGCAAATCTGGATTAGAATCCCGCTTCTTAAGGTACTAGGAGCTGGGTGGGTTAAAGCAATGCACGTTCCTTCTTTTAAATTATCCAGAGCATGTGATTTGTTTTCAGAGGATTTGCATGCTAAGGGGATGCTAACTGAAGACTAAAACTCTGCTTATGGTGATGTAGATAAAGCTGGTCAAAAATATTGTACATCTGTGGAAATAATAAAATGAAATGAAAAGATATTATCGTTGCAATTTCTAATAATAATCGACAGGCTGGCTGTTCTCCAACTCATGATATTTTACTTTTGGGGCTCAGAAGGAATTAATATTTTGTAAAGATTTTAAAATTTTAAACTAAGCCTGCACATTGCATTTATATTAAGATTTTGTTCCTAATGTGGGTTTTATACAATCTACATAAAAATATTTAATGGAAAAACAGCCTGTTGCCAAAGTCCACATATTTCCCCTATTAAATAGAGGTGAGCCACATCCCCAGGAACCGCATTTCAAGCCCACAGGATACTCATGAACTAAAATAATGAATGATAATGCCTCGTTCTCTGCATTAATATTAAAGAAAAGAGAAAATAGAAAACTTTATAGCCACTATCAGCTCTCTGGACCATAAATCTCAAGTTTGGAGAATTGCTTCCCAAAAGGGTCGGGAGCAGGATGAGTGGTGAGGAAGCTTCAGAGCCTAGAGATATTTTTTAGGCAGCCAAGAAAGCTCTGACACAGATTTCTACATATATCTGGCTGTGAAAAGTCTCATTTGTGGTGATTTATATTTCCTCATAAAGAACTCTGCAGATAATATAAGCCTGCTGTGAGGCTGTATGACAACTTTCAAACCAAGAGTTACAAGACCATTCTGTTAAAATAGAGCAAGAAAAGATGAGCAGGAAACCCTGCAGAAATGGTGTCTCCTCTGATGAAAGACCACAACCCCGTTATTCCCACAAGAGCCCCGTTCAGTCAACTTTCACTGTGCATGTGCGTCCCACGGAAAAGACTGGGGTTGTCTACGCTACAGAGTATTCATTTTTCCCCCTGAAGATCGACTAAGATCCAATGTGTGCATGCTTGTGCAATTTATAACAAATGACACTTAGACATCATCACGCTCAAGTCTGGTTGCCTGAGTGAGTTACTAAAGGAAGCACAGAGACTAGTATGCAGACAGTCCAAAGTCAATGAAATATAAACACTGTTATTCCAAGTGTCACTGGTATGTTATTTCCATTTATCCTGGCATCTGTTCTACGTAACGCCACATGTATATGAAATACAGGAGCCCATCAAACTGTTTGTTTGGGGTTTTTTTTGTTTTTTTGTTTTTGTTAACTCTGAACCCAATTTAATGTCTCCATGTTTATAAAGTTGAGCATTGCTGCTTCTCTGTGAGATTGTGCAATTAATCACAGGAGTTGTTTCTGGCCCTGTGGTCACTTTTGACATTTGGGGGGAAAGGGAGCAACCCTTTAATTTGCATCTCTTTCAGCGTTTATTCAGAGTCTGGTAAAAGGAAGCAAAAGGTGACATAATTCCTTTTCATCCCTCGAGAGGTCAGACTGCTACATGCTTTCTCCATCTCAAACAGCATTTTGATTTCTCCAGAGGAGGACACATACAAATGATTTCGTTGTCAAGCTTCTTATCTGAATGTCACAGCCTTTGAAAACCTCAGACAATGGGAAGGCTGCTTGGGAGTCTTCAGTTCCTTGTGGTTGATACCACAAGTTCCCAGTTATTCCATAGTTGTCACAGCCCCCTTTGCGAACTTCCAGAATGCTCTCCATGTCAACGTCTATGACACAGTGATGCTTCAAGCTCTAGCTTCCATTTGCACAGGCTTGACATTAATTTCTCTGACTCTTTTAACATCAGCTCTGCTATGTTTCTCCTTCCATCCCCTCGTTTAACAACACGTGTGCCTCTCTTTTTAAAAATCTAAATGCTTGATGGAGTAGTATTACTGTGAATGGGTTAAAAAATAACGAAGTCCTGAAAAACATGCTGTGGCCCTATCACTTACTCCGCCCCACCTGAAGTGTGGAGTGAAGCCACCCCAAAGCCTGGACGCTGCACTCCTGGCCCAGCGGCACTGAGACCACACGGCACACTCATTCAGAAGGCTGGCATCACACCTGGCAGTAAACAATTGTTTCCATGAGAGAAAATTACAATTAACACAGGGGACAAAATTTCTGAGGTCCCCAGACATCTTCCAGGTTGTTTATTTAACTTTGACTTAAGGACTCTTGAATCAACCCATTCACACTTTCCTAAAAAGACGGCCAGGGACATCTTGAACCAGAAACAATTCTCTAAACTCATTCTTTAAATGAAAAGACACAGTCTTGTAGGCTCACAAGAGACCTGTAAAGTACACAGAGAGAATAAAAATGACTAGTATCGGAAAGGGAACTAATACTATTCCTGAAAGATGTCCAATGTCCAACTGGAGAAAAATGGTTGCATTCTCTTTTAAAAAAATGAAACAAAACTTTAAAGCGCTAGGGTTTTTTTTTTCTTCTTCTTTTAGAAAATATTATAATCTGTCACTTTCCTAACAGTCCCTTCAACTTTTTCTGTGTTGACATAAATAGGCCTCGAAATATCACTCTTGGGACACCTCCTTAAAAATAAAACTGAGGAGGTGACGTAGTACTAAACTCGGTAAGAGTTCTATTGGAAGTTTCTGTTATGAACTCCTGGAATCTCAGAACAGTGGCTGCTAGAGCAAATAATGTCAAAAGAAGGGCTCACTGATAATAACAAAAAAAAGTCAATAACAGACAAAATGTGTGTCTACACATGCATGTACACACAAACACTAGAACAAGTATTGAGGTGTTAATTTATAAAAAAAAAAAAAAACACACTACTCTATTTACAAGTTACCTACATTGCAAGAGTAAAATTGCGTGTATAGTTCAAACATTTTCCCTTCTGCTTTGATAATTGTACTATTTTCACATTCTTCTATTTCAATAAGAAAACTCATGAAAATAGAGGATTGGTGTGAACCTCCAAAAGCGAAATAATAATTCTTAATGTAGACCAGTGGAAGCCACTGCAGGTCCATACTCTACAGGGAACAGAAGACATTTGTGAGTGAATGTAATTCTAGCATAATTCTTTCAGGGATACTGGAACTCGTTTTCAAATGTAATCTTTATATGTCTGTGCTTTTTCTTGAGTTAAAGTATCAATTTGGGCTATCCAAGGTAACTTAAATTTTGGAAGGATGCAAGTCATTTTGGATAAGGATTGTTAAAGACACCCGTTTAGCAGGCAGTTGGTTCTTTAAAAGACAATTCATTTCCTGGCTCTTGGGAATAAGAAACTGGTGGTGAAAAACAGACAACTTCCCATCACACTAGTTTATGGGAGAATAAGGGGAGCTGGAGAGATGATTCAGTGGTTAAGAACACAGGCTGCTTTTTCCAAAGGACCTAGGTTCAATTCCAGTATCACACAACAGCTCACAGCTGTCTATAACTCCAGGTCTAAAGAATCTGACGCCCTCTTCTGGCCTCTGAGGTCACTGCATACAGACACATGTACAGACAAAATAACCACACACATAAAACAAATATAAACAAATCTTTAGGAGACTAGAAAGACTCAAACCCAAGGCTGAAGTGACTAGAGTCCATACAATTTTTTAAAAGAAACATTTAAACCACATTCTGCTCTCCTTTGATGACACATTATTTCCACGGCATTAAAAGCATTGCCAAGCCACTGAGCTACTGTAGAACGTGCCATACAAATATTGCCATACAAACTTCTTTAAAATTATGTGCTACACTACCGATGCACTCAGGTATTGTTTATTGAGCAGATCTTCTAGATTTGCTGGTTTATACTATTTCTCCTTGAAAATACAGTTTTCATCAGTATTGTGGCTGAGTGGATTCTGTGTGTTCTTGAGCCCTCACCTGATTTTATGAACACTTCTATAAGGAAATGATACTCAGAGCCCCAAACAACTCACCTACAAAATACCTTCTGGAACCAGATGCCAAGTGAAGGAGTGTCTCCTTCATAGTAATGTTCTGTTTTTCTGAATATTCTCATACCTATAAAAGGTTATTCAATAACCACTCTGCCCAATCAGTTTCTTGAGTGGATCTGGATCATTATAAGAAGTCAAATTGTCTCTTAGTAAAATTTAGGTTATTTTGTTGTTTAAAAAAAAAACTGTGTATGGCATATTAGAACCATCTCACAGCCTAAAACAAAGCTGTCAACTACTAAAATACATGGAGGGTTGACAGTTAATATGCAATCAAGGAGCAAAACACTATGACTCTATGTAAAAGGTGCCCATGCATAGAATGTTCCCAGCACATGAATTAAACGTAGCAAAGGCTACCATCCTTTGCCCTTATATTGTCATTTTCTGAAAATGATACTTATCTCTAGTAAGCCATTCATTAGGATTCACTAATTTGCCTGGCAGTGGTGGCGCACACCTGTAATCCCAGCACTTGGAGGCAGAAGCAGGCGGATCTCTGAGTTCAAGGCTAGCCTGGTCTACAGAGGGAGTTCAGGACAACCAGAGTTGTTACACAGAGAAACCCTGTCTCAAACCAAACAAACAAACAAAACAACAACAACAACAAATGATTCACTAATTCAGGGGCACAGAAATAATCACAATCCAATTTGGATACTTTACTGTACATGTAGCAAATTTGGGGGTTTTATTTAGAATTTAGGCAAGTTTTCTGGCTTTGGAAGTTGCCTAGAGTGGCAGAGCTAAGGGTGTCTCCTGGAGAGGGAAAGGCATCCTTCAGAGAGCTGAAGATGACTGAAAGTCTCTGCTCTCAATGTGCTCAAGCCACCACACCTGCCCAACGGGTGCTGAAGATCCAAACACAAGTCCTTACACTTGTCTGTCAAGTACTTCACGGAGTCATCTCCAGAGCCCACTTCGAACCTTTTAAAAATAAAAATGTACGCCCTTCCTTCTGAAGTACCTAAGAACTTCACTTTTCATCTTTTCGTTTCTTCTCGTAGCTTATGCCCTGGAACCTTTTTTCAAGTTACCCGATCTTTGCCTCAGTTTCTCCATTTACACAGACACACACACACATACACACACACACACAGGAGCGGCAGAAAAGAACACTATCTCACATCTCACAGTACTGTTTGAATGACCAAGTGCTCAGAACAGTACTTAGAACAGAGGATGTGCTCTGGAAACACTGTTTACTCCTAGTTTCTGAACATGTTCTCCATGACAAAAAGTATAATCCATGCCACAGGGCAGAAACAGCTATGAACAATAAATCATAAATATTTAATGTCAGGAGTGGTTAAGTGCCTGAGGAAAAATAATAGCACATGACAGTAAGAGTATAGAGAATGATAAAAAAAAAAAAGTGTTGTTTTTATATTTCTATCCAGCCTTTGTGATAAAGACATTTATCAACACACCTCTAAAAAGCGTGAGAGTAAGGGGCATGAATGAGGTGGAGAGACATTAAAATGCCAAGGCCCCAACACTGGGGTGTGCTAGCTACAGTGAATAGGATGGAGGATGGCGGCAGGGGTGGGGGTGGGGTCGGTCTGCAACAGGGAGGAAGTGGGGATCAGAAAGGAAGATGGTTGGGGAGAGGGAGAAGGCAGCCATAGGACACCTTGCTGGCCTCATTCAGACAAGAAGAGATGGGGCTACGGCAGCAGTGCCGGAAGCTGGGGAATCACAGAGGAGCATGTCACATCAGCAGAGAACACAGACAGTAGGGGCAAGATTTAACACAACACTCCACTTTGCGTGTTCTCACAGACTTCCCTTGGTCTCGACTGACTGGTATACCCCCACGGCACCATGTTGGGCCACTGCACAGATGTTTATCGAAGCTGCAGACCTCAGATAAAAACTAATAACAGGAGGATTATTAAAGTTTCAAGTAATTTCTGGAATCATTTATTTCAGCCACATTAATTTACAGATGTAGACTTTGAACTCCAAAGATATTAGGTGATTTGCTCAAGTTCAAGTAGCTCATTACAGCAAATGATGGGCCAGGCAATCACTGTGTTTATTTCCTCCCCTCAACAAAAGGCTGCCTCCAAATCAGTATTTCTATGGACTTATAAAAATAACGTCATGTCCTTATTTTAGTGATTTCTCTGATCGCTTCTGGTGTAGATATGAGAGCAGGAAAGTTCTTCTAAACATGTTCTCTATAAGTCAAGATTTGTGAGAAACATTTTCAAAGTATTTTTTTAAAATATTTTTAATAGCAATTTCAGAAATTGCTACTCCTTATTAAAAAGTACTGACATCTGGACACCAAGCTGTGATCTATGAATGTGTAGGGCCATATTCACAGTCTTTGCTGTCATAGAATGTCTTTGGGCTATGGGCAACAGGTTGAACATGCCTGGTATAAAGCCTATATAAATGACTATTACCTTAATCAACTGACTGGCAATTCTGAGAACCTGTTACTACTGATAGAAACACCACTGATCTTTTAGTAGTCACTTTAGGATACCAATCTCTTATCAAGGGGTTAAAAACAGTTGGTCAGACTCAGGAGTGGCCCCAATGAGTCACAACTCTGACCTGTAGCCCCGCTCCCGAGGAAAGGGAGTGACATGCTCTCATTTGGGATAAATAAAGCATCTGGAACACTGAAGGATACTTCATCTTGAAGATGAATCAGACGCTCCACAGGAGATACAGTCAACCATTACATTTTCTTAATTTATGTAATGCAAAGGAACTAACAAGGAGATAGCCCTTCAGATGACAAAGGGAATATTGCTAAGAACCCTCTGGTTTGGGTCTT
The DNA here is from genome assembly GCF_903995425.1 of Onychomys torridus. Taxonomy (NCBI): domain Eukaryota; kingdom Metazoa; phylum Chordata; class Mammalia; order Rodentia; family Cricetidae; genus Onychomys; species Onychomys torridus. The sequence continues at coordinate 17,486,138 of NC_050465.1, forward strand.
GTCTGAATCTAGGCACCCCTGCTATGGAACACTTGCCTTGCCTTTCCGCCAAATTGGTTTCTATCTTTCTGGTACCCTACCTCACAGCTGAGCTCAAGCCAACAGTGAACAGACGGTAAGCTATGCGCTTCTTCCTCTTCCTGGTTTTGGAGATGTGTGAGGAGACATCACGAGACTTGGTCCCTTTGTCCTCACAAAGAGCGTTCTCTGACTTCTACTGTTGGGCAGGTAAGCTTGTTTCAGAGGTGGGTGTAACAAGTGTGAAAAGGCCATTTCCCAATCTCTTTGTTCATTCCACACACCTTAGGAGAGAGAAAATTCAACCAAGGGCCAGGCGTCCCCTAAGAGTCCCATGCTTTAATTATGAGCAGAGCACATTAAACGTGCTAAGCCGTCCATATTAGCTCTGCCACTACCCTCAGCAGAGAAAGGCAGGAGAGCCTTTCACTATGGAGCAGACAGGGAGGGACGCTTTGGTGGGTTGAAAACATGGTGGAAAATTCCATTTAATTGAACCCCAGGCCACTGTGCCTCTTGTAAATGAACATCACTTTGCTGCTTAATTTTGTGCTATTTTATCTTTCATTAAAAAAAGTAATTTAAGTTAAACTCAGCTGAACAGCAAAAAGCTCTTGATATTTTGAAGCATTTTGGAACAATTACTTTGACGGGAGCCCTTGACAGTTAAATGACTCCGTTAAATGAATGTTATAGAAGACACATAATGATTTTTAGTGAAATATTGAATTTAACTACAAATGAGGAAAAACCTAGTCATAAGCACTACAGCGTATGCGAATAACATCTTGCTTATGAACCTCGATGGATTCTATAATTTCTAATAATCATGCAATCAACTAGTTAGCTGGTGAGTGTGCTTCCCATCTTGATGTTATCTCTTTATTTCCGGTTTATGCTTTTGTTGGTTTTCAAATCTGAGAAGTCAATAAGAAGATATCAGTTCTGGTAATAATTTCCCCTTCAAATACAGCAACTTACAGTTGGGGAATTAATGAAATTAATGCCGCCCCATCACTGAATACCCTCTCTTTTCTGTCCCCTCCTTTGCTGAATAGGAGTCTTTCAGGGAGAGAAAGAACTCGGCAAAGCTGTGAGTGCAGTGCCTGAGAACGTGAGGGGTCACTGGATGCCTGTGTTTCCCGAATCTGTGAGACTCAATCTTCCTTTTTAAATTCTATGGACTGGATGTGAGATAGTATCAAGGCCTTTTACACGTTTTTCTCATGACTAACAACAGAAGTATGCACTGAAATAATAAAACTGGTACCGTTCAATTTCCTTTTTTAAAATTCAATTCCAATATACGCGAGAGAGCCGTGGCGAGGGTGAAATCTGGTTGACTATAAAATTCTGTTTGCTGGAGATGGAGAGGAGCTAGGAACCTCCATGAATCTAAACCATGTGGGTGGAGACATTTGGATGGAAGAACTGAGTCAGAAAAACAGGAATGTTCTCTGTCTTGTTTGTCTGGCAAGAGGATGTGGGAAAAGGATGCCAAGCATTCAGTGGTATCAGGTGGATTTCGCCACAGCAGGAGCAACCAAGCTTCTTCATTCCCGAGGAAGGTAAGCCACAACTCCTCCAGAGTCCCAACTGACACTTGCATGCATCTTTACTCCGCAACTGTTCTGACCTGAATTGCCTCTTGACAAGATAGAAGTAAGGAATAGCTTCATCTTGCACCTCCCAACATTTCAGAGCCACCATGAGCTCCTCAATAAATGTACCAGGATCTAACAACACAAGCTTTCATGACCTTCAGCCAACAGTGAACATGGGAAAGGCTAGGGTCTAGAGGCTAGACTCTAAATACTCGATACTAAAAAATTGCTCAGCTATGCACCAAGACACCTACAGCTGGAATCATCTAGAACTCTGTTACGCTACGTGTGGCCCATAGGCCAGCAACATGAACATTCCTTGGGAACTTCATGCATGCAGGACCTCAGGCTCCACCACAGATCTCAAGTATGACAAGCAGGCCCCCAGGTGTGTCATGCACAGTGAAGTCTGAGATGCATTTAGGGTAATCTATTAACACTATGACACCTGAAAAGGTAATGCTGCCTGTCATGGAGAGTGAAGCAGACTGTGGCACTCTGATTAATGCTGGTCTACTGAGAACATTCAGAGTTCTCTCAGGATAACCACACGATGTTCACAGGTGAGAAGCCAGTTCCCTTGGAACTCTTCCTAGATCCTTCTTCACACTTGCCTGTCTAAAGACACAGCTGCTCCTAATAATTGTCTTTTCTCCTTGGTGCAAAGCAAGTATTTCATCGTCAGCATGCTGACATTGGCAGGAGTTGTGGCTTTCTCCACTAGAAATGTGGATGATTCAAAGGCTATTGCTGACACCTGAATAAGAAACGCAATGACTCCAAGTTATGTAAATTTAATTATTTCCTTTAATTTTTTTTTCAGGAATCTTTTTTTTTTTTCTTCTTTCCCTAAGCTTTAAAAAAAAAAAGTCCTGGCAATTTTCATTTAAAAGAAATACAAGTCAGCAGTGGTTCACTGAACAGGCTGACACGCAATTTCATAGGGGAAGAAGCGGTGTGTCTTTAATCTAATTTGGGCTCTCAATTCCCAGCTAATGTATCTAGGGATCATGATATATGCAGTTACAAGGAGACATCTGTAATGCAGAGTCCAGCTCTGCATTTCTCCAAAACATAGGTTTAAAAAAAAATGAGCCTGAGTTTTGCAGCTGCCCCACAACATAATAAATCTCTATGTACTCACAGATGTAGAAATACTCTCGGCCTGGCCTGAATTCAAATCCTAGAGAAAAGGGAGTGAAGAGCTGGAATTTTTCAGAGAACTTCAGCGGTCCGTTCGGAGAGTGAGGCCGGTTACATTCCCATCTCTTGAACCCTTTGGAAGTATGGTCGCAGGCACTGTAGCCGTCAAAGTTCACCATGTAGAGGACATAGCGTTCAGTCTTATCTTCTGGGACAGAGTCCTCATAGTGAGGGCAAAAAACATCCAGGTAGTCATTGATACAGACATCAATGTGGTAGTCACCCCTCTGGAATCTGTGGGGGAAAAAAAAGGAAGTGACAATTCAGACAGGGAAAGTGTTTCTGCTTGGAATCAATAGTAGAGTCCTTCAATAATCCTGGAGCTAAAACATTTAGTATGGAAAGTTCTTGTTAAACACTGTTAAGATTTACAGCCTAATGTGAAATGTTACAAAGCCAACTGTGTGTACACACACACACACACACACACACACACACACACACACACACACACGCCAGATCTGCAAGTACCACATGTCTGCTTCAGTTCAATTCTATAAAACTATGGCTTCTCTGTTTTAATTAATATCTTTCCCAATCAGCTGAAAAGTATTTCACAGGACATAGTGATGGGGAAGCAAGAATCATATGGGTAAACCTTTCTCAGTCTAAAATCATGGCAGGAAAGCTTATAAAAACGCCTTTGTTTTTAGCTAGTGAGGAAATTCTTCCCTAAGCCCTCAGAAAGGTTCACCATAAAACTGTGTTACTGCTGAAATACAACACTCATAAAGTCCCGTGATCTCCAACCCGGACAGTCAATCTCAGCCTCACATGAACACGTCCCAGGGATGATGAGCTGGTCAATTCCATTTTTGGACATCTCTAAATGTTAGAAACTTTCTTCCTATATTGAGCATAAATCTGCTTCTGTGTAATTTCTACCCACTGATCCTACTTCTGCGGCCTGGAGTTACAAAGGGCGAATCTAATTCCTCTTCCACAAGGTAGTCCATAAAACATTTAGAGATGTCAGCTGCATCTGTATCTTCCTTCCTCCGTACATGAAAATCCTCGTGCCTTTGGTTTTCTCTTTGGAGTTCCCAGGCTCCTTCTTATTCTAAGATCCTCCCCATGCCCTCCAGTTTCCTAAAGAGTTCTTAAAATGTAAGACCCAAGCGTAAATGAGACCTTCAGCACCGTGAGACTCGTGTTTAGCCTGGGAGAAATAGACTGCTTTTATTCTCAATGCTAAATATGCTCTGACAAAGATTCCTTTCTGAGACACAACACTGTTGAAAAAGAAAGTGAGAGAACTACTCATTGACTGAGTGGACCGTCTTAAAGATTGTATCTAATGAGTGGAAGTCATCAATCACCCAGAGCCTCAGTTTTCTTTCACACTGGATAGGATAACAATGAGAATCCGCCTTGGTTGCCTCCCATGGCTCCTCACGTCTCAGAGAAGGAAGCATAAAAAGAGCATCTTGAGGTTTAAAAGTGATAATTCAAATACAAGGGGGAGTTATCAGAACATTTACATTCCAGTTAGGATCCTCAAATAGGCGGGCATTTCTTAGAAACAGAACCACACCACCAGTATTTATTTCTTTGTGTTGATAATGATCATGAGTTTACCTTTTCTTCATTTCTGGCAGACAATGATTTGTCAAGATGTAAGGAAAGACTGTTGCTTTAAAGAGATTTCTGAACATCAAGGTAACATCACTGCTGAAGTACAAAGAAAAGACATTGCAATGTTCAGATAAAAGGTGCTGGGCTATGAATCATCAGTACTCAAGAGTAGCCTGACAGTTCTGGACGAGAGCCAGACAAGAACCGCAGCAGAAGGCAAAGCCCAGCTGCACTTTATACAATTATATTATTATTATAGATTTTAAAGACATTCAAGGGGGAGTTTTTTTCTTTCCCTAAGTGTCACTCACGCTAGCTTGACTAGCATTTGAAAGTGCTCAAATTGAAAAGGAAAATGAAAAACTGTCGTTACCTGGACTCATTCTGCTCTTCTTTTATTCTATAATTCTGTTATTCCACAATTAAAAGCCACATTGTCACTTTCCTTTGGCACTTCGGGTTTAGTTTATCTTTTCCATTTTTCTCTGTTAGTGTCACTAAAATTTTAATAAAGCACACTACAGAACTGAAAACCCATTCTCCACTGGGTTGATCAGTAATCCCCTCAGGTGATGCTGGACTTTCAGGTGAGTTGAGTGACTAATTACTCAGGTGCCTATTTTAAACATGTGATTGTTCTAGCAGCTAATATTCTTCTCTCAGTTGCTGAAGATGATAATCTATCATAGTCAATTTACATTTCTGTTTCAGATCCTTGTTCGCGTCTCAGTGTTTTGAGACATAGTGTTACCTAGCAGAGGCCGTACTTGAACTTGCTATGTTGTCAAGAGTGGCCTTAGACCCTGGAACCTCCTGTGTCTACCTCCTAGGATTATAGGCCTGCTTTGTTTCAGATCTTTAATTTGCATATTTGTTTACTAATGCATATGTCAAAGAATAGGCAACCTATGAATAAAACAATGACTAACTGAAATCCATGAAAGGCATTATATAATGTGCTTAGGTATGAAAGAAAAAATAGGATTAGATATTCCAATTTTATACCAAGGTCCCCTTTTTGGGTACAAAGTGGTCATGGCCTTCTTACTGTGAAGGAACACACAAGCATGACTAACATTATTGAGTACTACTAGGCTGCATTCATTATTTCAGTTTACTATCCATCACAACACTACAGAATATACATTGTGGTTGTATCTATTCAAAGACAAGGAAACTGAGATTAAGGAATCAAGTGATGTGCCCAATGTTCACAGCTAGTAAAAAGTAGAGGGAAATTGAAACCAAAGCAGTCTGACCTCAGAGCTAATGCTCTTCATATTACATTTCCTAAGAGATTGAATTGCTAACATCAAGTCCATAGGCTTGCCTCGTATTCCCTAGAGGGGCAATTCTCATTGTCAATGGGGTTTTGGTTCTCTTTCCTATTCACTGACATAATAAGCATTCGTTGTCCTGGGGGATCTGTGTGTGTTCTACATATATGAAATACGTATACTATGAAATACTCAAAACAACTGTATCGAGTCATTATATTGTATTTGCATTACCAATCAGGAACAACAATCAGAGAGAGGATATTATCCTCTTATCTCAATTTTTCACAATAAATAGCTGTAGTGGGGTTAAAAATCAGAACCCAAATCTTCCTTGGTTCTGAAGTGTTTTCTGTCTTTGAAACCACAATGGCCCCATAGTGTGACACAGTCCAACCACTGTAACAACTTCTCGTCTTAAAATGGCACCCTCTTAAGACGGCGGTACTTCACGGTGACACCAACATAGGACAAGCCCTGCTTCTCTTGCCTGCCTACCCACTTGCTTCCAAAATCCTAAACCGAAAGCGAAGGGGTACACCAGCATTTAAAATAAGTCTCAGATGGCAGTGTGAGCTCTTGACTCGTGTACATTCTTCTTCTAGTCTTTCACAGAATAACGTGTTGTTAGGCTCAGCAGACACTCACATAAAGGGATCATTTTTTTTTTTCCCATCAGGAAACAGTTTTCATGAGCTGGGGCTCACATGAAAGAAGAAACACACATCTAGAAGGGATGATTTTGCATGCCAGTGTTTACAGGTACTATGGGTAACATAGTCATGGCTTTCACGGGTTAGCAAATGTGTTAGGACCTTCCCTGCAAGTGCCTTTTTTACTTCCGCTAATTTTACCCATTGTGTCTGTAGCTGTGACCTCTTTGAGATCGCTGTATCTTTTTTTAAAAACTGTAGTAGCTGGCAGCTCACCAATCAGTCTCTACTAAATTATCACTGTGGTTCCCTCTGTAAAAGCAGGAACGCTCACTATATTTGGTAAGCAGGTTCTATCTGCATAAAGCAGTTACCAATGTGACTGTTTGCACAGGGTAAATATCTTAGGAGCCAAAAGCATCTCACGGCATGGATAGAGAGCCCGTTTCTCACTGGGATACATGGCTCGTCAGACCAATGCTCCACACAACATATAATATATTCTCTTACAGCAAAAATACACATCTATCAAAATTTGGCAATAGACTGGTTGGGGGTCAATGTCATCTATATTACAGGAGGTCCATTTTACTGGATTAATAAGAAAATTCAGCACAAAAATTAAGTCGCTGCAATCATCCCTAATACTCAGAAGGAGGCCTAAAGTTGGTGCGAAGTTGGAGCGGTGGAGGCAAGCTGAGAGGTTAGAGGAAAGGCACATTCCTGCAGATGACGACGTGTGGATGTGACCGCAGCAGTGGAGATGGGAGCTGAGAAGCATGCCTCTAAATGCAGGTAAGTGGATGCGGCTCACAGCATTTGGCGGGTGACTTTCCATCATATTGCTAAATGTGGTCTTGATTATCAATTTACAACCACCGTCAATATATCTCTTCCCTTACTTAACCTGTGCAGTGGATGTGAATCATGACGCGAATCTCAAAACTCAATCAAATAGAGACAAGAGATGACGATTGTCTTTTCATTTAGTTCTCAATACTGTGCCCTCAAATTCTAGAGATTAATTTGACAGCATCAGTTAGCTTGAACCATAACATCTCTGTCCTCCTAACTTCTTTATTTCCCACTCTGGGTCACTGAAAAATGAACCATCTAGTCCTTGAGGGTTTGGGTTCGTTATCAGTGGAGTTCTTAAGTTAAATCATGTCCTTTGGTGACTCTTTGTTAAAGCAAACAGACACCACCCAGCTATCTTTGTCCTTGGATGGTTTTTCAGGTTACGGACCTTCCTTCCTCCTCTACCATATGCCCCTGTGTTGTGGGTATTGACAACTAGAGAGGGCAAACAATAAAAAGACACAAGCCGTGGCCTGGGTTTCAGTATACAGTGCAGCAGGGGCATAAGCAACCTCTGGACATTCTCTCCTGTAGCATCCCTCCTCTCTCCATCCTCCTTTGCTAAAGCCAAAGCGCATTTCATTTTAGTAGCTGGAAAAGGAAGGGGATGGTGCATATTTAAAACATTCTAAATTGGCCTTTAGCATATGTTGCTGGCATAGCAGAGAGCCTGCTTCCAGGGAAATACACAGTGAGGTATTTTATCAAGCAGCTCCTGAGTGAAGTGGCTTCACTCCATAAATACAGAAATGGCATCACTGGAAGGAGACAGTGCCACTAGAAGTGAGGACGCTTCGGGGCACTTTGACTCCCCTCAGGGTACTATCTTAAAGGACTCAACAATGAAAATGTTATTTCTCCCCAATCGGATAGTTGATTACTACATTTTAAATATATTTTAATATGTCAAGAAGTGACTGTTTTAACATTCCTATTTGAACAGGACTCAGCTGTCACTTCTTTAATTACAGGGCAACCTAATATATTACATTCTGGAACTGAAATGCAAAAAAGGATGTGATTTATGATCAAAGATTAAGCAAATTTATCAGCTCAGGGTTCTTCTCAAATTTTAAACTACATCTAGAGTGAATATATCTTGGCAGCACTGTCTTTCAATTCCACTAGTTTTGATTTAGAGTCTAATTACAGAATAAGATGTCTGTTAGCAAGAAGAACTTCTCATTTGTCCGAAAAGGACCCAGTGGGCCCTGTAAGAGATGTGGGCTTTGGTTTATAAATGTGCTTCTGTTACATAACATGCTTCTCCCTGGCTCCTTCTGCTCTTTCTCTCAGCACAGAATGCATGCCTTATGGTCCCTATCCTAAATCTGAAGATGTTCTTTTGTTTTGTTTTGTTTTCTTGCAGAGGTTCAAGCATGAAATATAAACAGCAAGTGAAACTTGGCATGAATAAATGGTAGCACTATCACCAAGGGCTGAACAAATATTTGTTTTGCTAATTTCAAACTTTTCCTCTCTCTCTCCTGGGTCTTTGGGATGCATTGGTAATGGAGAGAGCTCTTAGAGTGTGTGGCATGGGTAGTTTTGGTGCAACCAGGGCAGTTGAAGCTGGAAATGTCCAGTCTATCTGTTCCAGGTTCTGCAGCACAACAGTATCAACTGCTATTCCTAGAGAAGTGCAGACTTGCAAACTGGAGGGGAAACTTGCCTCCATGTGTATTTCAGGATGTGTTCTCTTTCCTCTTGCTGATGAAAGGCAGTCTAGTATATGCTACATATATGCAGTGTGTGCACCAATAGCTTTGGCTACATTATGTTCATTTTCATCTGATGAAGTGTGAGATACTGATGAACTATTTACTACACAGACTTAAATGCTCCGCTGATCCATTCATGAAAATGCCAAACAGAATTCATTGATGTGAAGGTCTGCGGCATGGCAGCTTTCAATAACAGCTGGGAACAGGAATAAGACATAAGATTCCTGACTGGATACTCAGAATTCATCACTAGAATAGTGTGCTAACTTATGACTCTGGTCTTTCTCTCTCTGTGCCATGTGTATGCACTTCGAAGTCCCATATCCAATATTAATTATCCATACTAAATGATAAGAATCTTAAACAGCTCTTGCTTGTTGCTCTTCTAGTATTAGGCACACCAGTCTTCATGGCTTTTTAAAAACTGTACTTCCTGTGAGCATCACCTGCTTCAAACACAAGGCACACAGAATGTTCTCTCTCCCCATGTTTTAACTCATTTGGAGCTTGTTTTATTAGCTTGACAGAGGAGTTCCAAAGGAAACAAAGCATTAAATTGGCAGAGCCTAAACAAGACTTTCCACTAGGAAGGGACTGGGTATTTTGGGTGACAGTCTAATTGCTTTTAAGCCCCCGATGAAGCCTAGGGCATGGAGCGAGAGGGAGTCAATGTCAGCAGGCCAAATCAGCCTGTTTACCAGGCAGAGCCCTAACAAGACCGACACATCACAGATCATGTCAAATAGTTTTCAAAAGGGGATTTTGAAACAAAAATAAAGAATTAACGTCTGGCAATCAGTGTGGTCCCAACATGGGTCACTTCGACAATGCAGAACAGGCTGTTTCTCATTATGTCTGCTGGCCAGGAGCTTTCCACAAAGCTAGGCAGCAGGCTCTAAGCCATCTGGACTTTTAGGGCCTCATAAGGATGTGGGGGGGCAGAGACCCTGCCACATACAGACTTGAGCAGAAAAAGGTGCAGAAAAAGAATCATCAAGTAGGTTACACAGCCAATGTTTTAGGAAAATATTGAACAAACTGATTCTGACCAGGGGATGTGGGTGACTACCAAACCAAGGAACCACCTGCCAAATTGCTCACTTCTAAGTCTGCCACGTTATCTTTGGTGAGATACTAGCATACAGCAGAATTCAGGCCATTCTTAGTTTCTAAAGTAGTAACAGCAAAGAGTAATTATAAATCCCAACTTTCTTCAAGTCAAGAAGAGGTTTTGGAAAATAATGATTTGTTATTTCTTAAATACATGATATATAAACACTGAAATATTTGTACTAGCTGATGGTAACTTTTTGAAAGTCATTTTCCAAGTCCCAGAACTATCTCTGACTTTTCGATAACTGGATTTTCCAGGACCCATGGAGACTTAGTCTATATTAATTTATTGGTAAACAAGCAAAACACAGTAAGTCAGAAGAAAGGAAATGTGGATGTTGTATGTGACCCTTGCCAGCCAAAAGGGAGCATGCACGCCACGGGATAGCCATAGTAATAGAAGTTTCAGTTTGTAAGGCAGAAATCAGTGTTGCTGCTATGCTAGGTTCACAGGCCACTTAGGACCTTCTGAGGAGCTGAATCAAAATCTGACTGGGAACGAAGTTAAGAAGTGAAAGGAGATGAAATCTGGGGTATCAAGAAACTAGATATTCACTGCCGTCATGAAAAGTAAAGAATATGGGTAGATTCACGGGGAAACTGGGACATGTCTGTAGGCATCTTATCTGTCCGACTCCTTGAAGTCACTGCGCCATCTATTGTCTCTACCTGAGTACCTGAGCTTTGGTGTGTACCCAGAGAAGGGAAATTTTAGCTCAATAATATATCCAAGAAATGTAAAACATGTAATAATCTTATGGATTCTGGGTTGCTATATCAAATTTTCAGGAGAGTTTCATGGTATGATAAACAAAGGTCAAGATCATGAAACAAAGTAATGGCGGGCTTGGAGGTGAGAAAAGACAAGCAGGACTGTTGTTTGAGCAATGCTAGAGAATTATGCCTAGCCGAGTAGACAACTTAAGCACCTAAGGCAGAATTAAAGTTTCTCGCTTGTCATTAAGTCCTCTATTCAATTACCATCTATCGGGGTAATTAAACACTGGAAAGTGATGCCAAGCTAATTGTTAGATTATGATAATTACATGTCTTTGCTACGCTACAGCTGATCAAAATAAGATGTGGTCCCGTGCTCTGAGCTGAAGCCTCTCTGTAATCGCAGACTTTCGTACACCAGGCCGTTTATTACTAATTCATTACAAATCAGGCGGAGAAGCTTATTATTTGTAATGTTGCCCCCCCACTCACCAAGTCTCCTGGAACAAGACTCCCAAAAGGTTAAGCACAAACTGCTGCCTCTCATTGGCCCATTTCCATCCCAATTACACAGCTGAGCAGCATTGGGTGCCTCCATTTGAGAGGGTTCAGCAGACTGCTTCACAAAACCCTGCAGCCGCCTCTCACACTGGCAGGAACACCCAAGACTCCTTTCAGCCTCTGCCAGCCACTGTTCTCTTCTGAGCTGTGTCCCCGGCAACCAGAAGCTGGCAATCCAGAGGCTCCTTGGGTCTGGAGGCTCCGTCTGCTCAGGTCAGGACCAAAGCAGGCAGGTTTTTTTTTTTTTTTTTTTGCTGCAGCGAGAAGATGTGGAGAATACAAACTGCCTGACATCCAGTCTCGCTGTTGCTTAACCCCAAGTGAGGAGAGGAAATCAAATTTCTCAGCAATCAACCAGTCACCACCAAAGGGTGACTCAGATCTTTGTGAATAAAGACTAGCATTAATTCATCTTTCTTAGTCTCCACCAGACCAGAATGCCTGAGGATTAGAAACATCTCCTACCTCTCCCCTGGCCAAGCCAGGCCACTGCTTGAAGCCTGGCAAGGTAGACAGGCATTTCCCCCGTTTTTATCTTGGGACTTCTGAAGTATTCCCCTAAAGCTATCATCACCAGAGAATGTGTATGGAAAGCAAGCACACAGTAAGAGCCACCATACGGTTAGTAACCTGCTAGAAAGAACACATCATGGTCTGCTGTCTGTGTGAGACATGCTCTTTTCTTCCATATTTGCAGCGTTACACACATAGTGTACCTCTATCCTCAGATGACTTATGCTGAAAGCCGAACCGATGTACGAATGTATTTGGAGACAGGGAATCAAGGTTAACAGGGACATGAAGGCAGAGACCTTATCCAATAGGATTAGTGTCCTCTCAACAGGAGACAGCAAAACGCTCCCTCTGTTGGCCATGGGAAGACAGGGTGAGAAGGGAGCTGCTCGTAGCCATTCGGATAACCCTAACCAACCCCAGCTGGATCTTGCTATTGGGCCCTGGCCTCCAGAAAGTCAATCTGATACTTGAGTTACCACGCCTATTGTAGTCTGTACCAGTAGACTGGGTGACTAGTACCAGGTTGTTCTTAACATTAAATTAAGAGTACAGAAGAAAGTGGAGTGATTTCAAGTTTTAATACTATCAATGACTGTGTTATAAGAAAGAATGAACCATAAATGGACGAGGTGCAATCAAGAATAACTAAAATGCCCAGGGAAGAAGGGGATGAGAGGGGAGAAAGGAGGGCAGTGTGAAATAAATCACTGTTGGTACCTCCCACAGCATCCTACATGTGGAGATGCTCAGTATCCCTTAGCTGTTCTGAGCAGAGAGGACACATCATTTTCCAAAGCAGGGATACTTTCACTTCTGAAACTAACTTGTGGCCCTACAGAAGTGACTGTATTGTCATGAGGCAACGGGGCTGTCTCAAGTTTCAGCAAGGCTTTCCACTCAGAAGAAATGAGGGTGTTATGGAAAAGTCACTGCTCCGTTTTTCTCCTCCTTGACCCTGGACATTAAAACAGAATATGCTAACACCCTTCAAACATCATAGCGAATGTGTCTTAGGAACACAACAAACCACAAGGTACTCCTTAATATCAAGACATAGGAAATGGCCATTTAATGCACATGTTGGCAGGTAGCCTGGGCAGGTGGCTTAAACCTGGGAAGCTGAGAACTGCGGGTCATCCCATAAACGTGGGTTTGCACTGCTTACTATTATTATGATTTCTTCCCTGAAGTTATTAAAAGGATATTCATTCATACAGCTGGCTCCTATATTTACTTTTATAGCCTGAACCACAGAAAGATATATGTAAGAATAACCCAACATTCAAAATAAGAAATGGATTGCTCTATCCCAAGGAAACATAAGAGGAGCTAAGAGATAAACAGTTCATGATTTATTTCTTAGAAACAAATCCAGGCACTTTGGGGATCCTCGTGTACACTAACAGCTCTACGTACTTGAATCCTGTTTATCTCAGTGACAGAATATAGCTGATGTTTTCTCTCCATCTGCTTCGTTTTAATAAACTCTACTTTCAAAGGTATACTTCCCAAACTAGAGTTCAAAGCAAGTGTACCTGACCTTCCTCTTGAACTTTCAGAAGTTTTGGTACAGCTTGCTACAAGGTTTGAATGAGCCACTTGTGGAGGCCCTGAGTTCCAAAGGACACACAGACAAGGATGATGAAACAAGGTGATAAGGGACACTCCATGCTGGGTGACAAGTCGGCACTGTGAGCTTGGAGAAGAAAGGGTCACGACTGGCTTCCCTCAACACCCGGCAGTATAAGCACAGACCCCGGAGTTTTACCATGTGCACATGAACGCTGGACTACTATGCAAAGTGTTCTGTCTTCTCAAAGGGAGACGACAAAAGAAGAAACGAAACATGAGCTACGTACAGCTGGTCACAAACTCAGCACTGATGAGCTAGGTCAAAGAACAATACATAGGTTTATGAATCGTGTGGGCGCTGCTAAATCAGCTGGGAACTTAGACACAGAATCTGTGTCCCATGTAGAATAGATGTGACTCTAGCTCACCATCCAATTTATTTACAGAAAAGGGCAATTTCATTTGTTGAAGTTTTAATTCAACATCTGGTTCACACTTTGTACATGCCAAATATTTAATTAAAATCATAACCCATTTTATATGCTAAAAGGAACTTGTATTTTTCCCCCCATCCTTCAAATTAAATATCAAATACACCTTTCAGCTCTGTCTCAGAGAAGTAGGGTGTAGGTACGCAGGAGATGCACTGTGGTGAACTCAGAATTTCTGACTCGGAATAAAATACCCTGCGGCCGAGAAAACAAGAATCACAAGAGCAAAGACTTAAGATCTACCCAAAGACAACGAGTCAGTCAACAGCAGAAGGGCAGAGGTCAGAAGTCCTGAAAGACACTGGTTATGGTGGGATAATAACCATGACTCCCAAGTGGATCATGTGACATGCTTTGCCCAGGTGGGTACCAAAGAAACAGTCTACAAGATGGATGAAGAATAGCAACCGCTGTTGGTACTGTCAAGCCCAAGCCGTAGCCTACCGTGACATCCCAAGGCTGGAGGAAAGGGCCTGGCATGGTTTACCGCCAGATGACGGCTTCCTGATCAGAAGCAGATGATCTGCCTCGGCTTAGGATCTGAATTCTAAGCAGTTACAAATCATCTTTGCTTTACATAACTTATTCATTTTTATTTGATGTGCACTGGTACTTTGAATGCATGTATGTCTGTGTGAGGGGGTCAGATTCTGGGTTTACAGACAGTTGTGAGCTACCATGTGGGTGTTTGGAACTGAACTGGGTCCTCTGGAAGAGCATTCAATACACTTAACCGCTGAGCCAACTCTCCAGCCCCTACACACTATCTTAACCTCCTAGAAGAAATGAACTGAAAAGGCCCATGGGGCAGAAAGTGTTTTTGTTTTATTTTGGTGTAAATAAAGATTTCTGGTATTAAAGCTAAAGAAATAAACCTCTGTATGCAAACTTCTGATAGAACATTAAAATAGGCTTCATTTATTTTTCAAATCAGGGTTGTGGCTTCAATATATAATTAATATCTCTAAAGATGATGGATGTTTGGAAGTAAATGAAAACATAAACACTGTCATTCTCTGATGGTTAGGATATTTAAAAAGTTATACTACCTGGGAGGAGATTGGGCCGGCTCTCAGGACAAGAAAAGTTATAAGACAACTCAAAATTGGACACATCATGCCTGGCTTTCTTGCTGGTCCCTGCAAATGCAGCATCTTCAAGCACAAGCTGAACTGGAATTCTCAGCACCGTATATGTAGTTACATGTTACACACTGGGAGCGCCTCTCAAACAAACTTCAACATTTTGATTCAACAGTCACAAGTAAGCTCTTCCAGCAAAAGCACTAAAATTCTACCTAAACACATAATGCCACTTTATTTTATTTTCATTAATTTTTTTTTTTGAAATTAGAACATAATCACAGCACCCCCTCCCTCCACCTAACCAGTCTCTCAAGTTGTTCTCCTTTGTGTCCCAGACTCACTCATGCTGACGACTCTTAACCTACAGGAATTACAAGTGTGTGCACCATGCACGGTATAAGCCTGTCAAAGGTGAGCCTGCTTATGCTCCCTTGATACTTCATAGTCAGCAACAATTACGTTAGAACCTGACTTCTCCATCCAGACTACAATGAGATATGCAAGTGGATGGCTTTGGAGGGATCATGTCATACAGATGTTTGCTTTCAGGGCTGGAAATTATCTATTATCTTTTTTGAAACTCTCCAGAGAGAACTTCAGTCTTAAGTAGTACTTCCTCCCAGAAATTTAAGTAGCAGTCCAAATTTGATTCATAAAGGACTTTGCTTTCCAGGGGCATCCCATGGTGTGTGCCTCCGGGCATTCCCACAGCCCTGCCCTCTGAGAAGATCTGTGAGGAAAGCAGAGGAAATTGAGCTCATGTTTTCCCAGGAAAGTCAAGCTGATTGTATTATCGACTGTCTACTGCATTAGCAATTTCCAGCTGAATTACAAACTGTCTCCCTGCGTTATGTTGCTATTGTTCAATACCATTTTCGTTGCCCTAATGAAACAAAGCTATATAATAAGACCATAAAGTACTGATTACAGTTAAGCATAATGGAAGGGAGTTGAGGAAAGATCAATTTTTAAAATATGCAAAGAAAAAAAAAGGTAAGAAATTCTGATCATTGGCAGACATGATTCTCTTTATTCCTTTTGGATTTATTGGGGCCAAAACAATAATGACAAATTAATTATTTTCCTTTCAATTATACAGATAGTATTTTCCCTAAGATAGAATTCTAGAAGACTTCCCCAAGAGTGAAAGTTTCCTAAGTAAAGACAAAAACAGCCAGCCAGAGGCTGAATTTTAGACACATCTTTAAAAATAAGTACTCAAGGCAGAATATTCTAGTATCATGAAAGAGGACGTCCAAATCCTCCCCAGGTAGCAGGGTTCTCTCTTCTGGTGTGTGAGGTTTTTGGAGAAATGCCAACATAAAACCATTAGCACGTTGCTTATCGCCCTACATCGAATCAACCCACAACACGAATGACCAGGTTGCTATCCTGAGCTGGATGCCGCCCAAGTAAGATGACAAATCCATGGCTGACTTTCCTACCTTTTAGCAAAGGCAATGAAGATTGTTTGGCAGCCTTTTACACGCTCAGCTCCTTCTGGGTAGCTAGATGGACAAACAAGGTACTGGAAGGAATAGACCAAAGTGATAAAAGATGTTCTTTATTCACGAGGTACATTATGACTAGGAGCTGCACTGCCTGGCACTTGTGACAACCATGCCAAAGCCACTGTACCCCGAAAGGTACACAGTAGAATTGGAATGCTGGGGAAGAGAGCACACTGTTAGGACACCCTAAGCATATCTTGAGTTGAGCTGATGATGCTTGATGAAACTATTGGGTACTACAGCAGTAACAAGTGATCAGTGATTGCCCCTGGTTCTAGAAACTCAGGCATTCAACATCAGAAAAACCCTTCCCTGTGGTTTCCTCAGTGGGTGGAGTAGGCATGGATAGCTTCTGCAAGTAGCCGGATGTGAAGATCAGAGCCTCATTTCTCCACGACACATTCTGATCATGGAGCAAGCCCTCTGGAGATCTCTGTTGAGTATTCATATTTCTATAAGGAACACTGACAATAGAATCTTCCATGTAGACAGAGCATGCTGAGCTCTACACACTGTATTTGATACATTGATCTGATGCTGGCCGCTCAGAGCACACTCCTCAATGCTCAATTCCCTCTCATTTTCCCATTTCTGCACCCTTGAACAAAGCTGAAAATAAATCAGGTGCTTTCTCTTAGGCCTTTTTCAAGTGTGTGTATGACTTGAAAGATGAACGAGAATACACATTTATCTTTCCCTATTAGAGTGCTAATTTATGCAAGCTCGTCTGCCTTTTGTGTCTATTGATTTGATTCTTGTTGTCTCCTCCTCTGTGCTCCATGAGGATCCTCGCTGACTTAACAACAATGCAAAGCCAGACAAAATTTGTACGGATTTTTACATGCTCTTGCAACTACAGCCTATTTAGAAGTTTGCATAAGGAAGGCGGTGCAAGGAGAAATCACGGGTGGCTTGAAGTCTTTCACTTCATCACGTCAGGAAGAGAAATTTCAGAGAAGATGAGAATACTTACTGCCAGAACTTCTCTTTTCAATTTTAAATAGTTATGTCGGAACGTTTGAAAAGAATCCCGTGCTCGGGGCACTCCGATGTTAAAATAGAAGCATAATTTGAGATTACGGATTATGAAACCAGCAAGCGCAGCTGCTGTATGCAGGACAGAAACATCCTTTTCCAGATCTACTTGGCAACATAGTCAAACTTAGAAGTAAAATTTCCTTTACTGTGACAACTATGGGGGGGGGGGGAGCACAATCCAGGAGGAATGATTTTTTTTTTTCAGATAAGGTTTTATTTGCTACTCATCTCATATAATTCTTGATTCACTTGTTTCACTGGGAGATATATATATATATATATATATATTTTTTTCCAATGTTAATTAGCCTACATGCTTCCGGTTTACAAGTTCAAGCAAACAAATCTAATCTTAGTCTTGAAAACGTTGACAAAGCTATAAGACGTTTTAAGCTGTTGATCACAGGATAAAAAGCACACAGGTGTTGCCATCATAAGACGTGATAAAAAAACAAACAAATTACTTTTAATCTACTTTGCAGAGTGCGCGTGTTAACTTCATGGTTGGACTCTGTCAGTTTATCCAGACCCTGAAAGGAAGAAGGGGATGTGGAAGTCCAGCATCTGCTCTCATTCTGCTCCAGGTTGTCCTGAAAACAGGAATCCCACAGTGGAGAAGTCACAGATGCTCGTGAGCCCACCAAAGGGAGGCTTCTCAGCTTATTGAGCATTCTAGAAGTGCTCAGCCAGGGATGTCTGACATGGGCAGAGGGACACCTGGCAGGCAGAGAGGTCAGCCACCCAGAGTTCTCTGAGGAGGGTTGCCGTAGCTCAAGATGTCCAGGAACACTAATATGCATCCCTGGAACCACCTGGGAGGTGTCAATAATAAAAAGTAGAAATCAGCGTGGAAAGAGAATTTTGTCTTTAACCCTCCCCCCAGCACCTGGCTTTTTTAGCGCATATGGTACGTTAAGTTTTCCTGTGTCTGGAGGTTATCAGGGAAGCCAGCATTGATTGAAGATATTTCAACTTTTAGACGTCGCTGATAACTTGAAAGAAACAACTATTTGTTGGTTCTGGCAGTCAGGGTAGCAGAAAAGGTCGAGAGAAAGGGATTCACAGCCACCTGCCCACCTTCAACGCTGGGCTCTGCTACTGCTGTGTATGTAACCTTGATATGTCCTGCTACCTCTCTGCTGACGGTTTCCTCTTCTGTCACATTGGGACAACAATGATGTCTCACTCCAACAACACTCATTAGGGTGAAGCACTTATCTGTGCTGTTGAAAACTAAAAGTACTTGTTACATGGTACATAGTAGGTGCCCAATAAATATTACTGAGATCATTTAAAAGGTACTCTTGACAGCCACGAACAAGGAAATTTTAATTCTCTTTAAAAAAAAAAAATCTTGCTCTGGGCATTATGTCACCCATCTGTAACCCCAGTCCTCTGGCAGCTGAGGCAGGAGGAGCTTGACTCCAAGGACAGCATGGCAAGATCATCTCAGGAAGGAAGGAAGGATGAACCAGAGGGAGGGAGGAAGAGGAAGCAGCATGTGAGCAGGCATCCTGAGATCCTCAAGGGCATTTACAAATGAAAATATCAACAGTGACTGCCATGGAGTTTGAGAAGATTGGAGTATAATTATAAAACACTTTTAGTGTAATCAGTCAAAGTAATTGTTTATTTAGAAAAGGTCTTTTTAAGGAGCCCAGGCAGACCTCAAAAATGCTATATAGCCCAGGCTGGCCTGTAACTTGCAGATCTTTCTATATCAACCTCCTAAGTGCTGGGATTAGAAGTGTCCCCCAGCATGCCTAGCTGAAAAGGAGACTCTGAGAGAAGTTTCTGTGTGGGTCTTAAGGAAACGGAAAATGTTGATTCACTGGAAGAGTTCCTTGTATTTGCAAAGGTACCACAGTCATTCTATGAAGAAAGCGTATCATATCCCCAGGGAGAGTGGAGCATGGCCTAAACGGTAGGATTTCCAGGACACAGAGGCCATCACCCTCCCAACAGGAACATCAGTCCTTGTGCATGTATGGAGTGTGTCTGCCTGGGAGGAAAATCACACTAACTAGTCAGTACATGAATCCATTGTCACACACTAATACTTATCACACACAGTACTAAGACCCAAGAGACCACTGACTATGTGCGGGAATTTCGATGAGGAAGAGGCTTCAGGAAAGAGGCCCTGAGTAGAATGACAGATATGCAGGATGAGACAGTAGAAGAAAGAACACTGTGACTTCTAAATTCTACTGAGGTAGGCTCCAGAAAGTGTGTTCCTATGGCACTATGCTGTATAGTTTTCTGCAGCAGCAACAACAACAACAAAAGCTGGTTTGAACTTAAACTTTAAAACTGCACTTTGCTAGAACAATATATTTGACTGCAAAAACATGTATGTGTCTTATCTCTGTTAATTATTTACAGACAAGTATATTGACAGCCTTCTGTGGTTCAAGCACTGAACCTGACGGCAGAGAAACAAAAAAAGAATTGAGACCCAGGAGAGGACAACCAGTGGGGTGGAGGAGAGACTGCCACACAAATCAGCCACCACAACAATTAAGTAACAAATGCCAGAAGAGACATTGCTACCAAATGCTCTGCCTCCTTGTAGACAAGAAGGACAGACTTCAGACAAGCCGAATTTTGGAACAGGGACAGATTTCTTTTTAAGGGGGAGGGGTGGGCTTCCCCAGGCACAGTGACCTGCAAGCCCAGAGAGGCCTGAGGCTATGAGTTTGTGGAGAGCAAGAGAGGCTGCCAAGGACAGCCAAAACTCACCTTAAACAAAAACGTCTGATGGGCACTGAAGAAACAGGGAAGATGTTTAAGAAGGTGCAGACATGACAGGGTCTGTGACAGGGTTTGTATGCTAAAGAGATCATTCTTTTAGCCCTGAAGAAGGCAGCCTAGACAGACAGAAAGCAAGCCTGGAGCAGGAGGACGATTAGGATTCCTTTGCAATAGAGAAGGCGCACACACGCGCGCGCGCGCACACACACACACACACACACACGCGCGCACACACACACACACACACACACACACACACACACACACACACCCCTCCCAGGCTTCAGCTGGGGAATTTTGCTCCTTGGCAGCTGTCAATAAACTATTCACTTATGCATCTATCCGATGGCTATTTTTAGAGGCCCCGTGCTATGCAGGATATGTGGTATTGTTGAAAGCGAGGTTAAAGTTAGGTTAAATACAAACTCTCTCTGACTGCTTGTGATTGCCTAGATATGAAGAGGGCTTAAACAGGGCATCTGTAGGATTAAAGAAAAAGAGATGAACAAAAGCAAGGTTACCGAGAGGCCGAAACTTCAGAGGAGGGTTGAAGATAATCCTCAATGTTTGTTCATTATTTTGGAGCTCTTATGTATCACATGCTGAAAGAAGGCTGAGTGTGAAATGAAAAGCCTGGATTTAGTGTTGTTTGCCTTTTATAATCTGTAAATTTGAGCAAACTAGTTAATCTCTTAATTTATCACTTTTTAAATAAATAAGTGGAAAAAGTCAGTATCACAGTTTCAGTTTAAATGGAGAACACATGGGCTGGAGATGTAGCTCAATTGTAAAGTGCTTGTCTAGCGTATTTTGGCCCTGGCTTCTACCTCCAGCTCTGCAAGCATAACAATCAAAACATAAATTAAATACTTCCTGGGGAATGGAGATGGTTCAGAGGTCAAGGCCACCAGCTGCTCTTCCAGAGGACCTAATTTTGATTCCCAGCACCCAGTTAGCCACCCACAACCACCTGTAAACCCAGTTCCAGGGGATCCAACACCGTCTTCTGGCTTCTGAGAGCACCAGGAACCCACATGGTGCACAAACATACATACATCACCACTACCATCATCATCATAAAATGGAAAACAAATGGAGTGCAGAAAGAACAGTTACTTGGTATGTAAATGATAACTGAATTATTTCAACAAGTAAACAATAGTTGGATACTCAGCTAATTCTCAACCCCCATCCCCAAATTGGATTATTACACCTGAAATAACCATTACCAAAGGTAGCACCAATGACTGCTAATTGAAAGGTAAGACAAAACAAACAAACAAACAAACAAACAAACAAACAAAACCTGGCAACAAGCCAAGAATGGTCCTACATGTTTTTCATCCCAGCACTTGGGATGCAGAGGCAGGCAGATTTCTGTGAGTTCTGGGCCAGTCTGGTCTACATAATGAGGTCCAGGACAGCCAGAGCTGTTACACAGAGAAACCCTGTCTCAAAAAAAAAAAAAAAAGGAAAACAAAAAGAAAAGAAAAAAAAAAGATGGCAACAAAGGATTCAACTCTTTCTGCACAAAAAGTGATGGAACACGGGAAAATTTAGGTGATGGCAACTGACAAGAAGCTACAGGAGAAGGTGTCATTCCAGGTTATCACACCCTGTACGACTCCACCTGTTCTCAGCCACACTGAGTGAACGAGGAAGCCACCCTAGAGAAGATGCCAAGCATAGCAAAGAGAAGAAGAGTCAATGACATCATCATCTAGCAACTTCCGCCAAGTACCTTCTCACCTGTTTCCCGCTCTCACACCACCTAACATCCTGGAGGAGCTGTCTCGGTCTCAAAATCCCCAACCAAGGCATGTGACTATGAAATGCGCACTTAATGAAAATTATTTTACACCTGCTGCTCGGCAGCACTACTGAAAATGACAGAAGAAAAACCATCTGCATTACCCTCTCTGGACAAATAAAACTTCTCCTCCGAAATCTTTCAGGAGATAATTAAATGACTGAACTGAGTGGGTAATTTAAGATTCTGTCTGTCTCCAGAACCATCGGTAATACGTTAAACAGATGGGGGCCGTTACTTCTATCCCATCCACTGCTGCTTTTGGACACGCTGACACCACCTCTCTGCTGTTCTGTGTGGCAGACAGCCCCGCAGGTCCTGAAGGTGACGCCAATCTTGTCCTTTTATGCTCGCTGTTATTTGTGCTGATAAACAGGGATGATGGTGGTAAACAGAGTTGGAATACTTTATGTACCTCGTCTTCCACATGAAGAAGAAAGAGGCTCACAACAGAATGGTGTTTGCCCGGCAACATTTTTGGGACACTTGTGGCTGAAACAAAATGGGTTTTCAGTACTGTGGGATGTCTAAATGTTTGCTTAGAATTCCAGGTGAAATTTTTCATTTCTCTAGATAACAGTAAAAATTTTACTTCGTAGGCAAGCACTGAATTAGCCTAAAAGGAACGTCACCGGCCTGGTGACTTTATTACAAAATGCCTTCTAGAACTCACCCTTGCCTGTCTCCTCCCTAATGTATCTGAGTAGATGATGTTATAATTCACACAAAACAGTTGTTAGAGCCAAAATTGTTCAAAGTGTTGCTCAATCAATCAAATAGTCTTTTTTGACATTTGCAGCTAAAAAATTTTTTGTGTGTGTGATTGACCAAAAATATAAAATACTGAGCAGTGAGAGACGAAGGAAGGATGAAAGTCGGGACACAGGCTATACATGGTTTATCCAAATGTTCTGACAAAGCATTCATTATTTCCTATCAACTGGATTCTGTTTTGTGAGAGAGACATGGGGGTGTTCTAAAATTATAAATATACAATATCATTGAAACCAGAAACCACTCAAACCAATGAGAACATGGGATTTATGATGTTTATATGTCCTGATTCAGAAGTTATATTTAAAAAAAACCCACAATGGTTTACCATTTGTCCCATTCATGAAGAGAAACAGAGTATGGATTCTGGAGGATTTCTGTTCTCTCTATGCAACTGGGAGAAACAGAGTTATTTGGCCTTGGCATTAATCCCTGAATATCAATCCCTTGGTTGGTCAGAGGTCTCTCCTCACAGTGTAGACCCCATAGTATTTCCTAGCATAGAAACTGCATCTAAGCAAGACATAAAAGGTTAAATACAGGTTTTTTAGACTATTAAAAGTTTTTAACATCACTTTGTTATTCATTGATACTCATCGATAAACGGCCATTGATCACTAGATGAATCTTAATGTAACCTCTTGTACAGTAACACCTATGTGCTCAAGCTTCAAAGATCTATTTATTTCACAGGCACAATTTGGCCACTTTTTCCTGCTGAGCTAAAACTCCTGTTTAATTGCCCAGAGAGCAACTGGATGACTCAGCTATACTGGTTTGTATTAACGATCTATATACATGTGTAGAAAAAAAAAAAATCAAGATTATCCAGCTTATAAACTACAAAGATTAGAACATAGTATTTTCTCAACAAATCACAAATTAGCAGATATTTCTGGAATTTGCAAAATGGAAATAAAAACTTTGAACACTCTAGGAAATCTCAATTATCTTGCTGTTTTAGAGGTGGAGAGTAAATATTTTGAATCTATATTTATGAATACTTATATATAAAGAATGAATGGTAATGAATGCATAAGAAAATTATGAAGAAAATGTAAATTACCCAAACTTGGGCACATTTAAGAAATATCAGACTCACAGACCTGATATTCATTGGTAGAAACTTGTTTGTTTTTACTTGATGTTCAAATTTATAATGAAAGTGGAATCGTTGCACAAAACTAATCAGAATCTTTCATATATTAAAGGAGACTTTTTCTAATTGAAATTCTCATTAGGTCTTAGTCAAATATAAGAATTACATTGCATACACCAAAAAAAATCATAAACACAAATACACACAAGCACACAAGGTCTTAACTTTAAAAAAAATGAATATCTCAGTAAAGATCTTAATACTTCAAATAAGTAGAAATAATTCCTTGCCTGTTTTCTTCCTTTCCTTTTAAAATTTTGTATGAATGTTTCATTATCATATAAAAACCATAATCTGTATAGTATTTTTAAAATTATTTTTACATTAACGATATTTTTATTTTGTGTATGAGTGTTCTGCTTGCATGTATGGCTGTGTACCATGTACATGCAGTGTCCGTGGAGGCCAGAAAGGGACACTGGATCCCCATGGGACTGGACCTACAGTTGTTAGCTGCATGTAGGTGCTAGGAATTGAATCTGGTTCCTCTAAAAGGGTGGTCAGTGCTCTTAACCACTAAGCCATCTCTCCAGCCCCAATCTGTACAGTATCTTTAAACAAATCTTAATTTGATATAATTTTCTTCTAGAGACACCATATTCTTTCTTCTTCATTTATTAGAGCATATATATGTATACTTCATTGTATATATTTTGGTATATAGCTGAAGATGACTTTGAACTTCTGGTTTCCTCTCTACCTCTCAAGTGCTGAAATTGCAGATGTGTATCACACCTGGTTTATGAAGTACTAGGGATATAGGTTGGGCAGGCAATCTACCAACTGAGCTATATTGTCAGCCCAAGGTTTTTTTGTTTTTGTTTTTGTTTTTGTTTTTGTTTTTGTTTTTTTGAGACAGGCTTTCTCTGTGTAGTCCAGGCTGTCATGGAACTCTTTCTATAGACCAGACTGGCATCAAACTCAGTGATCCACCTGCCTCTGCCTCCCAAGTACTGGGATTAAATGCACGCACCACTACAGCCCAAAAGGTATTTAATTTTTAATTGAGAATATATTATTAGATTCGATATTATGATGTATAATACATATTTAATAGTACCCCTGGGGCATAGCCATATTCTCAATTGAGTTCTAGATGCGGCAGAATATTCAGAAAGAAGTATGTTGGATCTGGGGAAATAGCTCAGTGATTAAGAACACCCATCGATCTCTAGCAGAGGATCTGGATGCAGTTCCCAGCACCCACATGGTGACTCACAACCATCTGCAACTCTAGTTCCAGGGTATTGGATACCCTCTTTTGACCTCTGGGCACCTGGTACACATGTGGTACACAGATATACACACAGGAAGACCCTCATAGAAATACAGCAAGCCTTAATTAAAAAAAACTGTGAGGGCAAAAAAAGTCATTGCGTTCTTCATTTAAAAATATGCTGATATTTGGTAAATTAGACAATGTCTTGACTAATAAATATTACATTCAGAACAAATTTTATGTCACTTGAACATGTACTATCTTACTTTATTCTAGGTATAGCTTAGGACATCTGAGCCTGTTGTACATGGGACTCTTCTACACCACATGCATGTCATTTCACGTGGAATCAGATTTCTAGGACGTGAATTCCAGAAGAGCCCGCGTACAGAAACAAATGAAAAGCTATTTATAGGTAATTGATTTCATGAGTTTCCAAGTTATTGACGAGGTGATTTTAAAACAGCACTTGCAACGTAGTTTGCCAAGTTTCTACTTTTGGAAACATCAATACCTTGTGGTCTTCATTTAAAGCAAGCCAGAATGCACAAACTAAGTGGTTCCAGAGGAATAAGGCAAACCCTACTGGCTTCAGCAGGATGGAGCAGGGCAGGTATATTATTGACAGACTTGTTGATATGATTTAAGAGTGCTCAAGGCCATGTGAGGCTAAGGGCCACATGTGAGATCAGCAGAGGCCTAACCTGGCTAATTGTCTCCCCCTGATTGTGATGGGTTTGATTAGAATAAACAGCTCAGCAGCCCTCAGGCAAAGATGCCCATGGAGGGGGGTGGGGGGAGAGCATACAGATACAAGGTCATCTTTAACCCACTCTTAAAACATTCATGTTACCACTAGGAACAAAAGCAAATGATTGTCATATTTAGCATGGGCATTTTCCTTCTGTTACTTTTCAGTTGCATTTATGCAAAGTAAAGCAAATACAGATATTCAGGTTCTCTAAAAGTAAAAATATATCTATACGTTGTCACTGGAGAAAAAAACAAACTGTAATTCACTTCTGAGCAGTTACTTGAAGGTACTTTACATTAAGAACAATGAATTGTCTAATAAATTGTAGATAAACCTTTTCTACTTTTCTTTTCACCAAAATGTTAGCGAAAGTATGTTAAAAATCATATCTTTATTTTTGGCATATAGAATAAACATCGAGTTATCAAAGGTGCTACATTAAAACCAGCAAAGTTCAACTCCAAGGCCTTTCAACTCCTTTCAGGTTAAAATAACTTATGTGTCTCAGAAGTTTGGGCCAAGAATCTTTTACTTTACCACTGATGTGTGAAAATGTTTAAACCTCCAGATTTATGTTCCAGAATTCTTAATCTCTTAAAGGTGAACATTTGGGGAAAAATTCAAAATGCAAAAGGTAACATTTACTCCCCCAAATACTATTAAAGACATTCTTCTTTGTTTACCTATTTGTCATGTTTAGTACATTACACAGGATAGTTGTGTTAGAATAAGAAATAATACACTGGAGTGAGAATAATTTCGTAAATGTCTCCTAAGTTTGATTTTTGCTTCTCAAACTTTCTTCCTAATGTGGATATAAAAATTAGAACAGGACAAGGGACTGGAGTACTCAGCCTGAGGAGCTCAAACTCAGGTCCAGGAACAGAGATACTTTTATCCACAGAGATGTGTTTAAAGCATTTGATAACATTAAACACAGATTTCCATCTACCTGCCAGACTGGACAAAATCTCCAGCTTTCACGGGTGCCTCCAAATGTAACTGTCAGTCAGTTTGTGTCAAAACCTAATGTCTTTTCCATGGCCTTACACATCTGGTCCCTGTCAGTGTCAACAGGGCTTGTTGGATGTGGTGTCAAGGCCAGCAAGATGATTTATATGCACAGACCCAAAGATCTCAAGGCTCATTCAGGGGATGTGTTTCATCTGGTATACTTGACATCAACAAATGATTGACTGAAATTAAACAAAACTTTACATCCTGAAATCTGAGCGGTCACTTCTCCTCTGCGCACTCAGACAGGAATATGGCTAGTTAGCTCTGGAATTCACAGAAGACCCATGTCAACAGTCTATTAATAAGATGGGGGTGGGGGTGAAGGCACATGAAACACCTCCCTGTTTTGACCTCTGACCTCTTTAAGCTGGCACATTTTTTAAATTCTTTATGGGATCAAGAATTACTAACCAGCCACACTGGGAACAGAAGTATGGATATTTGGTATTCAAATGTGCCCAGAGTTTTCTTTGAAAACCTTTCACTGAAGAAGACTCTATATAATGTATGAGTTTTGAAAAGAGTGATTTTTTTTTTAGCAAAAAAAAAAATTATCTAAGTATTTGTTTGACTGGAAGAGGAAATACTTCCTTCTGTCTTTAATGCATCTTCTATCACTCTAAGAAATCACACAGACACATAATAAAGCACCCCAATGTTTCTTTCTTGGGTCTCAGGGCTCACTGTTACAAGCTGGTAATGGACAATTCTCTTCACTTTACTCAGTGTGAATTACTCTTTTTCACAAGGCACGTGATGACCTGCAAAACTAACATTGGTCCAGTCAACATGAGCATACGTTCGGATGACTTAAATGTTCAGACTTCCTGTCTGGGTGCAGCTACATCAGGTTTTGAATGACTTCCCACAAAGAAAGTGCCAACCTCTATCTGGAAAGGTTTCATGTTTATCTGCTGTCTGATTAACATAGTTTTAGCTTTGACTGACATAATACAATGTCAGAGATATTAACTCCTCCTGTGACTCGGAGGCCTTAATTGAAACGATTTGACAGGGAGGGCTAAGGAAGGGCCGTGTAGATCCCTTACACATCAAGCTAAAGTTAATTTAACCTAAATGAATAAGGGTGCTGGGCGTAATTTTTTTTTCCCAGTGTGCTCTGAGCCATTTCTGCATCCCTGCCTGTGAGCGTGCAGAAACTTGCTTAAGCACTGAAGAAAGAAAAAGATGTAAGTAATGACTGTTTAGTAATGCCACGGCAGTGCACATGGGTTCCTGAAGAAGCCAGCTGTTCGAGCACTGTCATCAATCCAGGAGGACTTGTTCTAACATGCAAAGCCCCGCGTTACAGTGCCTTCCATCTAGGGAGAGGTGCAAAAAGTGGCATGTGTGGCCACCAGCACACAAGAGCAAAATCCTTTTCAGCTCTTGCTGAGCCTCTGGAGAACTGAAAAACATCCCGTTCTAAGAAAATGTTTTGAAATCAAGGGCTACTGCAACTCTGCTAATAGGTACAAGTATATGTGGTAGTGGAGGAAGCCACGCTTGTCCCAGCAGATCCACCTAGTCTCTTTGCTGCTTGGTGGGGAGTGAGAATGGGGTGAGGGGTCTTTATAATCTCCTGCTTCTCCACCTGTCCAAGTGAGTTTTCTGGTGGGATATGCCCCTTGTCCAATGGCCAGGCAAGAAGTCGGGGGAAGAATATAATTCCATTTTTTATAAGGATAAATGCCGCTGGTATATTCAGAAGACATCACAAGTATCTGCATGCCACCCAGCTCCTGCACAGAGCATGCTTCCTTCCCCCTGGGTGCACTGCAGCAGGTTTCAATGACTCCCACAAAGAAAGCGCCAACCTCTGTTTGGAAAGGTTTCATATGTATCTGCTGTCTGATTAACATAGCTTTGATTGACATTTGACAAACTTCATACACTTCTTTTCTGTTTGCAGCAGGTCCCCATGCTCAGCCTCACACCCAGCAGCCTCAGCAGCC
The DNA here is from genome assembly GCF_903995425.1 of Onychomys torridus. NCBI lineage: Eukaryota > Metazoa > Chordata > Mammalia > Rodentia > Cricetidae > Onychomys > Onychomys torridus. The sequence continues at coordinate 17,515,096 of NC_050465.1, forward strand.
TGGTCAACTGCTGAACCCCTCACTGGCATCTTTAATAGACTTAAAATGTGAGAATTTGATGTGCCAAATGTTGCAGAAAGAAACACAACTCTCATGATTTTCTTTTTGCCTTAAATGTTCATCAGTGATTGATCTGTTATCCTCTCCAAAAGAACCATCATTTGCCAGTTCATAAGGCGCCCCCAAAGAGGTAGGAAACAGCCAAACAGTCTTCAACCAACCACCACCACCAAGAACAAAAACCCAAACTCAGCACCCTTAGCTGTTCTCTGGCCCTATCAGCTAGGCCTTTATAATGTAATTTGGAAAAGTAGTTGACTTTCTAAAAGTAGTTAACTTTAGAGAATATTTTGAGCAGGAAAGGAATCAACAAACAGAACTCCCTGTAAATTTAGACCGGCTTTGAGAAGGAAGGCAAATTAAATTCAAGGGGTGGGGGTTGGGGGGAAGATGGGTCAGTGGGTAAAGGTACCTGCCATCAAGCCTGAAGACCTGAGTTAGGTCCCCAAGATCATAGAGTAAAAGGACACTGACTCCTACAAGTTGTTTCCTGGCCTCCCCATGCTCATCTTAGTGTCCCCTCCCCTTGACCCCACCCCAGCCCGACACACACATAAGTGAATAAATGGAAAAACAAAGCATAGGGACGTATCATATATCTGACTTACTGATTAGAACATGTTCCCTTCACACTTCTTAGTGTACTTACTCCTCACCCCTCAGAGCAATGACATGGAACTAAGGCTGTTCATTCCCACTTTGCAGATGAAGTAACTGAGGAGAAAAATTCTGCAACTTGTTCTGATCAACTTTTTGTTTGTTTGTTTTTTGTTTTGTTTTTTTTTTTAACCTTGTAGTCACTATGTGAATGGCCCTGTTTGGGGTATATTGTATTTCTCGTCACAGTTAGCTGCAGGAAGCTAAGACTCAAACTTAATGCTCAGTGAGGGTAAGATATTCTTAGTGTGTTTGTTTCTCTCATATTTTACATTTTTTAAAAAATAGTTTGTATTTTGGCAGCCTCATGCTATTCTTAGTGAATAATTTAACTGATTATTCAAAAGCTTTGGCTGAGCATTGTGGGCCAGCTAGGAAGTAATGGCTAACAAGGTCTACATTGTGGTGCTCCCAGAATTCAGCCCCATCCTAGGGACAGAACCATTAACTTCTAATTACATTCTGAGGTGTGTAAGTGGGACCCTGACTACAGCCTTGGAGGTAAGAAAAGGCTTGCCAGAGTCAAAGCTTGCACAGGAGTATTCTTTCTCTAGTTTTAGACATAAAGTTAGCAGAGACATTCCAGGTGTGTGGACAGGGAAAGAAACAGAGGCAGCAACGAGAAGCCATGTGCCTATAGAGTGGACTGCTACAGCCGTTTTACAGGCCCTGGCAACCATAGCTCTGAGGGAATATTTTATATGGTGATTTTGTTGTACAGAAATGAGTACTAGAAAAGTCTTCATATGGATCAGTATCATGAATTATTTGCTCAGATTTTCAGAGAAACTAAGCCTAGAATTCCCTTCTACTTCACAAGCCAATTTAAAACATTTTTTTCAAGTGATCGAGTCCCTCTATGGAAGAGCAAGCATTTTAGGAGGTACCTTTTTTCTATTGCCTTGCCTTTTATGCAATAGAAATTTTAATCACCCATCCTATTATCCAGGGGAAAACAGAATAATTTAGTCTTTCTTTGTAAACTTCAGAGTTTTGCTGATATTTTAATGAATCCATTCAAGAGCTTTCTCTTTTTACATTTGATTCTCTACAAAGGACTCTAAGAACAAGTCTTGATTTTTGTTTAATGTTGACGAATACGCTTTTTCATAAATGCACACTGACAATTCTTTGTTGTTTGACCTAAGAAGCATCTCTCCTTTCACGATTACTTTGAAATTAAGAAGGTTTTATTTTATGATATCAGTTGGAACATTTTTTTTTTAAATATTGCTCTGGATACAGAAAAAAAAAAAAAGAAAGAAAGAAATGTTCTAGGGATCAATACAAAACCAGGACTACAAACAGAGGTTTGAAGTAGAGAGGGTCTTAAAGATCATTTATCACACACCAGTGTCGGATGGCTGAAAAGCTGTCACCTTACAGCAGTGGACTCCGTTGTCAAAGATCCCCAGATTTTCAAATGACATCACTAGACAAGGCCATATATCCCTGAATCCCTGAACAGAGGTGAGAATGTTCCCTCCAGGATCACTGTGAAGGGGACAAACTGAAGACCTGGGAGCCAGGACTCTCTCTCTATGAAATCACCTGTGCAGAGAGCAGACAGGGGTCATCAGAATGGAGGTGTCCCACAGGGGTACCAGTAGAGGAAATCTCAGCTCCATGGTCAGAGGGTCTGTTAAAAGTGATCCCTCAGTGAGCCGCACTGCCTGGAATCCCACTGAGGAGACATCGCTTGAGAACAGCCCCTCACTAAAGCTTGCTAGTTTAGTGGCCATAACTGTCTGTCGTCTCTCAAACCTCACCATGGTCAGCCACCTGGAACTACCATCATTTTTAATTCTTTCTTCTACATGCCTAGGAGCTGGCTGGCCATTCCAAAGGGGACGCATTTGGGTGCAGTTGTAACTTTTCTTGACTGAGAAAGGTCTACTATCTTACAGGAGGGCTAATATTGTCAATAACAAATTACATGTAGGAATGAATGACCTGTCCTAACAATCAGTAAGTATAGATTGGCTAATAATCCACAGAAGAATAAAAGCTAAATAATACCTAATGCTTTGAAAAGTGTCTGCTTTGTGATTTTGTTGACACTACCCTTGTGATGATGAGATCAGAATTATTATTTTTTTTTAAAAAAAAAAAAAGATACTAAAAGTGAATTTAAGAATTGGATCTTTCACCATGAAGCAAAGGATTATGGGCCCCCTCCATTTCTGCTTCGTGTCTTCCATTATTGCCTGCTGACTATTTCTGCTCATAAGGGACCGTGAACTATCCATGAGTGCAAAATGGATACAGCACAAATTGATTCGGCAACATCACACAGACATGTATGAATAATGAGGTTTGGTTGCAGTCTGTCATACAGCAAGCAAATCAGTGTAACTGATTTATTGAAAACTTGAGTGAGGAGAGCCTCGTTCTTAGAGAAGGTATCAGCTCTTCATTTTTTTTCTTCTCCTTTTTTTTTTTTTTTGTAAAGCAACAAATGTGAACAAACTAATACCCTTTGTCATTTAAAATGTGCCAGCTGAAACTGGCACACAGCTGACCTACTTCCAATATCTCAAATTAAAAAAAGGAAAAAGAGGATAAATGATACCACCATTATCATAAAACGTAAAGGCTCATCAGAGATGCTAATCAATTCCAAACACCCCAAGGAAAGCTGTGGCTCCTATGGGTGTCTATGACAGTTCGAGGAATATACTTGTTGAAATGAGGGGAAATGAGCCTGTTAACTCCCTCTCCTTCTGAGCAATATACTAGGATATGCTGCATGAGAAATAAAAGAGCCCTTCACAGGCATTCTCATTCCAGATCTGTCATGCAAATACGGCAGGCAGGTGCAGCCGTCAAAACCAAGGGAACAGCAACAACCTCAGGCACAATGGTCCAGCCTTCCTGACCTGGCCCCCTGTCCCTCTGTGTTCTCAGAACAGGAGGAATTCCAAAGTCCGGCCACCTGCACATTTAAATGAAAAGAGTTAGGAATTAGAAGAGGTGGTAACCACTAGATCTTTCTGAATGTCCAGGTTCCAGGAGACCTTACATTTAAAAACAAAAGATTTTTATTAAAAAACAAAACAAACAAAACCATGGACAGTTATAACCCAAGAGGAGAGATTAAAGGTCTTAGTTAAAATGTCCACGACTGCAACATAGTTGTAAGCAATTTTCATACAAAGCGAGGGCTAAGCAGACACCTGTAGAGATGAAATTGACTAAAAATACAAAGAGTGCTATTCTGTAGAGTTCTTTCAGGATTTCAAGGTACCATTTAGGATGTCACCAAGGGCAAGCTCCAAATAGCATCTTTGAGGATGCAGTCAATACATCCCTGAAGAGAGGTCTCACATGTCAGATATTAAATACAGAGAAAAGGACTCCACAGGTTATAATCTAGGCAAGAGAGAAGAGGGATAGCCATTCCTCAGCTGAAGAAACAGGAACAGTTTACTGCTGCAGTATTGCTTCTGTGGGTCAAAAAGTGTTTCCTTTACACAGAAGAGCAAAAGATCCTATCATCACCCATGTAAACAAAGTAGTATCTTAAATGTGAGTGGAGAAAATTAAGCCAATGTAGCAATAACTCAATTAGCCTATGCAGTCAAGAATCAATTATTTAATGTAAGCATTAAATAATATTTTTTAAAAGCATCTGTAATTTATTCACCGGCCCTAGGGATATCTTTGGAATCAAAGACAGCTTAGCAGAGTTCTGAAGTTCTCACCAAATACTTGTGCATATTTTCTGGGCCTTGAAAGCAAACCAGCACTTTCTGCTTCAGGCTACACATTAACAGAATTCCAATGTGTCCTGCACGGGCAACCTCTTGACCAATTCTTTCCTGCAAGTCTTCAAAACACTTCTTTTGTGGAGAATGTGGTTAGTCCCTGAGGTCACTAAAATGTCGGGATACGCACACAAAGAGACAGACAGACGGACAGACAGAGACAGACAGACAGACACACACACACACACACACACACACACACACACACACACACACACACACTATAAAAACTATCACCTGAAACTGGCATGCTAAAGCTATTGTCTTCACAGCAGAGAATAAAGAACAGACAGCTTCCAGAAGAGGTATGGAAGAGTGACTCTGTGTAGGAGGAAGACTACAGAAGAAAAAAATCAGAAAGGACGAAAAGAAATCTGGGCACAGTGGCACACACCTTTAATTCCAGCACTTGGGAAGCAGAGGTAGGCAGATCTCTGTGAGTTCGAGACCAGCTAGGGCTACATGGATAGACACTGTCTCAAAACCAAGCAAACAAACAAAGGAATTAAAAAGGAAACTAGACAAGATGGGGAGAAAAGAGGTAAGTACCCTCTTGATTCTGTAGTATTAGGACAGAAGGCAGGGTGTCATGGCGCACACCTTTAATCCCTATGTTCAGGGAGGCGGAGACAGATGGATCTTTCTGAGTGTAAGGCCGGCCTGGTCTACATAGGGAGTCCCATGCCAGCCTGGGACTTTTACTAGTATAATGTAAGTATTTCAAGTTTGCTGGATGATAGACAAACAGCTAGATCCCTTACTACTCAATGAATCTTTTCCCTTTTTTTTTTTCTTTCAGAGCCAGGAAAATGTTTGTGGTAGAACTGGACTCAGAGAAGGAGTGAATTGATTTGTTAGCTTTTTGTATTGGACCAGAAATAATTATTGCCATACCTGCTTCCCACGGATTATGTTTAAAAGCCATAGACACTCACTTACTCTGTTTTTAGACTATAGGGAACTGATTGGAACCAGGGCTCACGTTTGCTGACTTGCACTTATTTTAAAAGCCAGGCTTAGTAGGGAAGAAAAAGTCAAAGAAATAATGGAGGATGAGGAGGGGGGGAGGAGAAAGAGAAGCAGCAGCAAAGATAAAAATATCCAACAAGATCCAAATGTGAACCTGTTACATGAGACAGCACTACCCAGAATTCCTGCTTTGTAGCCCGAACCAGCACACTTCTCCAATAAGCAACTCAGTGGCCCCAGTTAAACCAAGTTCTATTCTCTGCTTCCCAGAGACTCCCAAACCCATTCTTTAGATTTATAGCGGCTTATATTTCTGTTGTTATTGTGCTAAGATTAAAAACATTTATGAGCCTGAAGCTCCTTCATGGGAGTAAAGAGAACTACTGCATGAAGATTTGTCCTGGAGAGAGGACATGGCTGGCAGGAGACCTGGGTTCCATCCTGTCCTGTCACCAACTTACAGTGTGACTCTGAGTGTGCCACACTCTCTCAAGAGCTCTGGATTCTCATCTATGAAGTGTGCTGAATTTAGACCAAGAGACAGAGGCAGCTTGGGTTTTTATAGTCTTTAATTTTAGAGCAGAAAAAAAAATTGCTCTAAAATATATCTAAAAGCATCCTTTAAAATATTTTTTTCAAGTATTTATTTAATGTGCATGAATGTTATGAGTGTTTTGTCTGCATGCACATCTGTGCACCAGATGCAAGACTGGTACCCACAGAGGCCAGAAGAGGGTGTGGATCCACTGGAACTGGAATTACAGATGGTTGTTAGACTTCACATAGGCACTAGGATTCAAAACTAGATTCTCTGGAAGAGTAGTCATGGTACTCATTACTGCTAAGCCATCTCTCTGGTTCCAAAGACTTTTGAGACTCCTCAGTTTGGTTATTTCTCTAGCAAAATTAATGTCATAAAAATGTCACATATTACTAAACTAAACTAAAAAATTTGTAAAGTAATATATAAAACAACTCATATACATTTCAAACCATGAACACCCTCTTTCTTTACACACACACACACACACACACACACACACACACACACCATATAGCGCCATTTACAAATAAAGTTTTTTATCATTGTACTTTAAAGTTCTAATTTTCTTCAATGATAATTATTTCTCAAATTATCAGAAAATGAGAATTTTAAAATTAAATTAGTTTCAGGGGTATCTTCCAATGTTATACATATCCAATATTATATTAGATTCCAATATTATACATATATATGTCCCTGCCGAACTGTGACAGTCCTGACAGTATATGTGAGCACACATATAATTTACAAAATGCCCCCAAACAATTGACATAAATACTTTTGAGATAAGAATAATTCTGGTAACGACAATGATAAACATGGGGCTAAAAGAAAAACTATTGCTTGAACTAAGTCAAAGGAACTATAGCTAAGAACCATCTTCTAATCCAATTTGAAATTCATTAAAAAGTACATTTTCAGACATGCTTTCATATTTCCCCTCTTTCCATCCAGTGCTCTGAACTTTGGTTGCTTGTAAAGATGATTTAAAGTTGCCAACATTGACATAAAGTCATAAAATTACATCTAGCACGCCCTTTCTGGGAATCTGACTATATGTCCCATGAGGTTTTGAGTGCCTCACGTGAGAGCAAGGCTTACTTAACAACATCATGGGGAGTAGGGCTAGAAACATTAAGAAAACAATTTCAAAGCTCTGAAGGGCTTTTAGGAAATTTTAATATCAACCTTTAAACAAGAAGCAATGACTACAGAGAAGGATCATGGGCACATTACAGGGATTTTAAAAAATGGCAAGAAAACAAATCAGGCCTCCTCATACCATAACCTCCTCAGAAGCCCTGGTTGGTTTGGCTTCACCCCAGCAATCTGAGAATTATGAAGTAAGTCTGAAGATCCACTTCAAGAGGATGTGTCTCAGCACCTCTCACAACTGGGGGCCCCTGCCACATCTTCTGATGGGGACGACACGGACCATGTTGCCCCTAGCTCAGAACAAACTAGAAAGAGCAGGAATGTACTTTTGGTCAGCCTTGGCAGAGGTACAGCTTCCAAACTATTGTCTGATTTTTCCTCAGGGGACAAATCTGACTGTCAGCCTTGCAGGAAAGGAAAGTATCACAGAGGATTTGGGGCACAGCTTCCCAGCTACACCTCTCATTGGGGGCCATGAACAGTTCTCTTCCTGCCACGGTTTCCCACATGGACTCCAGTAACTCAGCCCTGTGCTGCCCTGTACCAGTTTAGTTAAACTCACAGAGGAAAAGTGGTACAAACAGAATCCCAGGCAAGAGGAGAGTTGCCCATGGGCTCAAATTAACTCTCAGTCCCCATGCAGCTAACCCTTACTCCATCACAGAGAAAGGACTCTGAAGGATAGCCAAATCCATCATGGCAGGAGGAGAATAAGCACTCTGACTCCATGGCTATGGCTGCTGCTCTCCCCACTGACACCAGACGCTCCCAGGGGCTACGTCCACAGCCATCCTAACTCCAGTTTTAATGTGAACTCCCTTCCCTTTCTCCTCCTTTGTCCTTGAGACCAGCACTGAGCTCACTGGGGGAAACAGAGCCTAAGGGTTTACACCTGCGACCCAAACTTTCCATTCTGTGCGAGGTTTTATTATTATTATTTATTTTTTTCTAAAGCAAAACCATTCAGAGGAAGTTTCCGAACCACTGCTTTTCCTTAGGCCAATGGTCACCAACAGTGACAGCGAAGCTTTCTGTTTCAAATGTGACCCAAATTATGACTTCCACTACCCAGACTTCACCTTCACTTCCCACAGAGTCCCTCCCCAGGCTATCTTTTCTTTTTCGTGATGGAGAGAGTGAACACCGCCAACATTTAAGCCTCTGAAGAAAATGGTTGAAGGTTACCTAAGAGGACCAGCCAATGTCATTTCCTCCCGTCCCCTGGACCCTGTTCTGTCACTTCCATGGTCCACTAGAAGAATTCATATGGACCACGTAGTCTCGGGCAGCTCCTACAGGGCAGAACACCAGGCTGCTGCTGCTTTTCTCCCAAGACTCCGCACAAATATTTGGCTTTGCTCACAGAGTATGAGCCAATATGACAGGGGAGCCAGGATGGTGATCATGAGATTCTGACAATTCCCAGAAATATAATCCAACATCATCAAAATCAAGTAAATAGGGAGCTAAATAATGACCAAAGTTTCGATTCCAAGCAAACCTATCACAGCATGAGAAATGTACTGAGGAGTGATGGTGACGCCCTTCACTCTACTTCTGGGCATTTCAGTTTGCTTGAAACTCATCTTTCATTTTGAATGTATTACTCTGGCATATAAGGAAGAAAAGGGGCAAGTGTGGCTCTATAAGAATGTGAGTTCAAGGCCAACCTTGGCTACACAAAAAGACTCTGTATCAATACAAAACAAATGGATTGGGGAGAAGCATCTATGGATTCAAGTGTCTGCAGTTGAAGTGTAAGGACCAGAAGCCACACAGAGGTCAGGGGACATGGCATCCTGCCTGTAATGCCAGGGCTGGAGAGGCAGAGGTTGGTGATGTCCAGGGCAAACTGGCTAGCTGGACTGGCACAGTGAGTGAGCTCTGGGTCCAGCGAGAGACCCTTCCTCAGGAAATGTATGTTCAGAGCAGTGGAGGAAGACACCCAATGTTAACCTTTAGCCTTCACAGGTAGGCAGACACGTGCATGTGCACTCACATGTACAAACACATATACACAAGTGCACACTACACATACACAAGAGTAAAAAAGGATGGACATGCAAAACAAGAAAAGGCAGCAAAGAATATGCACAATCTGTACAAGGCAGAGCAGAGCATCTTAAATGGAAAGGAAAGATAACCCCAATGGATACATCTATAACACAAGTCCTGCACCTAAGGTCTAGGGACATTGAAAAAGGGGACAGAAAGATTCAAAGAGTCAGAAGACCAGGAAATCTGCTATGATATTGTGTCTCCTAGAACAACAAAAAGCTTCAATACCCAAGATATTTCACCTATATGGCTTCCAAAACAAGACATGACCAATGTCGACATCAATAGGTATGCTAACATAGAAGGGGGGAAATCTCATGGGCCCCACCCCTAGACAAAGAGCTACAGTCAACTAAGGAATTCTGGGAGCAGGATAAATAGACTTGCCCAGGGATGAGATCCTCTAATTGGTTACCAAATACAAGTGGCCAGCCCTGAATTATATGCATATAAGTAACACTAAATGGACTCAGACTCAACAGGTTGTGTTTATATAGTTAGGTGCACATGCGCGCACACACACACACATGTGCAAGCACTTGCCTAACTATAACTATATATAAAAAACTATATATATAACTATACACACACACACACACACACACACACACACACACACACACACACACACACGTATATATAACAAAGAAAAAAGGCCATGAATTTGAGGAGCAAATTTGAGGAGAGGGGGTCATAGGGAGGGTTAGAGGGAGGAAAAGGAAGCAGAAACAATGTAATTGTATTTTAATTTTTTTTAATTGAAAAAAAAAAATGCCAGGTAGTGATGGCGCACGCCTTTAATCCCAGCACTCGGGAAGCAGAGGCAGGTGGATCTCTGAGTTCAAGGTCTACAGAGTGAGATCCAGGACAACCAGGGCTAGAGAGAGACACCCTGTCTCACTAAACACAAACAAAACAAAACAAAATGACAAAGGGAAGGCATTAAGGCTTCACAATATCTGGCCGACAATTCCCTGTGTGTTCTAAGTCACTTGAACTTAACCCAGACAACCCTGCCTCAGGTCACCTAGCATCCAGGTACAGAACTAAGGTCCTGCTCCACAGCACTTCTCGTTACAGCAGAGCACCCCTCTGCTAAAATCGTCTGCTGTGGTGCTACCAAAGCCTCACTGTGGATTTGGAAACAATGGAGGGTCATAAACCGTGTTAAGCCATAATCTGTGTCAAAGGTGCAGGTACCAAATGCTGAGTCAGTGCTATGCTTTGCAGAAATAATGCTTTATCCTCCCTGCCCGCATAGTTTCAGCAGCCAGCTAGGTGGAGAGAAAGATAGTTCCAGGAAAGCTGGAAACCAGGGCTGGAAAGGATACACATGATTTCTCTTTCAATTTTTCTGTGTCCACACCTCAACGAGCTTCCTGTCTGACTGTTTTAATGATTCATACATACGGGAACCAGGCAGGTGTCACTGGGCCAAATCTGGGGCGATGAAATGCTACCTCTCCCAGCTGGGTTGCATAAGGAATATTCTTGTGCAATCAGCTTACAGCAACTTACACTGTGGCCCTTGATTGCCTGTTTTCTGCCATCGTCTATGGAGTTTGGTTTCCCGTCTTCACACCATTTCCTTGGTGTCAAGGAAGAGAGAAGTTCATTTCAAAAGGGCCAACAGTGTGGTGACATTAAGCAATGGAGCCTTCGCCACTTGGGGCGGGCTCAAAGGGTTGAGATTTGATGTGGGTGTTGTAGACTACCATGTGGTAGTGGAGAAAGGGATGGATGTGGGGCTACTCTAGGCTGACATAAACCCTGAAGAAGACGCTAGCTCCATGAGCTCACTTAGGGAAGTGGAACATAAACGCTTCAAGTATTTCTTTGACTCTTTCCACACAGCCGGATGTCTAGCCTCTGTTCTTTGGTGGAAAGTTAGTCCCAATAAGAAGGAAAAGCAATCTTTAGGAGACGACTAAAAGGTTACAGAGCAATTTACATTTAAATAGGTAATTACTGAACAAAATCGAAATATAAATCTAAAGGAATGATTATAGTGGTAGCATCTGAGAGCGGGGAACAAGTGGAGGGGCTTTGTCAGCACCTACCAAGCCTCACCCTCCAGGCAGGATTGGCAAAGAGAACGGCCTATCCCCGCACAACTATAGGCGCTACATCGAACCAACACTGGTGGTCAATGAGTCACCCCAGGAGATTCTTTTCTGGTGGCTCCTCTTTCACGTAGCCTCAGCATGATGCTCACAGGTCACCAACACCTCTCCAACACTGTCCAGTCTCTATTTTTGATATGTAGACAGAAGGCACCAAATCCAGACCCACGCACTGCTGTGGGATGTGCAAGTATTGTCAAATGTGTTGCTCTGATTGGTTAAAATAAATAAAGTGCTGATTGGCCAGTAGCCAAGCAGGAAGGATAGGGTAGGCGGGACAAGGAGGAGGAGGAGAATTCTGGGAAGTGGAAGGCTGGAGGGGGAGAGACCTGCCAGCTGCCACCATGACAAGAAAGATGTAAGGTACATGACAAGAAAGATGTAAGGTACCGGTAAGCTACGAGCCAAGTGGCAAAGTATAGATTAATAAAAATGGGTTAATTTAAGACAGAAGAAGTAGATAACAAGAAGCCTGCCACGGCCATACAGATTATAAGTAATATAAGATTATTATTTTATACGTAGGTTGTGGGACCGCAGGGGCTTGGTGGCACCTGGAGAGAAGCTCTCCAACTACAATGCACGCTTATTTTGGCAAGGTTTCATCTTGGCAATGTAACACTTGGAGAAAGTTAAAAACCTTTGATGAGTAGGGCCAGAGAGGTGGCTCAGTGGTTAAAGGCACTGGATGTTCTTCCAGAGGACCCAGGTTCAATTCCCAGTATCCACATCCCATGGCAACTTACAAGGGGATACCTCCAGTTCCAGGGGATCCAATGCCCTCTTCTGGCCTCTGCAGGCATTAGGCACACATGTGGTGCACACACATACATGCAGGCAAAACACACATACACATATAATAAAATAAACACATTGCACATACAAAAAAAAGTTTCTGTGAAAATGATAGGTGGCTCAGTGAGCAAAGGTATTTACCACCAAGTCTGGACTTGATTCTCAGGACTCACATGGTGGAAAGAAAAATCACCAACTCCCCCAAGTTTCCAACTGACCTCCACACACATAGCACGACATGTTCAAACTCACATGCACATCCCAAATAAATAAATGTAATAATAAAAAAAAATGTTAAGTTTCTAATGGAGAAATATTAGATTAAAATTAATAGTATCTATTTGAAATAAGTAAATTAGGTAAATTCTGACACATGTGCTGTATGCAAGTAAGGAGAACTCAGAAAACCACACAGATTTCAGGCAGCTTACTGACCCATTTGCTTCAGTGACGCAGAAGCCAAATAAGATTCAGTCAGACTCGGCAAGGACAGCCAAAGCTGAGCACTGCGGCAGCAAGTCCAGATGCAAGGCAAGATACAGTGTCTTTCCCAGGCAGAAGCCAAAGAGACCAGGGACCCACTATCCCAGTCCCTTTCCCTAGGAAAGGGTATAAGAAAGAACCATTAAAGGTACTAACGCAGATAGGAAATCAGTGAATTCATAATCCTATGACAGCGGCAGGAATACAGCACTTGAGTCCAAACTTTCAAAGGACGTGCATATTCTTCTCTTTCCATGATCTAGTCATGCTTCATTTAACACTCCACGCCACCCACATCTCTGCAGAAGTGGTACCACACAAAGCCTCGGAACTTTCTTTACAAAAACAGCACTTTGTAAAAGACGGCTTCAAGTGTTCAAGTGTGTAAAGATATGCAGAATCACAATCTCTAAAAAGGAAGAGAAATCATGATGGTCCCTTGTTTTGTCAGAAAGCTTATCCTCCAATACAAAAGAAGTTATAAAATTATACTTGTAGCTTTAAATAGGCAAAACTCACACTGCCAGCGTGCACACATTTTCTTGAAAATGGTCACTCTTAGGAAAGACAAAATCGCTTTTAACAACAGAATTTATTTATTTATTTATTTATTTATTTATTTTTTGAGACAAGTTTTCTCTGTGTAGTTTTGGTGCCTGTCCTGGAACTCACTCTGTAGCCCAGGCTGGCCTCGAACTCACAGAGATCCACCTGGCTCTGCCTCCCAAGTGCTGGGATTAAAGGTGTGTGCCACGGCTGCCTGGCTAACAACAGAACTTTTTAGCCTGAACTGGGAAGAGTGTTTATAAGAAATGAAGGTAATTAGTCACAAAGCAACATGGAGTGGTACAGTCTCTCATGGGTCAGCACATAACCAAGCCCAACTACAGAATCATTTAAGGATCCGTCCAGGGTGGCAATGGCGCCAGGTAACCTCCTTCAAAGAGGCTAAGGCTATTCTGGAAATGTGTCTGAAATCTCCCAGGCTGGTCTAAGAATTCATCTCAATGCTCACAAGTGTCCAAACCTTAGCATCTGGAGGAATCTGCCACCTCCACTAGCTCTTCTGTTTAGAACTATACATTAAAACATACACAACTAAACTCACTAATCAATCTGCTCATAGTCTCAAGGAGGCTCTATGGTTTATATTTGATGTAGAAACAACCAGTTGAATAGTTTTTTTCTTTTTTCTTTTTTTATTTTAGGTCAAACAGGTTATTTGGCACACAGCTGCTTTAGTAAATGACCTTTTCCAAAGGGAGCAATCCTGAAATGTTGACAGACCAGCCTGTATGTTGATAAGAGTGTAGGATTGAATTGCACACTGGGCGGCTGAGAAGCAGGGTGCTAACACACTGTCTGAAATCTAAACATTCTGCTGCTACCACCAGGAAGGCTTAGCAAGGCAAGGTAAGTGCTTAGCTTGGAAGATACAGGATCCAGCACAAAATAAAAAGGGGAAGAGGGGGCTTGCTAAACATTATTAAGAATTTCAGTAGGTGGGGGCAGGAAGACGGCTCACTGACACACAAGCCTGATGACGTAAAATTCAGGTCAAGGTAGGAAGAGAGCAACCTCACAAGGTTGTCCTCCATACTCTACACTGACATAACTAAGCCCCACCCCTACAACATACATACGCGCGCACACAGACACACAGATATCAACTTTTCAAAAAAATCAAATCAGCATTGTTTTTGTTTTACATTCTGACCAGTTCCCCCTCTCTCCTCTCCTCCCCACCCCTCCTCCCCACCCCACCCCCCCAGCATCCACTCACTCCTCTTTTTTCTATTCAGAAAAGCCCAGGCTCCCATGGATATTGACAAAACACAGCATATCAAATTGTGGTACGACTAAGCACCTCGCTTTGTACCAGGCTGCAAGAGAAACTCCTCGGAATCCACCAAGACCATTGCAGCTAAGATTCCTAGCAATTTCGGGTATGTGGCTCGAACTAGTCATCTCCCGTGACAAGGCAAGACTTCCAGTGGAGGGATTGGGACACCCCAGCCACGTAATCTTCGACCTGCAGTCTATATACAAACTTTTTAAAACAAGACATTCAAGTGTGCAGAGACACAGATTTAAACCAGGATCAGGCTCACCTCACCCTGGGACAGCCTGTGAGAAGGCACAGGCTAAGCATCCTAGCAGCAGGCTCCTGGATTCTCCCAATTATTCTTTCATCACTCCAAGAAGTTCCTATCAAACAAGTATCCTAGGTGTCCATCCTAAATACAAAAGCAAATAGAGCCTCAGATGCCCCCAAACCGCGTTCCCCTTCACAGGGGGAACATTGAAGCATGGAGCTAACTCCGGCCATTTTTTTTTTCTTTCTCTCAGCCATTATTATTTATCACCATCATCATTATCATCTTAAACAAAGACTTCCTAAAATGTTTTAGCTTCCTGCTGCAAAGTTAGACCAAATAATCGTTTGGATGTTAGTAACAGGCAATTCCGTGTATCATAAAGGAAGAAATTAATAGTTATCTGAAAATCAAAGCTTACAGGAGCCCACCACAGCCTGGCTGGCCTCACCACGGTGGTGTCTTTCTTCTCCTGTTAATGTGTCTTTCAGCACTCAAACAGGATGCTAGCTAAGAGGAAAAGTTACTACCCTTTTCCAACCACAAGCACCAGAGCCCTTTCCACACCTCAGGGATCCCGGTGACTCCCAAGAAGGGCCTGGTGTTGTGGCTTAACCTCAAGATGAAATAGCTGCACAGTTCTGGTATTTCCCTTTAATGTCCTTCTCTGCTATCATCAGTGCGAGTTGGCGGTCTCCTACTTCTCTTTATTCCCTCCAAAATCTTCAGGAGGAAATAATAAATCTTTCCTCCCCTGAAGATTTGGGAGGAAATTAGCAAAAACCAAACCAAATGCCTCTCTATTTTGTAAGGCCAATCCTGACTTCTGCCTGCTCCTCTTGTCCTCAAGATTTTGATTACACACACATACACACACACACAGAGACACACACACACACACCCCAGAAAGAGAAGTTGTTGTACAAATTCTACCTCTGAGTTCCAGAATCATTTCCTCTTCCTCTATTTGGAAACCTTATTCTCTTTGAGCTTAACAACTCTTTCTGGCAATGAAATATGAAGAGGTGATGATTTCTTCCAAATTAGGAGGACATTAACAATTAAGTGTTAATGCGGACGCCGTTAACAGTAATGCAATTATAACTGTATTCCACACAGGGCAATAGGAAATAATTACTCTGATCCTCAAGTGAGAGTCGCAAGAGGATGATTCTCGATCTACAATTCATTAGGAAGGGCTTGGAACCCCAGATGCACACCTACTGCTGAAAGAGCTGCTCCTCTTGTGACAACAGCCCCGTCAGTGGCAAGGCAGGTGTCCACATTCAGTCTGTTCTGACTCCTCAAAATGGTTGCAGTGAGGGTCCTGGGAACACTAACTCACGGCTCTCGGGATGGCCAGACGGCACTTCAAATGGGGCTTATCTGAATGGCCAGAGATGCCATTTTAAGCCTCCAAGCTAGACCAAATGCTGCAACGGATGCCCAATCACTTCTTCGCAGCTATGGAGGATGATGAAGTGAATGCAGGCAAATGACTAATCTCCAATTACCATGTGTGTGTCAGCACTGAGACTTGACCAGAAACACTGGGTAATTGCAAATGAACCATTAATGCCTATCTCAGTTTTATTTGAATAAAATTGCAGGACTAAACAGAGAAGCTGATAGAACCTGTCAATTGCAAGTGTTTACTCCTAATGGTGCACAAATGGGAATCTGGCCTCTCAATTCTACATCAATCCTCGGCTCTAGCGGTCCTTCAATAATCCATACACTCTTCTCTCGGTCTGTGCGTTAAGGATTAACACTGCTAATCAGGGATAAAACAAACTTTTTCATAATTCCCCTTCCTTAAAGTCTCTGATGGACTTGCCTACATGAAAAATGGCAAAACAAAACCAGGAGAAAGAGCTCCTGTCTGTCTGTCTCTTTCCAACAAAGCCTAAGTGTTTGGGGGTTCTGATGTTTTTCTTTGATGTTATTCTGCCTATCCAAGGCCATGCTGCTGTGGTCAGAGTGAGCTAGCCTCCTCTCCCCAAAGCTGCCCTCCCACTTCTCTGTATTTCCTCCCAAGGCTTTCCTTGAAAAAACAAACCAACCAAAAACTGAGCTCCTCCCTCTTCTGCAAGGCCAATCCCGACTCACGCCTGGCTCTCTGCCTGTACTCAGGGTTTTGATACCCCAACCCTGAACTCTGCCCTGGTCTTTTTACTAGCTCTTTACACCCCGACTTTTAGATCTCTGCTCATTTTCCCTCTGCTTTCAACCCCCTAAATCTGCCCCCTTCAGTACTTAAGTTTCCCTGAAAAGCTTTTATCACCTTCACATCCACCGGCAACTGCTTACGGACTCACACAGAGGTGAGGATAGTAAAGTACCATGACCTCGATGTGTGCAGTTAGAGACGTGATCTTTTTAAAATATGGTAGGATCCTAATTGTATTAGCCAGTCACTGGACTTGACAAGCACCATATCTCCCTCTTCATATTTCATTTTTGAGCGTATGGTCTACAAATTCATGCTAGTCACTTGAGGACAGAAATATCACCCCTCCAACTGGAAAGCACAGCCTGGATGATGTCTACTACCAGATTAGGACCTTGTTAGTCATGGATAGGGTAGGTAAGGGCAATAGAGATCAGAGCTGCTCATAAAGACTGTGATGAGTCATGACAGCACGTCCTCTACGGGAAAGTACTTTCAGGATATATTTAGTGCTCATGTACCTGGTAACCAATAAAAACCCCCTACCTAGAAGCTAACAGACGTGTGACCATATCAAAGAAAGAAAACATCATAATTTAAATGGATCTCCGTTGAAGGCAAGAGACAAAAAAAAAAAAGAGGAACATCTTTGACCCGTTTTCATTTTATCATTGTTCTTGTGAATAGGCATGTCTACTAGAGAGTATAGAAATCAATTCTGAAAATTAAAGAATTCACTATTCCTTGCTATTCAACATTATACATGGGGAGAATAATGAAGTCACTGATATCACAACCAGTAGTTCTTACATGTAATTGGAAATTTCTTTTATTGTTTCTTTCGGCATTTAATAAATGACATCTATGTACACATACTTTAGAAATAACCATGATATGATATTTTTTTAAGAGAATCAAAATAGCCTTAAATCTGGGCTAGCATATAGAAGTTTTGGAAACTGTACAAAATGCTGCAGTCACAGGAAATATATAGACCTATGCACAAAACCAGAAACATAAGATATAAAGTGTAATTAGATAGTTTTTAATCCAGAAGTTTTTGAGAGTAAATGTGGATTTGTGTTTCAGTTTTTATATATTGTGACAGGGTCTTGTATAACCCAGGCTGCCTTCCACCTACCCCAACTCCTGAGTGCTAGGATTTCAAATGTGAACTACCAGGCCCAGCTTAAATGTGGGTAAGGAAGAAATAAAAGGCCAGTTTTCATAATGTTTGGAGACTAGCATCATTGATGGCAACCAGACACTGCACAGATCTGACAATTAGGCAAACCTGCACTATTTTGCAATATGATCATTTTAAAAGTGTCTATGTTTGCAGTTAGATAAATCTATACAAATACTGACGTTAATATTAGTTTCGATTAAAAAAAAAATGGTAATACTTCAGACAACGAAAACCACCAATTCCCAGTGAAGTTCTCTTGGAATTTCTCAGAATTTACAGAAGAACCTGAAACAACTCCCTACATTCCTGACTGCCTATTAGCAACCATCACTCCACAGCTTTCATATTAAAAGCATGGACACTTGAAGACTTGAGTCGTTAATAAACTGTGCCCAGAGGACATTAGTAAGCAGCGTGCATCAGGTGACAGGACAGTGCTTCTTGAGACAGGGAGGCTTGTCAGACATTGCAACAGAATCCCATGGACCTGTCTCAATCAACTTAATTAGGGACATCTGCAGCACAAGGCTCTGGCCCCGGCAGCTTATTTGCACCAAAAAGGTACAACTCACATGGGACATAAGAGAGCTGGAATGACAAGCAGATAGTAATCAGCAACATGAGCTGGCTCAGTCATCTGAGAACGCTCAAGGTTGAAATAAAGCTGTAGTGCCCAGGGACCCACATGTCCAAATGTGGAGCTGATGAAAAGGCTGAAGGATATTTGAACAAACCTTTGATACGCTTAGCCCCTGCAGGAATCTCAACACGGTAATGGAGCTCCCTCCCCTCCCCCAGGCACCTGCTGGAACTCCTCAGTCATCTGCACCATACCTCCCAGGTTTGTTCTCACTTACTCCAAGGACCCCTTCATTGTGGTGTTTTTCTCCAAACAACTCTGCTGCCTTCCAAGAGGTTGTTACTACTGGTGGAGATCTACTCTTGGAAGCTGCAGCCTTGTGCTGCTGACATGGTTTGAAACCTTGCCTCTGGAACCTACACTCCACACCATGTAAATCTTGGTTCTGGAAGGCCAGGCCACTCTCACACTTTGCATTTCAGGCCTGGGCTTTAGTACTCTGCCTCTACTGAGGTTAGTTTTTTGTTTTTTTTTTTTTTTTTTTTTTTTTCATTTATCTTTCTTGTTGACCACAGTCTGAAGTTCACTGAAGATCAAAGTGGTCAGCTCCTTACTGATTTGGCTTTATATGCATCCACATGGCAAGCAGTTAGGTGTCTTCACCGACCACAATCAGACTGTTTCTTTAGATTGTTATTAGGGAACCTGTCTTGTCTTAATGTTAACTTTAGCTACATAGGAAGACTCACAGTATTAAGCCCAAGGAACTGTGACCACAATAGACTCAATTCTCCAAACACAATGAATCTGAAAACACTCTAGTAGGAGTTCTAGCTAGTTTTATGTCAACTTGACACAAGCTAGAGTCATCTGAGAGAAGGGAGCCTCATTTGAGAAAACACTTTCATAAAATAGGCTGTAGGCAGGCCTCGAAAGCATTTTC
Source organism: Onychomys torridus (assembly GCF_903995425.1). Classification (NCBI taxonomy): domain Eukaryota; kingdom Metazoa; phylum Chordata; class Mammalia; order Rodentia; family Cricetidae; genus Onychomys; species Onychomys torridus. The sequence continues at coordinate 17,534,685 of NC_050465.1, forward strand.
TTAATTAGTGATTGATGAGGATGGCCTAGTCCATTGTGGCCAGTGCCATGCCTGGACTGGTGGTCCTGGGTTCTATAAGAACACAGCTTGAGCAAGCCAGGGTGGCGGGGTGGGGTGGAGGATTGCAAGCCAGTAAGCCGTACTCCTCCATGGCTTCTGCATCGGCTCCTGCCTATGGGTTCTAGGCCAGTTTGAGTTCCTACCTTGGCTTTTCTCAATGGACCCTTTCCTCCTCAAGTTGCTTTTGATAATGATATTTCATCACAGCAATGGTAACCCTAACTAAGACAGAAATCCTAGTAGTTTACAATTAATGAAGGAAAGAAATAGGTCTCCAACCAAGACACAATCTTCCAAGCTCCATAATGTACTCTAATCTGAAATTATCATTTATAAACAAATGGAGTTATTTGACTTTAACATCTACATAGTTAATAAATCACTATGGTTTAGATCTAGATTAAACATTGTAAACTGGTAGCCTATGAGCCAATTTCAGGTCCATGTATGTAAGTTTAATCCAAACAACGTCATCTTAACCAATACATTTCTTGTTTGTTTGAGACAAAACTTTACTCTGTAACCCTGGATGCCTTGAAATTCAGAGACCCACCTTCCTCTGTCAGTGCTGAAATTAAATGCTAGAGCCACTATGCTTGGGTGCCAGTGTGACCATGCATGTGTGTGTGTGTGCATGTGTGTGTGTGTGTGTGTGTGTGTGTGTGTATGTGTGTGTTTCTCCTCACACATAATTCGCTTTATTTTTCTAACATAATAACCCTATGTGGTCACCACAGTTGGAAAGAGCCTAAGTCTTCTGGAAAGAGACTTGAGTGTGGGTTTTCACAAGGTGATCAGTGACTTCCTAATAGGAAGACACAGTTAACCACCGTCTCTTCTAGGGGTCATGGGCCAGGTATCTGTAAGTCTTGTTTGGGATGGCAAGGCACCCTCCTGGCCCATGTGTAGCAGTCATTAATACCAGCCATCAGTAGCTTCTTCAGCAGAGGAGCAGAATGGATGCCAGTGTCTCTGGAGACAGGGATGGGGTAGAGCAGCACAGACTCATAGCAGGTTGCCACCTCAGATGGAAATGTGTAGGTGGGTGGGGGGCTTGCCAATCCTGTTCTCCTAGTAGCATCTCCACACAGGGACAATAGAAAGCTTGGCAAGGTGTTTTAAGGTACTTCCTGTAAGTCCCTGTAAGAGATTTCCTTTGAAGTAGAACATTCTGCCTTGTCTTAGGACAATAGAGGCTGGAGCAGCACAGGCTCGGGTTTTCCCTATGTGGAAATTACCTGGGTGGAAGACCAGTTTCCTCTCTGTACTGTCTCCTTACCTGCAGTTTGTAGACCACATTTGATGTTCTTACTCAGCGATTACTGCATACATCGTATTAGTCACGGGAGGCTGCATGCCCTGACAAAGAAGCCCACTGTCTGTCACTTCTCAGAGTTTTCCACGAAATCAATAGTCTTTCACAGACTGTCTTTCACTTTAAGAAATAGTCATCAACACAGAACAGCAACAAAAAACAACAACAACAACAAAAATAGTTTTCAAGGCTTTCAGACAAGAATGAATTTCGGTTTTGTACATAAAAAAATTCCCAGAGGATCAGAAACCTTTCTTGAGCTTTCGTCCAAGCACGAATGATACAACCCACGGAGGCGCTGCCATGCGATCATGCACCTCTGCATTGGCAGCGAGGGGCAGCTCAATTGCAAGCCAGATTACAGCATCCCGGATGGCTTTAGCTGGTGGGTGAGGGGAAGAGATCTCTATGCCACCAACTGTGAAGATGTCAGTCCAGTTGGTATCAAGTCCTGGCAAATATGAGGAACACTGCCTCAAATTAAGTCTACATTGGAATATTAATTCCTGGCATTAGTCCACTGGGCTCCAGAATGATGCTGCCTGACTTGCCAGGGGTAAAGTACAAGGAGAAGCATGGCTATTCAATGCCATTTCAAGTGAAAGGACAATTTGTGGTGTTTCTTATCTATGTAGGTGCCTATCATTCAAGTGCTAGAATATTAGCATATTCACATAAAATCACCATCTAATAGAACAGCTTCTGTCTGTGGGAGGCCAAATCCCACTTTTACCCAGGGTACTCTTGAGGAGAGAGGGATGAGAAACTTGTAGATAGATAGCAGAGATTGAGACAGACAGAAACACAGGATAGCTTCAGGAGGACCTGGATCAATATCCACCAGCCACTTCTGTCTCTTCAAAAGGGCTTTTTATAACAATGCCAAGGGGTGGGGCAAAAGACCTCCCTCTTGCTAGATCAAAGCATACAGCACAGGCAAGTGTAGACCCTTCCAAACACCAGATAACCACGAACACGGTCAAGTCATCCCTTCATGGAGCCGTGCTGAGTAAAGCAAGCTCAGATCTCACTAGAAAACCTCTGTGGGTCTCCACATCTGTCTCAACAGACAGCAGCTGTGTAACCTGATGTTACTGTTCCTTCTACACATGGTAGGACTTAGCCTTGTTTAATAAATTTTGGGGTGAAGATATTCACTAGACCAGGAAATGATTACTAATTAGTGGCTAAAGGACCCATCCTCACACTATGACCTGTGGCAGCTGTAAGGTCCTTTCAGTTGAACACATGTGTCATAGTTGACAGAGAATAAACTCTACCATTGTAAGTTACACAGTCTTTGGTGTTAATAATTAATTTGTCTTTGTGGATTAGCACTCCTCATCTTTACAAACTGGTGGGGTGCAACCTCACTCCACTCCTGTGAGGTAGCTAACCGTTTCATGCGCCTCACACCTCCCAGCTATCTGTATCACTGACCTCTAAGAGATAAGTGTGACATGGCAGATGGCTTATAGTACTCAGTTAATGTACTATGACAATTTAGAACAGGAAACCACACTAGGATGTTCATGGAGAATGGAGGACTATATGAACTTCCCAGGAAATCCAAGAGGAACAAAGTGCCACTGCTGTCCACCAACGATTCGGTTGGGATCCTGGGAGAAAAATGTAAAGAGATTCAAAGCTGTCAGTGGCACAGTATTTCCAACATGGTTTTAAAAGCTATTTTTAATCTGCTGCGTTGCTGAAAGGAAACTGGAGCCTGAAAAACCAGTATAATTTTAAGGGCTGATCAAGGACCACATCAGCAATTCTATAACCTTGCATAAGAGTTGTGCATCACAACACAGAGTTGTCTAGGGTACCCACAATCTGATTAAATATTATATCACCCCAAAAAGAGACCCCTTAGAATTGCTCTTCTTGAGACTACCCACCTTTAGAGTTGTAAAATGCACAGGCCGAATGCTTTCCGGAGCCATGGGATGCTTAGAATTAATATCAACACTTTCCACATCCTTAAAAATCTGTCGAGTGTCCAAATCTTTTACAAAAGTGAATCTCAAACTGTGTTCGTGTTTTTCACAGCCTGGTACCTTTTGAGATGGTACAGTTGGAAAAATCAATAAAACATGAGATGGAAGATGCCAGGGTGGCTTGAGAGCTTTGAAAACGCTCAGCAGAGAGCAAAGAAGAGTACGTAATACTTGGAATGGCAGTATGCAAACCTTTAGAAGTCTGCATCTTCATAGCTCCCTCATGAAGCACACATCCAACACTGTTTTACTGATAAACAAAGCTATCAACTGGCTTCTTTGGGGTTTCAAGACAAGACAGACCATTCTATTCCTGCTGTTCCCCCTTCTGGCTTAATTAGCTATAAAGTAAATGAAAATGACCAGTTCAACAGGAACATCGGAGTAGAATTTGAGGGAAAACACTTCATTACCTTTCAATCAAGCACAGTTCCCCAAAATTTCAGGTTCAGGAGTCTATGCTTCCGACTCCCTGTTGAAATGCTTTATATTTAGTCTACTTAACTACCTGCAAGATGTTTATTTTCAAACACATATCCAGACACAGGCACTGTGTTATACTAGGTAACAGAAATATATTATTTTCTTGTTTGTTATTACCATGACTCCAAGAAATGATTTTGTTTACAAATAAGAACAAGAAACAATGTGATTCGAATTTACACTCTAAAAACAAGTAAACATGCCAAAGGGGCAGAAGACAGAGTCCAGGCAGTTAACTTCTTGCCTTGTAAGCTTGAGGACCCGAGTTTGATCTCCAGAACCCATTTAAAAATGTGAAGCTAGATGTCATGCATGTATAATCCAAGTCCTGGGAGGTAGAGACAGGGGGATTCCTGGGACTCACACTAGCCTAATTGGAGAACTCCAGATCAATGAGTGCTCTTGTCTCAAAGGAAGTGAATGGTATTTCTAAGGGTGACACCCAATGCTGTCTGTCCTTTGGCCTCTCTGAACAGATAGACAGACAGACAGACAGACAAGCAGGCAGGCAGGCATGCACGCGTGCACATACACACACACACACACACACACACACACACACACACACACACACACACTGCATACACACCTTTAAGGCCTTTTTTCCCTCTTCTAAAACAGATTAAGAATTTAAAATTCATTGGAGAAACTCTTTCTAGATTATAGCAGCATGTGTGACTACAAAAGGGCAAGAAAAAAAATACACATGTCCAATGGCTCTTTATTAGGCATTACTTCGAACTTATCTAGGACACACTCTGTGTTGAATGCAACCATGAAAGTGTCTCTGGTAATTACACGGACTCTATTTCAACTATCTTTGATTCATCAACTGCCTTTTGGGGATAAACTTTACAAATATTTTCTTTCCCAAAGTAATCCTACTTTCTTTGGGGTGGACCTAACAGTAACAGCCAAGCTACTGGTACATGGTGTGTCCAGGCAGAGCCCTGGCATTCCTCTGGCTGTCTTTCTACCTGCCCTGTGGCCTTTGCACCGGATGGTTTTCATAGGACTAAACCAGGCCACCTTATCTGAAGGACAATTGTTTAAAAGTTTAAAAAGTATAGAGCTTTAAGTATACTGTAACTTATTTGCTAAATTATGCAAACTAGTATACTTCTAAATCAAACACATACCTGTTCTAAGGAGAGTCCCTCTGGTGCTAAAGCCCACTTTAACAAGCCATCAATCAGAGGCTGATATTTAGAGGTAGCATAACTGATTAGTAGCAGTGGGATTTCAGGCCATTTTTAGTGATAACCACTAAAATACAGGAGCAGCTTTTCAAAGCCCTTGGAAGGAAAAATCATCACACTTACACACACACACACACACACACACACACAACCTCTTGACAGATACATAATGCTGATAGAAATACCACGCATTATGTCACACGTAATAATCCACATGTGCCTCATTACACAGCTGTTTGTGTTACACCCTGTTGCCACAAAAGCTCGCAGCTTCTGCTCCTGCTCCAGCAATTAATATGCACATCAAGCACAGTGGCCATCATCTACAGAGCAGAGGAGGGAGGCATGCAAGAGAGGTGCAGACCCAGAGACCTCAGCAGAAACCCGCTCAGCATTATTCAGGAATGTTTAGTTGCTTGCTCAAATTCATCACTAACAAAGGGCCTCATTCCCAAAGGTTTGAGCTGTGTAATTAGCAGCAACAAACACTGCCCCAAATCAGGTCAACCTGTGGGATTAGTTACAAAGGTTTTGTAAATTTCAGAAGATATCTACACAGATGTCAGGAAAACACACTCGCGCGCACACACACACACACACACACACACACACACACACACACACACACACACACACCCCGAGTACACATAATGGATGCAGCCACAGCCATTAAGTAGTTTTGGATTTGAGACTCAGACAACCAATACATTTTATGGGGGAAGTCATAAAAGTCAAATAGGAAAAAATATATAGCATGAAAGTTGCAAACTTCTAGACAGCATGTAAAAAATGCAGGCAAGTGGCAGGGGCAGAAGAAGAAACACATGGGCTGGAGCTCATCACTCTTGATAAATAAGACAGGGTCACCTGAGTTTACTTCTGGAACCAACAGAAGTCCCTTAGTGTCTAATTATTTTGTAGAAGGATTGAATTTCTTCATGTTCACATTTACGGTTGTCATTAGACTGTTCATACTTCATTAGTCAGCTTGCAAAAACGAAACTTTCATTTTATTTATGGAAGTTTTTATACTTCTCTAAGGCTGCTCCGAAAACATAAAATTAAGCAGCCCTAACCTTTCCATCAGGGAAGTCGACAGAACCAGAGAGATGCAAATACATGTCAGCGTTGCCCACTGATTAAAAAGGCTCAAATTCAAGAAAGGAATTTTAATTTGGATGAAAAGAATAATTTGCAAGTGATTGGGTCCAGAATGACATTACCGATGAATGTTAAAGCTAGCGGCCTCATCTTGACAAATCACTCCGGTTTGCTCTAGATCTGTTCATATTTGGTAAACAATGCTGTTTCATTCTCAATGGTGACTATTAGTCCTTTTTTTTTATTAAAAAATAGGTTGGAAATTTTCAATTCAGAAGTCAAAATATTGTCTTGGTTGCCAATAAAAAGAATTAACAAAACACCTGTAGCCCAAGGGTACATATGCAAGCAACTGAATGGTAATGGATTAGAAAAGTGCACTTCCTTCTACATCTGGTGCTAATTAAAACCTGATCAGAGTAATAATTGAGCAGTGCCCAGGCTATCCTTAATTCTTCGTGTCAGGTTTCAATTGTTTGACACAAAAGCACTGACCTCAATAAATGAAAACACATTAAAAAATCTAAATTATAGCTACCCTTATCCAGGCCAACAAGTGATTTACTGTAGCTCTGCGTTTTGGGGTTACATGAGACACTAAAGTTTTCTAGTGAGTTCTGACTGCCACTTCTGGAACAGGGAAATCCCTGGGACTTTCATTCAGTGGCATTCCTCCATCAAATCTAAATAGAAAACTAAATATTACTTCTCTATCCTAATCCTAACTGAAATGAGATAGTAAGACATTTCCGAACTGAGTTGTGCATATATGCGAGCCAGGCATGCTGCTAAGCATTCCAGGTTTGTGAAGTCTTTGCAGGACCCTGCAGCCGAAGGATAATTTGCTTCACCTCACACATAAAGACACTGGTTTGCAGGCTATGACTCCACAGCCCACAGTCTCATTTTATCACACTTTATTCATCCATTCATTCATTCATTCATTCATTCACTCATTTATTTTGGCTTTTCAAGACAGGGTTTCTCCAGGTAGTTTTGGTGCCTGTCCTGGATCTTGCTTTGTAGACCAGGCTGGCCTCGTACTCACAGAGATCTGCCCGCCTCTGCCTCCCCAGTGCTGGGATTAAAGGCGTGCACCACCGCTGCCAGGCTTATCACACTTCATTAAAGGAAGGAGAAAAGAATATATATCTAGATACTTTGTAAACAAGGAAAAGGATATAGAATTTTCAGCATAAAATACTTGTACACGGGCTGGAGAGATGGTTCAGTGGTTAGGAGCGCTGGCTTCTCTTCCAGAGGTCCTGAGTTCAATTCCCAGCACCCACATGGTGGCTCACAACAATCTGTAATGGGATCTGATTCCCTCTTCTCTGATATACATGAAGACAGAGTACTCATATACATAAAATAAATAAATAAATCTTAAAAAAAAAACCCTGTACTCTCTGAAATACCTTTTACAAAAAAAAAAAAAAAAAAAAAAAAGCAAAATCTCAAAGCACATTACAAACAGTACTGACTTATTGTTTTGGATGTGACATCTAAATAAGAGGAAAATGGCTGATCCTATCAGTTTTAAAAGCCACTGGAAAACACAAAATCATACATATCTATGTCCAAAGTGTTCTGTGTTTAACATATATAAAGTTCTAGTTAAAAGGGGAAAGCAAACATTCCTAGTTTGATATAACCATTTAAAGAAATGCATACTAGTGCTCAAACTGAGGGTTTTCCCCCCATAAACCAATGTGTTTCAAGAACCATTCAGACTTTTTTATCTACTCAACGTTTACTGTTCCTATTTAAAATCAAATTCAGTGGCATTTTTTGTAAAATACATCTTTCTTCATGAATGGATTCATGACAGAGACAAGAAATACTATCAGCTACAGCATATGATAAGAAAATAATAAGAAGTTCCATTTTGTACAAACGTAGCATACAAAACTCTTGTAAAAATCCTCTCAGGCACTACAGAAACCCAGGCTAATGGCACATTGTTGGGTTGGTCCTACCCAGGGGCCTGGTGGAGAGGCCTAGATGCTCCATAGATCAATTGTGTCGATGCCTGAGTCTCTTTGGTAAGTGAACTACAGGCAAATGAAACCTTAAAGGGAGCACCACAGACACCCCAAAAGAGGCCACAGTGTAAGCAGAACCACAACAGTGGGAAGACAGACTGGGAGGGTAAGCTGAGGCATACAACAGGGCCCAAACTGAAGGGGGCACTGGATGCTGTGCCTTGGGAACCACCTTGACTTTGTTATGGCAGGGATCCACCTATTCTCTTTTTCACAGGCCCATCCCCCCCCCACACACACACACTTTCATAATGATTTGCTTTAGAGCACAAGGCCAAGTAACTATGGACTAAAGTTTCTGAAACTGTGGAGTCTAAATAAATAATTCCTCCCTTAAAGTACATTCCTTAGGTACTTGGCCACAGCTACTAAAAAAGTAACTTAATGTAAATGGTCTCATTACAAAAGTAACTTAATGTAAATGGTCTCATTACTATAGAGTTCTAAGCACAAGAAAATCCATTCCTCTTATAACAATAGATACATAAGTTGCAGACAGAACGTTCCCTTACATTATTATTATTATTATTATTATTATTATTATTATTATTATTTAATTCAAGTAAACATACTTACAAAATGAAAATTTATTCTTGACTAGTCCTCTGCCCAGAAAATATTCATTTTAGGACAAAGGAAGGGGAATGTGTCTCTTGAAGAACAAGGGATTGAGAAGTCAGTGGTGGCCTGTGCACATGTCTGCACCCTCATTTTGGGTTTTTGTAACCTACTTTCAGGAAAGCCCTAGAGCTTGGCAAACCAATAAAGGCTACATCTCTTTATGTGACCTTGCTGCCTTGGTAGCTTCTGGAAGCTCTGAACAGCAGCAGGATTTCCTGTGGGCCTTGTCATGGCATCATTTGGGCAATGTAGCCTGTGGTGGGAGAAAACGAAGCTGATATTTATAGAAGGTATTAAAGACGGGCCATCTCATGCCAGGCTGAAGATGACAAATGTCAGCCACAGTCATACGACAGTCCATGGTGTCCCTCTGCATCCCCTTTCTTTTATGGCTACTATACAATAGAGACATATATTTATGAACATATATATGTGTGTGTGTGTGTACACACCCACCCATAAACACACACACACACACACACACACACACACACACACACACACACACACGACACTAACAGAAAAATAAATTGAAAAGAGCACCGAGGCAGAGTGTATTTCACGCACTAGTGCCAATGTTTCATATCTCATGAACCTCGGGAAAACAATTCGTAGAACTAATTAGTTTACAGTGTTTAAGCAGCTTGTTCTTCATTTTTAATCTTCTTTATGTAATACTGTGAACAAAGCCATATTATCTTCTGATTTTTTTATACAGTTTAACAAATATAATCTCCCCTTTCTTTCCAGAGATTACTTCATTTAGACATCAAACTATCTTGTTGTTGTCCCCCAAGCCCCCGGGGAGAAAGGATAGAAATAAATTGACATCTATTCGTATAGGTCTCAATGGTCTACCAGATCCACCCAGGCCCTAATCCTCTTTGTTGTCATGGAATCCACCTGGCTTAATTATATTTACAGAGTTCTCAGTTGTACCACACAGCACTGGGGTTTTTCCTGAACTGTTCACATCTTCCTGAATCCTAGCTATAAGTCACAGCCTGGCTGCTGTCTCCTTTGCAGATTCTGGATAATAATAAGGTACTCTTGCCTGCCACACAGCATTAGGTTCTTGGATAATGTAGCGCTGATAAATCTCTACTCAGGTCTAAGAACCCAATTTAAGAGAACCCAAGACAAACTCCGACTTAATGGAAATGGACACAGGGATGAACAAATTTAGAGGGCAAGGCAGGGAAGAAAAGAGAACACACTCAAGAAATTTTATATTAAAATAGGACTCTCATACATGACTCTTAAGACCTGACGATTCTTTATTTCGCTTTCATAGTCTGGATGTACACTTAACTGCTAAACTGTCATAATGCTAAGACACATGATTTTGATACTTCAGAAATTTCAAAGTTTCTGTTTATTTATTTAATTATGTACATGCATATGGAGATGTGCACACAAGTACTGGTACCCACAGAGGCCGGAGGAGTCAGGTCTGCCTGGAGCTGGAGTTACAGGTCTCTGTGAGTCACTTGATGTGTGCTGGGAACTGACTCAGGTCCTCTGTGAGAGCAGGATGTAATCTAAACCGCCTAGTCATCTCGTGAGCCCCAGAGAGTAAAAATTTAGACAAACTGAAATCCAAGACTCCTTAAGACTAGTATGGGAATAATTATATTCTCCTAGTAGGTGTTATCCACACACACAGAACTACTCACACTACCAAGAACTCGAGGCCATTATCCTCTGGAGAAACCTCTTTCAGCCAGTAGAAAGTCTGCTGTGGACTGTGACGTCTGTTTGAATCCACACTATTAAAGAGATTTTATAGTTTTGATAAAACACAGTACTCAATCCAAATTTCCCTTTGCTTGCTTGAAAACTGTTGGCGGTCCCACAGTAGTGATCCACCTTAAAGTTCACTCTGTCCTTAATTGTCAAACAGATTCATAGTAACTCCTAATTAGCGCAAGACAGGTAACACAGCTGTGACTGGGAACACCTTCAGCATCTCTATCAAGCTGTGGAGCCCTCTCTGCTCTCCCAAGGTTAACAGTTGCTAGTCTTCAGAGAATTGTGGAGTGGTTCCCCACAGTGAGGGAGGACTCCTGGCTCGCCAAACCTTTGCTCCCCGGCTCACCAAATCAGCCAAAGACAGCAGCCGTCAGGTTCCAGCAATAAGGCAAAAGAAAGTCTCTGCACGGCTTCCAAGTCACACAGTGGCTCTGATTCTGAGCTCAGGTGAGAGATTTAAAGGGATCCATGGCAACAACATTTAGTGTGCAGTTACTGAAATGAGAGGAAAGCCAGTGTGGCATCATTCAGGCGCTTGAGAGTTCTGAGTTTAAGACAGACACTAACTCAATTTAAGCCAACAATTGCAATGTTAGCCCCTAAGACCCTACTCTAAGAGCATCGAAATGAGATCACTGGGCATCCACCTCAGTTGAGGCTAATTAATTAAAAGAGTTGATGGTGAAGAATGAAATGAGAGGGACTTACTACCCGTGTGTCTCAGTTAGGGTTTCTATTGCTGTGAAGAGACACCATGATCACGGCAACTCTTATAAAGGAAACATTTCATCGGGGTAGCCTACAGTTTCAGAGGTTTAGTCCATTATCACCATGGTACTGGAGAACCAGCCATGTGTTCTACATTTTGGCTTACAGGCAACAGGAAGTGGTCTGTCTCGGTGGGTGTGGCTTGAACATAAATGAGACCTCAAAGCCTGCCCCCACTATGACACACTTCCTCCAACAAAGCCATTATCTATTGCAACAAAGCCACACACCTCTTATTAGTGCCACACCCTTTGGGAGGTCATTTTCTTCCAAACCACCCCAATCTCAGGGGACATCAAAGTAAGGTAGCACCAGCAAGAGGCTGCACTGTTGTGACGGCCTCATGGCTTTTCTTTTGCATCCTCACTCTGAGAGATCAGGAATGTTTCCAAGCAGGTGGACGGAGACCTCAAGAGAAGTGCGTACACAAAAGGAAATACGTCCATAACATGAAAACGTCAAGGAGTAGAAACACAGTGAGTGAGAAAGACCAAAGAAAATTAAGGAAAAGTACGGAAAAGTCTAAGAGAGAGGTTCACATTTCTAATCCTGTTTCAAATTCCTTTTCTACACTGCAGTTCTCTCTGCACTGAATGACCCAATTTCAGATGAGCTTCCACTTACAGCAGTCCCCGGGTAGAAATAATGGGGGGCAGGGGGGAATAAAGAAAAGAAAAAGTTCCTTCTTAGCTATGAAGAATGCAACATACGTTGAAATGCAAATTCAGTGTAAAAAAGAAAGCAAGACAGACTGCACATACTCCGCCGCCGCAGTGAATTCTCAGGCAGAAGTGGCAGCCAGCGAGTAACCCCCTGAGGTGCACTAGCATAATGTAAGTGTTTCAAGTTTGCTGGATGATAGACAAACAGCTAGACCCCTTACTACTCAATGAATCTTTTCCCTCACTTTTTTTTTTTTTCAGGGCCGGAAAATGTTTGTGGTAGGACTGGACCCGGAGAAGGAGTGAACTGATCTGTTATCTTTTTGTATTGGACCAAAAATAATTATTGCCATACCTGCGTCCCACGGATTATGTTTAAAAGCCATAGACACTCACTTATTCTGTTTTTAGACTATAGGGAACTGATTGGAACCAGGGCTCTTGTTCACTGACTTGCACTTATTTCAAAAGCCAGGCTTAGTAGGGAAGAAAAAGTCAAAGAAATAATGGAGGAGGAGGAGGAGGAGGAGGAGGAGGAGGAGGAGGAGGAGGAGGAGGAGGAGGGGAATTAATGATGTTCCGTTGTGTGCAAGTAAACCCTGTTTTGGATGAAATTATCCAAGGGTCTCAACCTCACCTTCCACTGCTGAACCCCACAAACTGGGCACTGCAATGAGAAAGGCATATTTAGATGCTCTTAAGCTCTTAGGTTCATCTTTAAAATGTACCACAGCAATGTCATGTTCAGAGTAAGTGTGCATTTCTACCTAGACAAGACAAGAAATGAGGGTCTCACAAGCCAAGTGGCATTGGAGGCTTTAAAATAAATTATTGTATGATCCCCATTGGTCCGTCTTAGCTCAGAGCAAACTGCAGTCATCTGATAGATGTGCAATAACAAACAAGGGAAAAATAAGTCATATGATTCCTGAGTATTTTATGTATGAAAAGAACCCCAAGGCCAGACTCCCACCATACACACACATACGCCAGTCTTGTCAAATTTAACCCAATATGTTTTCAAATGCACTTTATTCAGGATGCCCCCTTTCCCCTGAGTATTAGGAGGGGTGAGGGACCTTCTGAGTCTGTCAGGACTAAGGCACATGCATAAGAAAGAACTAGATGATAATGCTAAGAAAATGTACAGCTGAACAGTGAAAGGTTGCTTGAGGAATTCAGAAATATTCTACAGCTATGATAGAAAAATGAGAACAGACTGTAAGATGTAGGGACTTCTAGAACTGAGTCACATGCACATTCCTCCCCTTGGTGTAGAGCTTGTTACATCTCCTAACTTGGGTGGGAGTTGTAAGTGTGCTACTCCCGGGGCCAAAGCGATTCCTCAGTATTTTGTTACAGAAAGGATTGTATGAAAGTGAAAATATTGAAAAATATATTGAAATAGCTTTTAGCACCTAGTCATATGCAGACTATTGCCCACCATAATATTGCCAAGGCCTTGGCATCTCAGGCCTGCCAGTTACTGTAGTATAACTAATGTATGTATATCAAAGCAAGGAGGGTCTCAAAGAAATAGATCTGAACATGGTCTGAGATCAAGGATCTCCTCAATGTATTTAAACTGACTCTGCTTCCCCCTGTGCTGAGGGTATTCCAACTTTCCACCTCTGAAACTAACGTGACTTTCCCACATCACTGTTAGCATTCTAAGACGCCAGTCAGTCACATCTCTATAGCAAACAGCAGGCCACACCCCATAGCATAAAGGTAAAGAGCACACTCCTTAGCATAGGACTAAGCTCCAGTGTGACCTTTGACCTCTAGCTCCCATTCTTACCACCAGTACCCAGACTGAGCCAGAGTCTGCTCTCACCCATGAATTACTACCCAATGCTTTCTCCATCTGCAGTGCTCACCCTTCCTTCCCTTTTCTCCCTGGTGAACTCCTAAATCAACTTCTGGCAGGATTCACTTCCTCTGCAAGGCCTCCATCCCCTCTCCCCTCCCCTGGCACTTTGTACATTCTATTACAATACACTGTTCCTTAAAAACGGATCCCTATCTGTCTTCTCCCACTGGATAGTGAGCTGCTCCAGGCAGGGACTGATTTCCTTATGTTTCCTCCAGAGTGTCTGACAGGCAGTTGGAAGTTGCAGAAATAATGAATGAGTAAAGGAAGGGATGCGTGGATGGGTGTGTGTGTGTGTGTGTGTGTGTGTGTGTGTGTGTGTGTGTGTGACAGTACTAGGCAGAGGACAAGGAGGAGAGCAGAGGTTTGCTGAATGCTGTAAAACAGTAACTTAAATGGCTAGGGTGGTGTCCAATTATAAAGCCGGAGAATTCTTCGTTTGACCCCAAGGGTGACAGTGAAGTCATTATAGTGTATTAAGCAGGGGGAACATGATAGAAATTTTGTTCAGCCTTGTAGCCCCTTCTGCCCTGAATGATAGCTACTTTCATGCCAACCTTACTCCCTCTTTGACTGGGAAGTGCCTTGAAGACAGGAAAAATGTTCGCTTCCCCTTTAGCAATAGGCACAGAGTTTGTACAACAGGTGCTGACAAATGCTTGATGAATTTAATTTTATAAAAATGATTCCCTCTGCTCTGAGGCTGGAGAGAAGGCTAAGCAGACCATTGCAGTGGCATGCAACATCAGGTGGGGAATGGAGCTGAGGGGTGTGTGGCTTTTAAACCGGAAACAGGAACTCTAGAGTCAGCCCAGTCTCTAGCTTCCTCAGTCTTACTCTACATTACAGTTTTGAGGCCAGGGTCCCTGGGGGAAAGCGGCAGTGTGTTTCCAACACAAATTCCTGGGTGAGACTTGTTTTCTTTCATGGAGTAAGTGAGTTTATGGGGAGGCACAGAGCAGTGATGAGCCAGCCAGGAAATACAGGCACATAAGGAGCAGCCAGAAGTAGTGGTTGATATCCTACAAATTTTATCTCATTTTTTTTTTCCGGTTGTTTGTTAATCATTCATTTACTCCCTCTTTTTACATTTATAAATCAGCTCCATTAGATGAGTCACAATTGTTTCTGAAGTTTATTCAATAGTCTATTTTAACTCATTATCTGTTTTTACATTAACCCTTCTCACTTCCTCCTCCACTCACAGATGGTCAAGGAGGTGAGGGAATGACGCATCTGTCCACTCCGGTGTTTCTGGTTCCCCAGACATCTTTTCGTTTACTCTAGATCAGACAGAACGTTTTGGAGCCGCAGATGTCAATGTGGAATGCTACAGGGTATCTAACTGTTTTAGGAATCCCCAGGCAAAAGCGGAACTCCATTCGCAAGTTAGACCTAATGAAAATACGTGCAGAAAAAAAAGCATGAACGGTGAAAACTGAAAATCCTTTGAAGAATTCCCAAATCCTGGACATGAGGAATTCTACCTTTAATCTCCCATGGTAAAGTATGTATTTGAAATAGAATTATGTATATAAAACCACTGCCATTAGATATCAAGAGAATACACGGAGGGGCACTATTTGAGTGTCCACATGGAGTGTAGCTATCATGCTGGACTAACTCTCCTGAGCATCCTGCAGTTGATCTGACATCACCTCCCCCCTGCATAGTCTAACATCACTATTTAATCCTTGCTCCAACATTACCACTTTTTCATATCATTTATTTGTAATAAAGAGAAACACACACACACACACACACACACACACACACACACTTACGCCCACTGCAAGAGTTGTGTAGTACAGTTCTCTAGACAGTCCTGGAGGATCCAGCTCTCTGCCTAGCCAGCCCTCTCCCTTGACTTTTGGTCTATAGTTCTCAACAATAAACTGTAGAATTTGCAGGAAACGCCTAAGTGGGCCGTACGTGGTGAACAGTGACCTGCCATAATAAACATTGTCAAACCCCTCAAATCCTGGGCTGTCTGTTACTCTAGCATAGCTTTCCTGTCCTAGCAGATGTGTATAAAGTAAGGGAGGGCAGAGAAGACTTCTCTGAACACAGTCTTCTATTGAAGACCTCTTTGATGTATTCAAATGAGTCTCAGTCCTGTTTTGCTGAAAATATTCCAACCTTCCTCTTCCAGTAGCACTGACCAGAACGTCCTAAACACAATTGCTATCTCCCATTCAGGAGAGCTGTTAGCCCAGCAACCTAGTGTGTCCTCTGGACCTAAGGTATACAAGTCAAAGTGATCCAATTTTCAGGGTCCCTTAGCGGTAGCTATAGACAAGATTCCATCCTCCAAGGAGAGGTTCCCTGAGCTTTGAGGACAGGTCAACAACAAATGCCAGAGTCTAGTATGCCTTGACATCCATTTTTAGATAATAAACGTGCTTTATGTAACTTTATGTGCACGATGTCCTTTCTCAACAGATTCAAAGGAGTTGGCAACCAGTGCCCACCAAACACCTATGTCTCTTAGCCACATTGTTTTTGAGTTAAACAACGCTCTATCTCCATGAACTGTAGTACACTCATCATTTCAGAAAAAGGCAAACATTTCTTGATCCTCCACCCTGTACCCTCCACACTCAGATAAGCTCCTGCCAGAGAACAGCTGCAATGTCCACCTCCTCTTCCAGGAAAGAAGTGTCGTAACTGCCTCTGTTCCAAAGTCCATTAGACATGGGAGTTCCCCTTAGAGGCTGAGGCAGGGGACTGACCACTGATCTGTACTTCTCACTACACAGCAGAAGAATGCTGGTGTGGTTTTAGTGTGTGTGTATGTGTGTGTGTGTGTGTGTGTGTGTGTGTGTGTGTGTGTGTGTGTGTGTGTGTGATGTGTGTATCTCATGTGTGTGTGCGCGCGTAGTCACCATGCAAGCATTTCAGCAGAGAGTCACATCCCCCTTTTTTTGGCTGGGTACCATTCACGGGGGAAGAGATACAGTACTAAGTCTATTGCACAAACCCCAAGTTATCCTGACCAGCCTAACATATGTGGTAGCTTGCAGACAGGCTACTCATCTCACATCTGAAAAAGAGATGAGATTGCATTAACTTGATGATTTGGTTTTGTCATTGCTGGTGACAGGAGGCACATTGGCTCTTCCATGGTCTACCCAAATGGCCAATAGGGTAATGGTCAAAAGTAAGTCTGCACCTCTGGGAAATGGAAAACTATGGCATGGTGTTATGCCCCAAGCAGCAGGGCTCTTCTCAGTCCCAATGTTTTCTAATGAAAACCCCTTCAGTTTCTGCTGTATTCTTTCTCCATGACTATTTAAGGGAAGGTTGACTTTTTTTTTATGTATAATCACAGTCTATAAGTGAAAGTCACCTTCTTTGGAGTGGAACGGGATAACTGGATAGAAGGCTTCCCATTGTCGAGTCTTTTATAGGCTGAGTTTTGAAAAAATGTTTAAATTACATCTACTTATTTATGTGTACACACACATCTATACACGTCTTAAAGAACCCATGAAATAAAGAAAGAAAAAAAAAACCCAATATTTATGGCTGATTCTCTACAAACACTTACTTGTAAGACTGTATCTAAAATACTTCACAGAAAAGAATCACGTGTCACCCTTCTGTTGTGATTACTATTCAGCCAGAAAGATCCTTAGCCCGTCAACATTACAAAAGTTAGAGACTTTTAAAAACTACTGTGTTTTCAAAGAAAAGCATATTATTTCTCCTGAGTTATTCCTGAGGAATGTTCAGCACTTCAAGTAAATACATATTATCTCATTTATCTATTGTGATCAACTGACTGTCTTCAATGGGACTCAAGAAGCTTCTGGAATGTGCTCGTTGTATTGCAACATTCCAAGAGAGACAGCAAGCAGTTTATGATCCTCTCAGAACAAAATAAGACTGAGGTATGTAGGCCCTCCATTTCACTCTCAAAGAAAACTACCTAAAGGTGTATTCTTGTGATATGCACATATCACAAGATACATTTTTTTAAAGGGGTGGGGGGAACAGTTGAAAACCAAAAAGTGCCAGACTTGAAGCCACCACCTGGGGAGAGAAGTAAGTGACCCATTGTCACTTCAAGCCCCGCTGCAATAATTACTTTTATTTGTTCATTTTCTGGAGCCCACACAATAGTTCTGTCTTTATCTTTTACAACCAAATACTTTCAGTAAACAAGAGATAAAAGAGCAATAAAACCTTTGTTCTCCCCCCCTTCAGCCAAGCAACCCTAAGGCCGTTTTATCTCCAGAGCTGTTATCTGAAGTGAATTACTGATAAGAAAAATTAAAGCCCCAGACTGGATCAGGGAGGGAATTGCAGAGTGTTGCGCATGCCCGCTCTCTATTTATGGGCTGGATCAAGAGTCATCACGTTCTTACCTGTTTAGGCAAAGGCAGATCTCTAACAGGCTCAGAAGCCTAAATTACTTTTCCAGGGAGAAAAAAACAAGTAAATAACAACACCTGGAAAACCAAAGGCATAGGTACGCTATACATATTTGAATCTGCAAACTAAACAGCAGGAAACTATTAATCTCCACTTTCTAGAAGACTCCTGAGGAGACAGACTGGCTCCAATGACCACCTCCACAGACTTTAGAAAGACCTCCAGTCGCTCCTTACCCTGGCCACAACTTCAGCTATCACCAGGAACAGTACATTCTCTGAGTACTTTACATGCTTCGAATCGCTTAATATTCAAACAGCCCTCTGTGCGTCATGATTTTGCACATTCCGAAATCAAAGATAGATACAAAGCACACAATGGGTAGGTACCCAGCCCTACATTGCTAGTTTGGGCACTGACAGGTAGTGTGACTCAAGAATCTACTTTCTACAATAGTTTTCCAGGAGCATACATCTCCAAATATAGCTTTGTTCACCTGAGTAACAGGCTTTCCCTATGCTACTGATGTAGGTAGCAATCACCCACGCATTCTTGTTCTATTAATTAGTCATTTTTAATAAAGCATATATTACAATCTGTGTCCAGTACTTGAAACTGCTTAGCTTCTGCTTTCCCCAAAAAGGATTAAAACCATATTTCCAGCCATCTCCAAAGTCAGTCTCTTTTAGTATTTGTAGCTCTTGCAATCAAATGGCTTTAGAAGGCCTGGTGTTGGCTGCATGGCTGTGCCAACTTAACCCAGAATGTATACCAGGAGCTTCTGGCAGGGAGCAGGTGGCTTGTGTCAAAGACAAGAGGAGAGACTTGGCCAGTGCCAGTACAAAGCACTAACCAGGTATGTGTGTTCCCAACCTCCCCCTCTAAAGTCAGCTCCCCTTACCCCCTGCCCTGCCCTCAACCACCATTAAGAAACAGCTGATTTTTGTCACAGATAGAAGCAGAGGGTTTGGGTCCCTCTGAGAGGTCATGTTGTAGTGACTTTGTTTAAGGATCATTGTGTGTCAGTCAATACAGGGCTGTGTCTGGCCTCCTGGAGGGATACAAAGCACCTTCTTACATCCTGTCGGAACGCCAGGGAGCCTCCACTCCTCTCTTCCCTACTACTCCACAAAACCAGACCTGCAACTGGAAGAAATGAAAGCGTCCCTTCTGCGGAAAAGGATGCTGACTCTTGTTCAAGGTAACAGCTGATGCTGTCGCCTGGGGCTTGCTAGGCATCTGCCTGGACCTGAAGACTCACTGTAGCATCCACAAGTGCTTGACAGCAAGTAGGGGGGAACATGCTGAAGGAGGGATCTAGCCAGCAGACCCACCACAAACTGCCAACAGGCTAGAGCTGCTAGTTCTCCACAAGCAAGGCCACCATCCCTCCTGCTGAGATAAAGTAGTTTTTGGCCAGTGCAAAGTAGACACTGCACATGATTGGCTTCCTGGAGCAGGTCATCTCCCAGTGAGCTGGGGAAATAGTTCTTTGAGCTTCTTAGGCAATGCTCACCAATCCCTTACAGACCGGCACTCCCAACGACCCAAAGTACAGACCCATGGTTTCCAAAACCAGCTCCCAAAGCTGCTTCCATTGATTGACACAATTTGGGCACAGAAGCAGGTTAGTGTTGCATGGGGGACAGTGGCATACAGTCTCATATGATGTCACAAGCCAAGTATCAGTGTGAGCCATGCATCTACCAGTAGTAGTAACATCCTTTTATGGCAGAGATGTTGGCACTCTTGAGGGCAAATAAAACCACCCACACCTCCTAACTCATTTGCAGGACAAGTTCACACTGAGTTGAGAGCAGAAAGTCAGGAGAGAGTCAGGGGCAGAGCCTCCAACAGGGCAGGCGTTTCATGTTGGGGTACCTGTGTAAAATTCCTCCCTTTGCTAACCATGTCTAGAATGTAATAAGAGCCTCACATATTATTAGAGAAAATAACAGTCTGAAAATGATACTTTGCCCAGACATAAAGGATTTAAAAGGTTCCTTGAACCGTAGAGGCTTTGAAATGCAATGGGATCTGAATAAATGGAGGCTTGTGCAGGGAGTAAAGGCACATACACACAAAAATACGTGCAATTGGTGTCTCATGGGTCACCCAAGGAAGCACCAGGAGACGGTGGGAACCTCTGCCACTCACGCCAGCTGAATGGGCCTTGGCAGGACCCATTATGTAAGGTTGGAGACACAGCACAATATGAAAATGCCTTTAATGACATTAAATTATAGGGCTTCCCCCTCTTTCCTGGTGTCTCTCTTCTCAATTTGTCATAATGCTTTTTATTTGCTTATTAGTATTGTTCCAAAGCAACTCTAATGTATTTCATTATTACATGAATTTTACTATTCATCAATTAAATGCAAAGCTGAGGACATTTGACTTGTACGTGAAATCATCAAAATGACACTTCCTGGTTTGTGTGTGGGACATTTATTTCATGGTTACTGGGACAGAGAAAACACTGAATAAAATTAACCCAACTGAAATTAACTCAAGTTTTAGGTCCTGATCCACACCTATCCTACCAATAGTCGACAGAAACAGGTAGCTTCCATCACATGCTAAATTCATGCTTGCTGGAGCCTAAATTCTTCTTTTTTCCGGGGGAGGGGGGGTTGGAGGGTTGAGACAGGGTTTCTCTGTGTAGCTTTGTGCTTTTCCTGGATCTCAATCTGTAGCCCAGACTGGCCTCGAACTCACAGAGATCCTCCTGCCTCTGCCTCCCGAGTGCTGGGATTAAAGGTGTGTGCTACCACTGCCCAGTTGAACCTGAATTCTTCTATCTCACTGTCCTCCGTCATCTCGCATTGATGGGGCAGCTCAAAGATGATATGCAAGTGCTGTCCCAGTGGGTGACCTGGCACTGTCTACATCACCACAACTCCTCTGATGCTTCACCTACAAACTCCCAGACAGTGACAGCTCCTGGGGTACTGCACAGGGACCACAGCCATCAAAGGCAGCGCTCTACTCCAGACCCCTTGCCAGTGCTGCAAAGGGCCTCTTTCTGAAGAGCAATAGCAAGGTCTTTCGACGATGCAGGTCTGAAGGCAGGAAAATGGGTTGCGGTAAATGAGCAGTAGTAGGCAGACTACATGTAATTACCCTGCAAATTACCTGTTCATAGAGTTTCCAGGGTTATGTGGTCCATAATTACATGATGTCCTCATATAATACTAGTGTGGCCTAGCCGGTGACCCAGGATACAATCCAGATACAGATGCGCAGCAACTAAAGGAAACGTAAGAGCCTCCTTTCTGTAGGAAATATAGACAGACCCCTGCTTTGCTTTCTGTTTTGTTTTTTTTTTTTTTAATATGTCAAAACTAAACACCAAGCACAAGAATTTGTCATTCTAATTAAAAACATCTACACACACACACACACACACACACACACACACACGCACGCACACACGTGTGCGCACACAAATACTTAAATCCCCTTCAGAAGAAAACAATAAAGTTACCTCTCCTAACTGGCAGGAATAAATTTTTACCCCTTTTGTTTTTGAATAACGGTGGGTCACATTCAACTAGTTTGAATTAAGGAGCCTACTTCACCGGCCAACAGCTGGAATCCAGCAACTGTTGTGAATCTACCTTAATTGGTTACTCGTCTATCAGTTCTTGTTTGTGCTTCTGTTACTCAGAGCAATTTCCACGACATACACACTACCAAGAATGGTTCTGCAAGCTGGGGCTGAAGACTTCTTGAGTTTCCACCCTAGGGCTGTTACTGTTTTGTGACAAAACAAAAACACACGAACACTGGATTGGAAGAAGAGAGACAACGTTAGCGAGGATGCCCAGTGATGCAGGCATTAGCCACCATGTAAGTAAGAGCAGGGCTTCCTCTGATGTTTTAATTAGAGCCTCAGTGCTTATGGTGCCATTTTCCCTAAACAATTCTTCCCCTCTTCGCTTTAGGGAGGGACTTTCACTCCACCACTTTATTGCACTGGTGAATAAATGAGATCTCAGGGTTCCAGGGAGAAAAAAAAAAATTACCAATATAAATGCATCAGGTGCAAATTATAAAGGTAAATAGGCCCACGGAGACAATAAGCTGGCAACACCAACTTGAATATCTGAGCCAGGCCACGGAGGAAAAGCTCCCAGGTCACGGTCATCGTTTAGACCAGATAATTTACTCTGCAGTCCCTGGAAAGGAATCCACAGTGCCAGCCAGTTGTTAGTGAGAAGTCTAAGGCTTCATGATAGCTTCTCCCTTCCCCCTCTTTAATTATCTCAGATGTCACACTTGGGCATTGTCTCTCAAAGCCAATCCTTCATCCTCGGAGACCCACTCCAGTATAATCTCCATCTATAGGTTGATCACTCGTAATTATTTGTTTACTGGGACTGTGTTTCTAATCTGAAATAAAGCAAAATTCACACAAATACATCAACAATGACTGTGGTCAGTAGGGCATGAAGGTTGATTTCTTTTTTTTCAATCCTCCCTACAGTTTAAGCTTTATCCTCTGAAGAATGTTCGTGGTTTTGTGTCCTTCCCCATAGCTCTTTATGGTAAAGTCCTTCTTGTCTTCTAATAATTTTGCTCATGTAAGGTCAAATCCCCTTGCATAGTAGAGACCTCAGACCTATCTTTCCCACAATGCCACACTGTTTCACACTATTTAGTGACTGTTTGGGGATGAGAAGGCAGGAGTCTTCCTGTTGACACTAGTCTGTTCCCATCTGCCACTTTGCTCATATGTGAGTCGTCCGACCTCTTTCCTTTTGTGTGACTACTTGAATGTACACATGTTAGCCTTACTTATTTCCTTGTTTGTGTTACTGAGGTGCATATCTTTTAAAAATTTGACTCTTCCACCCTGACTCAAGCAGGAGACACTTCAGGCAAGGGCACATGTGCACAAGTATGACAAAGGGACATTGGCTTTGCCCTAAATCACCCTTACTCTGTTTCTTCAAATAGCAAGGCGCTATTCCTTTTTTTTTTTTTTTTAAAGGATTTCCTGTGAATGCCTCAGCAAGGACCATTTATCCCAGAGTCTATGGCAGGGGGCTTGTGCACCAGGGGAATTCAGTCAAAGCTGCTCCAGTTCCCAGCTCTTGCTCTTTCTCCGTCCATGACCTCATCCTAAGGCTTCTGTTTGGGAGAACAGAGCAGACCAGGGGAGGAGGTACTTAATGCTCACCATAAACTAACACGAAGACAACTTCTGTAACTGGTCCGTCTAGTGCCATTTTCTAAAGGATAAAATGCTTCTTCTCAAAACTCTTTATCTAGGCTTTGTATAGGCTAACTTTAACTGCAACGTAACTCAACTATATGACTTCTGAAATGCCTTCTGTAAAGTAGTCTATTTTCCTTTCAGGATACTTCTAACCATCTGTACAATATTAAGCCCGGAATCAATAAAATACAGCTTTTATTTGTACATTAAGCTTCTTATTCTATTTGTGTTATAATTACTATGTGGTTTGGTGGTGATCTGCAGTTTTAAATAAATGATGTGAAATCCCAGATGACATGGAAGTATAAACAGTAAGGAAATCTGCTTCTCATTCATCAGTGCCGATGACTCAACCCCCCCTACCCCCAAGCAAGGACATTCCCAGCGACCAGTGTTCTCATTCAAGATTCATGATGTTAATTCCTTAGAAAGTATTTCTGTTGGCTGTGGTGGCTCATACCTGTCATCTTGGTATTCAGGAGGTTGAGAATGGAGGATTTCAAGTGTGAGGATATCCTGGGCCACATGTCTGGTTTGAGGCTAGTCTGAGAGGCTGCATAGTAAGACCCACATGGAAGTCAGAGGCTGGGGAAGTAGTTCATTTATAGAGTACTTGGCTCTGAGCGCCTTGTCCTTCTGTCCTTCCTTCCCAAGTACTGTGATGATCACATTGGGTTCAATACCCCCATGCCTCCCCTTTTCTGATGTTTTTCCTGTGGTTGAGACAAATTGTCATTCAGGCCAGACTGGTCTCTGACTTGCTGTGTGTCCTGGGCTGGTCTGAACTCCTACCCTCCTGCCTTCAGAGTACTGTCTCACAGGGGCACATCCCTGGATTTGATTGCTAGCGTCGATGAAAAATACCAACTGACTTCATGTCACCATTCACTTTTTATTTGAGAATTAAAAATACCGAAACACAATTATTAAGGAAAACAGCTGGGCGTGGTGGTACATGCCATAATGGTGAGGCAAAGGAAGCTGGATCTCTAGGTTTGAGTCCAGCCTGGTCTAGAGAGTGAGTCCCGGGACTGCCAGGGCTACACAGAAAAAGCCTTTCTTAAAAAGCCAGAAACAAACCAGGAAAACATACACACAGAGCACACGCTACATTTCTGTTAAAGGCCTTTCAAACTATTCTCATCTTACCGGATCTTCAGATGAATTCCAAAGCTTGGATTAAAGAAGGTTGGCTTTGTATGTGCAGGGAAGAAGAAGATAAAAGAAAATGTCCCAGTTAATTCATGCCATTGAATATAAAGGCCATATAGGTATGCTTGGTATACCTCTATAATCCTAACCCTCAGGAACTGAGGCAGGAGGGCCTCGGGTTTGAAGCCAGCCTGGACAGTATACTAAGTTCAAATCCAGTCTGAGCTACACAGTGAGACCCCATTGTGTGTGTGTGTGTGTGTGTGTGTGTGTGTGTGTGTGTGTGTTTCTTATTTTGTTTTGTTGTTTTTAAAGGTGGCAGGGCTAGATAGCTCAGTGGTATAGTACTTGCTTTGCATGTATAAAGCCTTGAACTCCATCCCCAGTGCTGGGAACAAACAGGCCATAAAGTCAAAATAATATTATATGGCACTATATGGATATAGCAAAGACGTAGGCTGTAAGCACATTTAAACTTTCTTGCTTAAAATAAAAGTACTGTAGCTATCACATAGTCTATAAGTACTCCCTACTCTCCATAACAAACAAAATGACCTCAAGAGGAACTCCATGGGAATGTCCTGTCTGATGGGTCCTATGATGGAGCCTGGGCATTTCCTCTGGAAGTCAGCTAACCACACCAACCTCGGTGTTCCTCTGCCCAACACGGGACTCACCCAACTGAGGGCTCCTTAACTTAGTTTACTGTCTAGCAGTCAAGCCTCCTGGCAACCCACTGCCTCCTCCTCTCCCCTCTCCAATTCTTTTAAAAAACAGAACAAAAACAAACAAACAAAAAACAGTATGAAGCTATGTTTATGCTTTGTTTCTCCATTTCTGCCACAGGAAGCTGCTGTCTATGCCGCATTTGGATGGCCTCATCTTAGCCATGAGCTAACAAAATCATCATCATTGGGGCTGGGGGTGGGCGGAGACCCTCAGCATGTCACAGTCAGCACGGAAACTGTTCCTCAACACTCTGAATTTATGTAGCACATCTTCCCCATCTGATGCAATGAACTAGCAATCATTTTAGTAGAGGAAACAGTGCTTTCTAGAATTGTGAGCCTGACACTGTGGAGGTTTACGCATTGCATTAGGAAGCACAGCTGTGTCCTGTTGTTTCATCTGGGAGGCCTCTGACAGCACATGACTATAGCTGCTGAAAAGCGTGCACAGAGTTGATATATACACACAGACAGAGATACGTGGGACAGGCAGCAGAGGATATGGCTGTGCTCTGAGTGTATCAAACTATGACTTCTAAATTCCTTTCCATCAAATGCCAGGAGAAGCACTTGATACATGGCCCCTAGGAGAGCACTTCTCGTTGCCCGGGGATGGAATGACTCGCAGGCATACGACACTCCATCAATACAGAGAGCAGGCAGATTGAAAAGCGGGAAGGCCTATCCCCGATGTGGTGCATCTGCTTACTAATGGCAACAGGGCTTCAGCCTCTTCCCATTCATCGCCTACAGAAACCACTCCTCAGAGAGGCACGCCAGTCAACAGATGGTCTCTGGCTAAGGTGTAATCAGGAGCAGCTTGCTAAATTTACCCAAAACAAATAGAATTACAGGCTTTTGCCCGAGTCTGAAATTGAATTGAGAACTTGGGTGGTGGATAATGGAAGCTAAAAAACAGAGGTGCTCAGAAGGCATCATTGCTGTAAGCGCAGAGATGGGGAGAAGTCTGCCATGAACCTCACTGGACTGGGTCAGCTATTCCCACTCAGAACTTAGACAGACCTGGCTGCCTTCGACAAATGCAGCGAACAAGAAGCCACTCAATATAATGGGCGTGTTTTGCCAGGTGACAGTATGTTCACTTTACTGTTGCTAGAAACCATTCTGCTCTTACAGGTAAGATCTGAAGTTCACTAAGAACCTGTCACTCAGAAAGCCCTCTAAGAGCCAGTGTTTTCATGCGCAGCCCCAGAATTCCTTGGTCGGAATTGTGCATCTGTTTACAGTCGTGGCAACATAAAGCCTCGGAAACTGCCTGGAAAAAAAAAGTCAGCATAACATTAAAAGTAAATCACTTAACCTATGCTGTGGTTTCACTGCCTACAGAGGGAAAACTACACCATCCATGCAAATCATGGCATAAGGAAGTCGTAAAAAAATAAACCAGAGCAAATATGTAAAGCATTTGAATTCTAAAGAGATAACGTCTTCCATACTGATTTCTGCAGTACAAGATGAGCTCCCACCCTCACTGCTGTGCATAAGAGTTCCCTCTCCTCCACACCCTTCCCAGCTATACCATTTCTGGGTACATAGCCACGTACACTAAGTAAACAGAGAACCGAGATACCTGTGTGCCATATTTCCTGGGCTCTTCACAATAGCCAGTATGGAATGAAACCACGTGTCTGTAAACAGATGAGCCAATAAAGGAAAGGTGGTGGAAACACACAGGAGTTTTACTCGGCCATAAAGAAGAATGAAATTGTGCCGTCTGATGGGGAAAGGATGCAAAGAGAGACTGTCCTACGAAGCAAAACAAACCAAATACAGAAAGACAAATGTCACTTTTCCTATTTGTGGTTTCTTTATAATTCTTTATAGACAGCACACACACACACACACACACACACACACACACACACACAGGGCGTGAAATCAGAAGGGAGATTGGGGAAGAAAAGGACTAGCATAGCAGTAAGGGGAAGAGGGAGGCAGGACGGGAGGGGTGGGGGGGGGGGGATGGGGGATTACTGTGGGACGGACACAACGTGCCCACTACCAACAGTCACTTCTAAAGCATTTTTACAATGACCATTCCTATTTATCACTGCAGAGAATTGCTTACCCATGAGAAATCCCTGTGAAAGAGATTTCCTAATACTATTTTGTTGTGAAATCTTCAGAAACAAGACGACATACTGTGTGCATGTTTTATAGCATGTGGGGTTTGCTACGTCCAACTTCTGAATCAGGATGGCAGACACAGAATTAGAATCTTTAGCCACAGACCAGCCTCCCTGATTTGTCCTCAAGTGCTCCTGCCCATCAGGCACACAAGAAGCATCCAAGGAGCTTTCTCCCTAAGGGAGGGACATTTCTTAAGTTTTCTGTGTGTTTGACTGAGGGTGTGTGGGAAGCTTCCTTCTTAAGGTTTAGATCGCAATCTGACAAAGGCTGAAATAGAGTAAAACACAATTGTTTTTTTTTTTAAAGTGCCAATTTTTTTTTTTTTTTTTTGAGCTGAGAATCGAACCCAGGGCCTTGTGCTTGCTAGGCGAGCGCTCTACCACTGAACTAAATCCCCAACCCTTAAAGTGCCAACTTTAAAATGAAACTGACATGGTTATTAAATGGCTGAGGTGGCAGATGATAAAAACAAAATGCGCCCCTCCTCTCAGGGGAGGGCCATGGTGGTGCAACGTGATAAAAATAGCCACTAGCCGACCTTACTCAAGTATGTAACCTCTCCGCTGGTCACCTTATCTGCTCTGTTCTCTTATCCACTGACACAGAAATAGAACTCAAGTTAGGGGCCAGTGGGATGGGGCAGCAAGTAAAGGCAGTCTGGTGGCCTGAGTTCAATGCCTAGAACCCACATAAAAGGGGAAGGAGAGAACCGATTCCATAAAGCTAACCTCTGACCTCCACATGCATGTTGCAGCACATTTGCCCTCTCCCTACATACATCATGGCTACACACGTGAACACCCACAATAGCAATAATAGAGCTAATAGTAACAGCAGATGAATGTGTCTACAACACCACACTGGGAAAATCCTTTAACTGCACTATGACTCAGTTTACCCATCTGTAAAGTCATTGAATCAGCCTTCTTGCCCCTCCTCAGATACATGGTCAGAGTCCATGAAAAGTGGCAACAGAAACCCTGTGTAAACCCCAAGCTTTGGAGGGTAGCAGGTATTTGTGGAGATGCATTTGTTGTGATTTTTTTTTTAAATCACTATTCTGGTAGATTCTATATTTTAATCCTTTGGAACAATCCTAGCTATTTTAAAGCACTTCGGAAAATAAAGCTATAACAGAAAAACCTACCACAGAACTAACAGTAAAATTATGGCACTATAATATTGCTGTATTTATTATTCAATTATTGCTTCAATAAGCCGGAGTATGTATAAAACAGTAGCCTTTGTTTTCCTGTACCTTTAATGCAGTCTGTTCTGAAAAAACTACCATGACATCAATAACAAAGGACAAGCTCTCCACAGAGAAAGTGCCTAACAAGGTCTTGGCAATAATCTCAGTTCAAGACAAAAATGCTATGAATTTTAAGATGAGGGACCTGCTATATGTTAAGTAAATATTCATACCTTATAATCTGTGAAGGGGCGGGCATTTCATAAATGTAAGGAAAAAAAATACTGTTCTTCTATGGAAGGCAATTTTAAATAATACCCAATGACTTAAGGGAAAGGCTGGAGGAGAGTTCTGTGGCATCGCAGCATTACTAATTTTAGACAGATTTCATTAGCCATGTGAAGCTACCAGGTACACCGTGCACCGATTCTCCATGTAAAAACTGCAAACATTACCTAGGGCATGCTCAACAGGAACCCCAGACAGCTGGAAAAGACAGCAGACAGAGAGTTTCAGGTCATTGATCTCAGAATTGGAAAATTTCCCCAGGAGACCCCAAATAAATCCAGCACACATTATTCACACACATGTGCATTCACATGAATGTCTAAACACACATGCCCTTCTTACCTCCCAAACCCGCAGAAGAGTAGCATGGCTTTGACCAATACTAGAAGATGTGTTTCTGTGCTTCAAGAATGTACATGTAAATACCCAGCTAGGTGACCAATGCAATGAAAAGACACAGAACAGTACCTGACAGTCATGAGGCAACTGCCCTAAAATCTTAGTTGTTAAAACTCCCCATTTTTGCTTCTATTCCCCTAACACCAATAACAGACATCGCCAGCATATGACTTGTTTCCACATTAGGAAACCAAAAACGTAAACCAATTCTCCCAGGCAAATTGGGATGTGAACCCAGGCCATCTGTGTGTTCAAGCAATGTGCTGTCCTGCCTGGAGCAGAAGGAACATGGAACACAAATGACATGGTAAGCCCCAGACACTCAGATGGCCTCTAGAGCAGGTCCCAATGCCTGAAGCAATTCTCAGCATAGGCTCCAGAGTCCCCGGAACCACTCCAGGGAAAGCCACCTACTTCCCCCTCTGGCCTACTGAAATACCTTGTACGTATTCCAATGTTTGTAGTCATCTGACCTGTGTTGTAATTATCTGACTACACATTTGCCCTTTTGATATGTGGAGTCACCCTGGAACTCAGCACAGAGGAAGCATCCCACAGGGTTACTCAACATAAGACTAGCTGTCCTTGGAACATCTTGAGACAGAGAAAGCCGTCAAACTCCGTTAGTTTAGATGCTTGCCTTTGAGGAGGGCTACACAAGAACCAGGGTCAAATAAGTGCAGGGTGGTAAGTAATGGGCAGGTAAAGAAGAGCTGAGAAGTGACTCACCTCTAATAGGGAAGGATGCTCCTGACTGGCTGAGAAATGCAGCGCCCTGGCATTAGAGTCCCACAAGGGACTGGGGTGTGGCAGGCTGGGATGGAAATACCTTTCATTGCAAGCGAAGGAGCCTAAAATCTATCATCTCAGGCTGGAGAATGCTGAGCAGGGGATAAGATCACAGCCAGAAGAATGACATGGAAGAAATATTTGGGGTTGCAAGAAGGACAAAATGAATAAAGAAAAACGGCATAATAATTTCTCGTGTGTGTGTGTGTGTGTGTGTGTGTGTGTGTGTGTGTGTGTGTGAAATCTACCCCCAGTCCTCCTGCAGTAAGAACAAAGATGACAGAAACATTCACTACCACCACTCAAGTGTTTTACTTTCTCCAATAAGCACATTAGAGCCAGTGGTTTCTAGTGTAAGCAAGAAGTCATTTAACATGGATTCCTGCCTCACTTCCCCGTGAGCTGAATACAAAAACAGTACCTGAAGAGAATATCAGTTCTTGAAATATGAAAAACAAAGCAGAGAAGAAACTCAGAAAAATGTATACAATTTTTTTTTAATGAAAGTCAGAAAAACAGCTATTATTATTTTTTTTCCACAATATGATCTATCAAAACAAGAATACTAAGAGAACAGGTGATCTGATGAAAGTATGGTGTGTGGACATGTGGAAATGTCATGAGAAAAGCTTCACTTTGTGTAAATAAAGTGCATTAATAAAGTATAATGCCTTTCAGAAAAAGGCAAACTGTAAGATCAGTGAGTGATAAGACATTAATCTAATCATACAGCATTTTACCGTTGGTAAAAACTGAGAGGCCCAGAGCATTGGAGCCACCTCAAATCTACCAACTGTAGGCTAAACAGAAAGCTGTCCCTGGGGCACAGTGTACTCCTCCTCACTCTGGCTACCGAGTTGCCCCCCATCCTCCTCGAGACAGGGTTTCCCCGTGCAGTTTTGGTGCCTTTTTCAGGACAAAAATGTGGCTATGCTGGACAAGGAACCACCCTGTTCTTTCCAAAGTTCAGTTCTTCGTAGCATCTATATGAAGTTTAAATGATTAAAACAATACTGGCCATGATAATGGAGCATTCATTTGGCGCCTGTAGCAATTTAAGAACCTATCCAGGCAATGTGGGAGTGGAGGTTTTAGATACAAATAACACAAGATACCATTTTTAGATGCTCAGTCTATAACACTGTAACAAATGTAAATTACACATGGGGTTTTGAAAATTGTGTAGAAAACATGTAAAACACCTCAATGTTTTCATATTGATTACATAGTGAAATGACAATGTTTTGGATATGATGAATTATATAAAACCCAATTTCACCAATATATAGCATTTAGTTTAAAAAAAAATGGGTATTGTAAAACTAAAAAAAAAAAAAAAAGGTTTGTAGACTATTTCTCCTGGTTCTACTGTTCTTGGAACAGCAAGGAGATAAAGAGGCAACAGGCTGTGCACTACCACATGTCAAAGAAGTCCAGGAAGACAAGATGGAATCCAGCCATTCCAGAGATAAGGATCTGAAGAGGAAGGAGATGATGAGTCTCCAGGGCATTACACTATCTCAAAGGGCAAACATATGGGCAGTTCTACCCCAGAAAGGAATCCCACCATCCTTGGATACCTCAGGGCAAATCAGGTCTTCCCTCTTCTCCTGCTGAACTAAACTGTTCTCTGCAAAACTGTGAGCTGACTGTGGTGCAGATGGATGGCTCTTTAGAATAGAACTGAACTCACGCCAGCGAGTTCTCCTGTGAGAATAGCATCCACCTTCCAGGACCACAGTTATCATGTGAGCATCCCAGGTTCTGATGGTGAGGTCACTGTATTACAGAGCCAACTCGCCAACTCTGTCTCCAACAACTCTGTACTTGGCGCGCACACACACACACACACACACACACACACACACACACACGCCTGTTCACATACACACACAAGGCCATCGCTGATTCCTTAGCTGTGAAGTATTATTTCTACAGGCCTTCCTTAATAGGCACACAGATGAGTGCAGACCTCATCTGTGTTACAGCAACCTCAGCTATATAAATCGTAGACAAAATTCCAGAAATATTGAGGTCAATGTTACCATTTTCTATCATTTTTCGCCATTGAGATAGAGTAACTGTATGCTTAAACAGATTCTTCTCCAAAGGAAAACTGAGTAAGTCAAGCTAAAAACTAAACTATTCTCAGGTACAAAGTACTGTACTAAAAATAGGCAACAAATAACACAAATACATGTACTAAGTAAATCTTGTTTTTATGATAATGAGAAAAGTCATTGTAGAAGTTAATGCCACTTAAAAGTTTTTCTACATTTAATTGTAATAGTTTAAAGTGTTTTCGTGTGTGTGTGTGTGTGTGTGTGTGTGTGTGTGTGTGTGCGCGCGCGCGCGCGCATATACATATATCATCATTCAGGGTTTAGGTTTATCTGTTCCTTCAAACATTTCATTCATTTGTTCAATCATTTATTCATTTGTTTATTTCTTTGTTATATGCAATAATTGTCCCAATATCTAGGCTTCCTCAAGTACATGGCTATTTTAAGTATTCTGGTTTTAACATGTAAGAATGAACTTCAGGTTTGTAAATGATATTTGGACAAAGTATTATTCTCATAAATTGATTTATAGGATGACTTTTCTTCTTAGTTAATTACAAACAACCAGGCTCTAAACCTTGGCATGTTAGTTTTCAATGAAATTTTGTCTGAATTTTTTTTATAACCCTTTAAATATAAAAGCAGATGACTTTAGACACTCAGATTCTGAAACAATTATCTGTTCCTTTAATCTCTAGGAATCCACACTAAAGAACAAAAATGCCAAGTATGACTCCATTAAGAACACACTTATATATACGCATAACATTGTCATTAATGATTTTTAATGTAAATGAGAAACAAAGGAATAAGATCTCCACAGGGGCAGAAACTTTTGCCCATGATGTGTTGACTAATATATCCTGAGAACACAGAACAGTCTCCCTACACAGTGGATACTCAATGAATATTCTGAATGAGCTGAATGGTGCATAATAGACAATCAGAATATAAACGATGAATTACTGGCTAATTCATGGAAATGGTGGGGCCACTAGTTCTTAACAATATGCTACAGGACCCCCACTCCTGTGCCATCTGAATGCCCCAATGCCGTACGCTATGATGAGAGGAGGTATTTAGTAAGTTTCCCTGGACATGTGGATGAAGAAGCAAACTGTGTGAGTGTTTTGGAAAAGGAGTCATCAACTGCTAGAGATCAGAACTGAACAATCTTTTCTCATACAGCTCTGGGATACAAGCTTGAATGTTGTCTGAAAAAGCTGTAATCAGTGTCTCCAAACTACAAAGCCGAGGATGACAGAGCCATCCTCTTGGGATCTGATGGAGACCAGACATCTTTCCTTGATTTACAGTGTTGTCAGGTACCAACTCAACCACGTGGCCTGGATGGTCAGAGCAATGAATATGCAACTATTTTCACAGAGTCAGACAGAACTCCTTTTATTTAGATGTTAACCTGTAGACTGAATATCCTGAAGAGTCTGGTAGTATAGCTCTGGACCTATCTACTAGCAACATCAAACACTCCTGCCTAAAATAGAAAAATCAAGCCAATTACTGTACATTGATGATCCACATGGCTTTTCTTTTAAAAAGTTAAAATGTCTAAGAATACATATATGTGCACAATAACCATTAATGAAGAAAGGGTCCATGAATTTGTAGGAGAGCAGAGAGGAGTCTATAGGAGAGTTGGGAGGGAGGAGGGGAAACAGAAATGTAATTAAACTGCTATCTCAGAAAATAAATAAAAGCAAACCAGAGAAAAGAGGCTAACAGGACTAACACTGAGACACCATAACCATGTTGTGCATAGGCTCAGCCTGTTCAAAGGGCAAAGAACCCTTTACAGACAGGCCCGCTCACAAAGCATTCCAAAATTTTCACATGGTTGCATCATAGCAAAACTTCACAAAAGTTCCATTTGAAAAGATCTACTTCCCTAAGACCTTGCTCACAAAACACCCAAAAAGGTACATTTCAGGACGAAGGAAATGCCAAGATGCTATCTATGACTGTCGCAATGCTTGTTTTACTTCCTTTTGTAAGAAGCAGCCAGTCAAAGCAGATTTCAAATGGTGGGCATATGTAAATGGCATTTGGCTGAAAAGACATAAAGCAGCATTCAACAGGGGAAGTCCCACCCCACTGAGTCTGTATGAGGCTCACTCTATCCCTGTTGTCCTGGAAGACAGGGCTGTCAATCACTCCTCACTCAGTAGTTAAAGAACCCCAAGTCAGCTCCTCAGTAGGGTGTAAATTACTCCAATAGTCTAGGTAGAAGCAACTTATTTT
This sequence comes from Onychomys torridus, assembly GCF_903995425.1. Lineage (NCBI taxonomy): Eukaryota > Metazoa > Chordata > Mammalia > Rodentia > Cricetidae > Onychomys > Onychomys torridus. Next base: position 17,569,186 of record NC_050465.1, read on the forward strand.
CAAGCTAAGAGGGAGGGGGTTGGAATAACTAGTTTCTTCTTCACAGGCCCTTAAGTGCATGTACATCCTGTCTTCTACCCCTCTAATAGTTTATAGTACTTGAGGAATCCGTATCCTAGGGACTCACAGAAGGCTCACAACTGAACCTTCTCACTCAGGCCAAGAGGCTCGAACCCTACGGAGACTTCCAGAGAACCCCAACAAAGAGGTAGAGTTTAAAGCAACAACAAAGGGTGTTGCCAGAGCAATGCCAAGCAGTGATGTTTTTACTGGACTGAATACAAGACCTTCACCCTGGGATGACAGCATCATCACACAATCATTACCAAGAATGCCATTCAGAATTAAAATGTAATCTTATCAACTGCAACTTCTCACTAGAGATTGCTTCATCTCTTTTATGCCCCATATTGTTCGTACTGCACTACCTTAGTGTGGGCTGCTTTTTTTTTTGTCAAGTTCTTTACAAAAAACGAAACTGTAATAGAGAAAATCGAGGTGAAGAAGTCTCCAGGTGAGCTAGCTTTGGCTCTTCTAATACTTCGGGAAGTCCCACTGTTACAAAGACTTTCTTTGCCTTCTTATGAACTTTATGAACGTTGTTATTGGGACTCAAAGGGAACAGAGTTGGGATTAGGCCTTGGTCTCCATTCACATGGAGTTAAGGATCATTTATGCCCCCATCTTGGCACCTTGTCTCTGCAGCAATAGCTGTGAGGAGACCATGGCCTAACCCTAGCTACTTAGCCCAAGAACTGCTGCAGTCAGAGTTACTAAGCTGGGATAGAAGAAATAAGGTGTTTTATAGTGTGGTAGGTTAGAAAGAGTTAAACTCAACCACGTGAAATGCCTTTCGAGACCTACTAGGAAACACTCACTTGGGATCTCAATTAATAGCAAAGTATGATGAGTGCTGTTGACGCTACATGTTTGTTTCCAATACACTGTCACAAATTTGCAACCTCAGAACATGCCAGAAACAGGTACTGGTCCCACTGCAAAGATGAAGAAATTCGTCAAAATAGCTCCCTTGTAGAACAAGTGGAAGCCAGATGTGAGAAGCCGTATGTCAGGCAGATGTTTGAGATTTAAAATGAGAACTACCTGAATGGCCCTGGATAAAAACACAGTGTTCTAAAAATAGAACACTGACACCCTACTGAAATCAACTGATCCTTTCTGTATTCTACACAGTGACTGCAGCAGGCACCAACTTTGCAAAGCTGCAACATCACACTCATGGATTCCTAAGGTCCTTCTAAGCAGAAAGCAGTGTGTCCATTGAAAACAGGCTCAGCACTAAGACACTGCTCTCCTTGTTGGTTTTTATTTTAATCTTGAGAACTCAGGGAGGGCCAGGACAATACTCAGAAGCTAGCTAGGGAGGGACGGACAGCAGGGTGGGGGAGTAAGTATCTCTTGTAAACTGATCTGCAGGACACAGTCAGAGTGGAGGATGCTGCAAGGTAAGCCTGGGTCAGCAGCACACAGGTGCTGGCGTTGGAATTTGTTCCCTGAACATCTGTGCCTGACATAAAAACAGCCAGGGCTGTGGGGGCAGAAATAGCAGGTCTCATATTGCCTTAACAAAAACAACCAAATAAAGCGCATCCTTGTTTTCTGCAGGATCTGTCACACGAAATGACATCCCTGTCCCCAGGTTTAGCTATGTATTTTGCCACCTCATAAAACCCCAATCAATCTTCCCCCCTCTCCTGGCACCAACTTACAAAGCATCTCCAATCTCCTGATCTCCCAATCTCCCAGACCTAGAGAAAACAGCCAGGAGATGAGGATTTCCATCAGGTGCGGGGTTCCTTTCCAGTCAGAATTTGAGACTAAATACAGACCTGAGTCCTCTCCTGGGACTCCAAAAAAGCTCCATCTTAAGAAACATTCCAAACACAACCAGCCATGCCTTTCTGCCCCAGGAGAACTTGAAGAGAAGGAGAAGGTTTCTGTTTCATGGGAAGTGATCCCCCCAACTTCTCAGTGGGGGCAGAGAACACATCATCCCACCTGGAATGTGAGTCATTTGTGAACTGCTTGTTTTCAATTCTGACTTTTCCACAACCTGAGGAGTGTTCAGGAGACTCCATGAGTCTGACACACAAGCACAGATTTATTTTTCCATTAGAAGAAAACCATCAAGGCAATGGTATCCTCATGTTTTTATTGTCAAGCAAATAAATAAAATCCCATTGTTTCTCACAAGGAGAGAAAAATGCACAGGACCCTCCAATAGTTTCAAAGCAGAAGCCCAGACACCTGAGAACTGCCTCTTCTGGCCCAGCGTTCTTTAGCCTGCTTCTCATATTGCTTTGCTCCATTCTGAGGACACATCCCAGCCTTGATGCATTAAAATTTACCATTCTTTGTGCCTGAAACGGACTTCCCCTCAGTGTTGGTCCCCCCTAGTACATCATTTCACTGGAGAACATTTCATGGCCATCGGATTCAGAAAGCTGCCCCACCACACCCAGCCTCTTTCCCCTGGCCATTTGCAGCAGTTACACTAACTCCTGGCTCCTGATGCATTCAGTAAGTAGTGATTTTAGTGGAAATGTATTATCTGTTTTTGACAAGGAAGCTTCTGAAATTATATGCAAGTAACTTTTCCACATGAAAGCAGGGTGTGGTTCTCCAGAAGGCACTTAGGTATGGATTCCACCAACCAAATCAGTGGACTTCAAACAAGAACTCTGTGTACTTCCCAATCTCATTGCCTCTTCCTACTCATCCTTACACTCTCCTAGATATCTAAGTATCTACCTACCTACCTACCTACCTACCTATCTATGATGGACTATAGCTATCTGTCTGCCTATCTATCTATCTATCTATGAATAATGGACATCTATCTATCTATCTATCTATCTATCTATCTGTCTATTTATCTTCATCATCATCATTTTCATCATCTCTCTCTCTATCTATGTATCTATCTATGTATCTATCTATCTACCTACCTATGTATGTATGTATGTATGTATGTATCTATCTATCTATCTATCTATCTATCTATCTATCTATCTATCTATCTCTATTTATCTAACTATCTGAAATGAACTACATACAGGGAAGTCCAGGCTAGGACAACTGAAAATTATTCCCAAGTTCATTAGAAATGAACAGAGGTGATTTCATTATTTAGCTTATTATATCTTCCACTAGTTGAATTAATCTTTATGATATTTATCCTAACAATTCAAATGACCTATAGGCCTTAGATACTGTAGGGTTTTATTTTCTGAAGCAGCTACAATATATAGGAATTAAGATGGCTTAACTCTAAAGAGCCAAAAGGAAAGGCCTGTATGAACGGATGTTATTCAGCTCCTACACTGTGCTCCAAATCGCCTGTTGGTCTGCTTGCCTGCTCATCAAATAAGTATTTTAACTATATTATGAGAAATGACCATGCTATGTTTTCTCCAGAGATGTGTGAGTCTTTGCTCCTCCCACACCATGTATGACACACTACACACAGAGCTAGGACAGATTAAATAGGAGGACACCCATATGTGAGCACTTTACTGTGCATCTGGGAAGCTCGTGGTGATGGAGATGATGGTTATGCCTCAGTGTAAGCTCGTGAGGACTCCAGGAGAGCTACATAAACCTGGTGTGACAGCCTTCGGTGAGCAAAGTCAGGGCTCCACTCTCCTAGAGGCGGGTCTCAACGGACTTCTGAAAGATATGTAAAATAACCAAACCCTATATCTAAGACCAATGTCTAGAACTCTAAAAACATTATGTTCACCAAAAAAAAAAAAAAAAAAAAAAAAGTCAGATTCCAGATAATAACAGAGTTTGATTCCATTAATAGGAAATGTTCAAAAAAGTCAAGTATGTAGAGGCTGAGGCTGGATTTCAGGTTGTTCAGGGCTGGGAAACTAATGACTGAGAAAGAGCACAAAGTCCTTCCTATGGTAGAAGCATTACAAGATTATATTGCAGAAAAGATTATAGCACATACCAAAATTTTTTGAACTATGTATTTTAACTCATGAATTTTATGGTATATAAATCACAACTTCATAAAGCTGTTAAAAAAAACTGAACAAGAAATACACCTAGCATCTTCGGGAATCTTCCAGTTCATTGGGGGCAGGAAGAGAAACTAGAAGAAAAACGATATTCTACAGACCTCATCATGTGAATTGTGGTTGCTGTTTTCTGCCTGTTCTCGAACAGTCATGAGGAGCTGGGAAAGCATTGCAGGTATGTTAGGCATGGCACCTTGGAGAACATACAGAACCGCAGGCCAGCAGCCCACAGGAGCCAAATTCACAAGCCCCTCCTGGTTCTGTAAGTCCCTTTAAGGCAACCTCTGTGCTCCACATCCCTCCCCTTTAATAAAACAATGCCAGTACTTACCTCACAGGATGGTTGAGAGCATTACCTTCAAGACTTGAACAATGCGAAAAGATGCTTGTTGTTATTATAATCCTTTTAGGATCACCTGGTGCAGCCTATAAATACTTCAGCCTTGTGTGTAGGGCAAAGTATGAGAAAAAAGTTGTTGAAGCACTTCCTCCAATAAGGATCAAACTACCTTATGTGTAAACTGTGTTCTAGGACAAGTTGTGTTATAAGTGGTACTATTCTAAGACTTAATGAGCACAACAATGTGCAAGGAGGGAGTGGACTACAGAAAAGGATCGTTTCATAAATAGGAAGGTTGAAGGTCACCGACAAACACATTCCCGAGAATTCTTTGAATTCGTGCTTTCGTCATAATCTAGTACATAGGAACACTACTTTGTCTGCTCAACTCTCAGGGTCAACGTAGAATTGGGTTGGGTGTGTCTTTTAAAAAAAGTACTGTATTTTTCTCACGCAATGAAGTGTACCCAGCAGGGATCCAAACTATTATGTGCAGCAACACCACACGATTAAAAGCTTTTTAATGAAGGCACTGTAAACAGCGTTTCCCTTCTGCTTTAGAATATTTCAAATACAAAATTAGCAAGCCCAAGAGACTGGAATTTCTGTTACAGGAGAGATGAAAGGTTAACTGTCTAAAAGGGAAGAATATGTTTGACATATTCTATTTAGAAAATAAAAGGGTTTCCTAGTAAAAGCAGGCCCCCACTTGATGCGCCTAATGCTCCTTCAGTGTTTGCATACACAACCGAGTAATTAGAAAGCTCACTCAAAAAAAAAAAAAAAAATACAAAGCCATTGCAGACATCAGCCCCTTGTTTACCAGGCTTGCTAGAGGCCCCTGGAGGTCACTGTGATTGACAGGATTTTGGTGTTGGTAGGAGGGTTGATAATGCACACACATCTCTTGAGAGGAGAGCTCCGGGTCCTGACCATGCTTAATAGAAGAGCAGCCACTATGCAGAACAATGTAGCAGGGGAAGCCTGGGGGAGCAGTGGGAGGAAGGACGCTCAAGGATTGCAAATGGCATTCCCAGTCAATTAGCACTCATTGGGAAGCTGATGTATACCATGCCAAGAAAAAAAAAAAAGAAAACAGAAAGAAAGAAAGAAAACCAAAAATTCCCAGGGCAAGATTCCATGTTTGCCAAAGACAAGGCACCCCTGTAGCCAATTCCATTAGTGACATGTCAGGAACCCCAGCTCCCCAAATGCATCTTTATAAACTTCTGAAGTTCAAGACACTTTGGGGAAACAACCCTGGTTTCTGTAACGCAGGATGATGCTACTTTTATTAGGCATGTCTGACAGGCAAAAATAACAAACAAAAAACTTCCACTGGACAGCACATAACCACAGCAAATAAAACTATTGCTCTGGGTCACAAAGTCACTTTCATTTTAATGCCTTTGCTGAACTTGAAATTCCTAGAAACTCACTGAACAGTACTTTCTGTATTTCTCATGAGAGAAAGGGACCATGGTTAATTATCCCCAATGTTCCTGCTCTTCAAGATCCCCATGACTCACCCTGAGAGGAGCGTCCAGCCAGTTTCATTGGATACACTGATAAGTGGGATATACGGTTACAGGGATAATAAATGTATTGCAATTGTATGTCATTGAAATGGGTTAAAGGATCGGACTGTGGCTGGAGAAGATGCGGTCCTTGACAAAGCACAATGGTTACCGCAGTGGGAATCTTCATGCCACCACCATGCGGGAGTTCTGCTTATTAATGAGATCGGTTGCTGCCTCAGAAAAGTGTTCACCAGGAATAAAATGCTCTTTTAAAACCCTGGTGAGCAGAGTCACGGTGCAGTTGCTGATTGTGCTTCTCCAATCGTCAATTAAAGCCACAGGCTGAGGCACGGGTTTTCCTAAAATGCGATGTTTACCCTAACATGATTCCTTTATCTGAAAAACGCATGATCATTTCTTAGGGCAAAAGAAAAAAAAATAATAATCTTGTCTTGACAAGGTCAGACTAGGTTTTCCTAGCTTAATCCTTTTGGAAAACTTGTCCCTTAATCCATTTCATCCTGTGGAAAGACTTGTCCTGAATTTCTATATGACACTGAAACAATAAACACACATGCAGGGTGTCAAAGTTCCAAGGGGAAAATACACAGAGGTCCTTGAAACAGTGTTCCTTCTTCCCAAATAAAACACGCAGGAAATCAGTGTTGTCTCTTTGGGGCCCCCAGTGAAGCAATCACCCCCTGAGAAAAAGCACATGCTGCGGAGAATATGAAATTAGACATCCATCCAAACAGCAAGTCAGCCAGGAAGCAGGTATTCCAAAGACAACTCAAGTCTGAAATAAACATAACCTTACTTAAGTGTATTTTCGTGTTCTGACTTTAAAAAAAGAAAGTAAGTTTCAGAAAAGGCAGAATTGCTAATTTACTTTCATTCAGGGATCAACAGGCCTGTACTGGAATGGAGAAGCAGTGGACCGATCCTCTCCTCCGAACAGGGTAAGCACTGCCGCCCCTAAGGTAAGATAAAGTGGGTGCCACAAGGACAAAGCTCGGTGACTCACTTTCCCATTCTGTCCTGATTTCTCATTCATAGCTTTGTCTCCCTTCTTTAAAAGGGTAAAACGACCCTCCATTCTTTGCCACAAGGTCTAAAGAACCATTTCAGGGCTTATGGGGACAGTGTGTCACCAGGCAACTGAATTAAACACAGGAAAGACAGATGTGAAGGCCGGAATTCTTCAAAGGCAAGGGGGTTTGACACTTCATAAATCACTGTGTCACTCCGCTCGAACAAAAACTAGTCTCGTGGACTGTACCCGAGGCTGGAGTTGGCCAGACGGGGAGAGAGTGTTTGCACACCACATCTGGCCTATCACTGGGAGCTTTCTAAATGCAATGAATCAGCAGGAGCGTGACAGGGGTGGGGCCTTCCTCTCCATACAATAAAGCCTTTTGATGGGGAATTCAAGGAACCAGTTACTAGAAAGTACCCCCCCCACAAAAAAAAACCACTAAAAATGACTCAGGTATGAAATGAAAAGATTTTAACACACGCACAGGGTAGGTTTTATGACTTATCACCGAGTTTTGCCTGTAGTAAAGTCATAGAAATGAAGTGGGTAGTAGATGATGTGTCAACTGTACATGGAGCATGCTGACAGTATCTGGTACTGAAGCTTCCACTCACTTACTTTTAATTTTTGAAATAGGATCTCACTGTGTAAGCCCAGGGTGGCCTCCAACTTGCGTTCTTCCTGCCTCAGCTTCCCTCGGGCTAGGACAACAGTACCCACCACCACATCTAGCTGCTACTCAGTTTCTGCTTTATTTAGGAACTTGCCTGTTTTGAAGCTCTGTCAGCTGTCCGTAACTCACCCAACTTGTACTTGGGGCCTTTTTCTGTAACGAGGCAAGCAAGCAACAGTATTTCTTCATTATGACTCTTCTTTCCTACCTGTTGAGTAATTGTTCCTCCTGGCACGGCTGGGGCCAAGAATAGCTTCCCATTACCCAAAGTGAATTTTTGGGTTCACAAATCTGTTCTGCCAGGAACTTAGGGGAGTAACTTCCAGTTGAAGAGTCACTCACAGGAATTACGAGTTTGAATGTGCATGGGCCAGTGATGTTCCTGTACAGTAAAGATTGTCAGGACTGGACTGGGGTTAAATGGTATTATTTTGGTTGATTAGCTACAGGAATTACAAAGCAGGAGAACTCAGCAGATTGATTTCAGGATCCAAACCATTGACAAACACTAAAAAGAAAACAACCCAACAAACAAAAAACCAACAACAACAGCAACAAACAGGAAAACCTTTCAATTGCTGTTTTGCAGCACCTTAAAGATATTCAGAACCTAAGCTGTCCCTTTAAACCGAAGTGAAATGTAATTATTTGCTATTACAGGGGTGAAAGAAACTGGATGTTGAGAGGAGAGATAGATTGTTCTTATTAATTGCAAATGGTAACCCACAGTCTGCCTCTGCCGCCCGGTGTAGTTTTTTCCTTCCCGCCAGCCAAATGAAGAGCACCCATGCATTGCTCATCTGCATAAGGAAAAGAAGAAAACCCTCATTTGTTATGACAAAGGGATTTATTTCAATAAGGAAAGTGAAGGGATGGCAGATAAGTGCACTTAAACCTTTGGAGCCTCGCAGCAAGCTTGTAGAATTTGGTACCGACTCTCATCTTTGTATTCTTTCTTAATGATACAGCCTCTTGGACAGACTGAAGTTGTGCCTGGAACCGTAATCCTCTCTTTATGCAGCTGTGTTGCTTCCTAGCAGGCAGAAGACTCGTGGCTGATCCTTTAGTTCTCCACCTGCTGGCCCCTTGTGAACAAGAGCTTTTGAATTTGATGCAGCCTTTTGGGTATTTGCACAAAGGGTTCTGCACAGTTGTGAGTGGTGTGCCTGCTGCAAAGCAGTGTGACAACAGACGCCTCACACAGACCTGAGACTGTTTGCAGCTTAAACAAATGGAAGACAAACAGATTGCATCTGAGGCTACTTTTTAAGAGGCACACACATACCCATTTTCACAGCTCTTTGTGATGGTGGCAGTTCTCTGATTTTTGTATCATATTAGGAAAGCTGGCTCCCAGAAGTATCTGTCTTATGTAACCTTTCAAAACTGAGGATATGAACAATAACCAAAATCAGCTATTGCTGGCTTCTTTTTTTTTTCAGCAGTAATAATTGGGTTTAATAATTTTAATAGTATTACCTCAGTGCGTTAAGGGATCTATGTAGTTTGAATGTCACTGTCCAGAAAGCTTAAGAACAGAAGCATTTCAGATTTTGAATGATTTTTTTATTGGGGAGGGGTTGATATTTATATCGACTTTACATGTGAGCATTGCTAATCCAAAATACTTGATATACAATTTGTATTCTGTTTAGATTTAGAGCATTTCAAATTTTGGACTTTTCAGATTCACGGTCCTATGCTTGGTCACTGGGAATGGTGAGATCCCTTGGTTAGGTGAGGTTACTAATCTTGCATATGTTAACAGAGCAAATTCTCTTTCCTTTGAGCTTCATTTTGGATGGGGGTTGCAGATAGCCTTCAAATAAATAAGCAAACAAAATAAAAGGATTCTGAAGATTGTAGATAAAACATAACACTCATAAAGCAGAGGTGTGATAGAGCACTGTCTCAGTTAGGATTCCCATGGTTGTGATGAAGCATCACGACCAAAGCAACCAGGGAAGAAAATCATTCATTTCATCTTAGAGTTCCACAGTATAGGCCATCACTGAGAGAAGTCAGGGCAGGAACTCAAGGCAGGAGCTAATGTAGAGACCATGGAGGAATGCTCCTTGCTGGTTTGCTCAGCCTGCTTCCTTACAACAGTCAAGACCACCAATCCAAGAGTGGCACTGTTCATAAGTGAATTGGGCCATCCCACAGTAACCAGCAATCAGGAAAATGTACTACAGGCTTGCCCACAGGTCAGTGAGGGCAGTTGCTCAGTCTTCCTAAATGACTTCAGTTGTGTCAAATGGCTGTCTAACTAGCCCACACAGCTGACTCCTTGTCAACTTGACAAACACTAAACCATAACCTTTCCTTTCTCGCTTAGCCCCAAGATGTCGTATTTATATCAATATTACAGCTTAAAACATTCTAACTTTTAACAGGCCCACAGTCTTTAAAAATGCAAACAGTTTAAAAGTTTTATCCCTTTAAAGCATCCAAAGCTTGTTTTAAAGTTCAAGCCCTCCTAAAATATCTAGTCTCTCTAAAATTTCTCTGAACCTCCAGAGTCTCTCAGCTGTGGGCTCCTATAAAAACAAAATAAATAAACGAATAAACAAAGAAATAAATAAAAATGCTTTTTTGTTCCAAGGGAGAAGAACCAAGGCTCAGTAACAGTCAGGTCAAAACAATAACCAGAGCTCAGCAGTGTAAAACTTAGTGTAGATTGGCTCCAAAGGGCTCACCATAGCACACTCAGTTGTCTTCTGGGCTCAGGCAGGCTCCATGCCAGGCTGCCACTGTCCTTGGTCATCGTCCCTTGATACTGGCATCTCCAAAACGTTGGGTTCTGTGCAACGGGGCTGCACTTTCATCAGTCGCTCCCCCTGAGCTCTTTTTAGGCACTTCAGCCCTGCCACCCAGTACCATGCCTCAGATGTTTCCAGGACCCCTAACTGTCATCAAAATTATTACCACCCGATAAACTGATTACCAAGTTCAGCCACGACCATGAGGAATAACCTTGGGTGGCTCTGGAACATAGCTTGTGTATGCTTACTCTGAGGAAACATTTTCTGAAGATTTTGCCACAATGATGCTGGTCTCTTCTTAGTGCTCATTTCTCAGATCCAGATAAACCAGCATCAATTGTCACAGCAAAGCAAAGGTTTCACTGAAGTGGTCCTGATTGCTTGTTAGGCACAACCAATTTATTCAGCTCCACCTGACAAGAACCCAGATTCTGAATTCCAAATATCGCAGGAACGATCAATCCCAAGAGCATCTCTGAGCGACTCTGAGATTCCCCCGTGAAGATCCAAAGCCAGAACTCCACTGTCTATACTACCTTCTTGTCTTTCAAGCTCCCCACATGCAGCCAGCCGAGCTCCAAGCGAGCATGGTATTTGTAAAATGCAGTCTCATATGAAATGTTAGTTTTTGAACGTTTTAGTGTTCACGTGAGGGTAACACCAAAAAGTACATTACTTCACATTACCACCATAGAGAAGAGGGATTTGCTGGGTTGGACAGTCATGGTCATTTCTGAAGGAGGAGGAAGGCATGCATGTTCTGGCCAGACAAGGCATGAAGTTTTATGCAAATCGAATCATAAAATGACACAGAATCCTTTTCACTTAAGTTTTAAATAATATTACATTTATCAGATACAGTTCCTATGGGCTAAATTTAAAAGACTGAAAATCCTGGAAAATAAGGAAATGTGGTGTTTTGTTCAGTACCTCGTGTTTCGCTGTTGTGCAGGATGCTGTAGCTGGGGAATGAGTGCTGCCTCCTGAGCTATCAAGACAAAGATATTTCAGTAAAAGGGACAGCGAACACATTGATCCACACTTGTTCTTGTCAATTCCTTCTGCTTCCAGCAGGCCTGAATAGGGTTCCGAGAGGACAGAAAGGCCCTGTACTTAAAACCTTCTCCATTTTTTTTTTTTCTTTAAAAATCTAGTTCTTGAACATTAGGAGAGCCTATGATGGATGACGTAGGACTTTTCCACTGCCCACTACGTAGAAGCTAGAATAGTGGAGATGCGAATATCACTAGATGGTCTGTATTTTCTACCTCTCATCTTGGGACTGAAAGAGTCTAGTGAAATACGTCA